>NC_053389.1:180105866-180408896 GCF_905171765.1 Bufo bufo
CCGGCCCCCCCCTCCCTCCCTCTATTGTATTATTTTCGTTGATAGCACAGTGTGCGGCCTCCCCTCCCCCCCCCCCGATCATTGGTGGCAGCGGAGAGTTCTGATCGGAGTCCCAGTTTAATTGCTGGGGCTCCGATCGGTAACCATGGCAACCAGGATGCTACTGCAGTCCTGGTTGCCATGGTTACTTAGCAATATTAGAAGCATCATACTTACCTGCTGCGCTGTCTGTGACCGGCCGGGAGGTCTTCCTACTGGTAAGTGACAGATCATTAAGCAATGCGCCGCACAGACCTGTCACTTACCAGTTGGAAGAGCTCCCGGCCGGTCACAGACAGCGCAGCAGGTAAGTATGATGCTTCTAATATTGCTAAGTAACCATGGCAACCAGGACTGCAGTAGCGTCCTGGTTGCCATGGTTACCGATCGGAGCCCCAGCGATTAAACTGGGACTCCAATCGGAAGTCTCCGCTGCCACCAATGATGGGGGGGGGGGGGAGAGGGGAGGCCGCACACTGTGCCACCAATGAAAATAATACAATAGAGGGAGGGGGGGCCGCACACTATGCCACCAATGAAAATATTACAATAGAGGGAGGGAGGGGGGGCCGCACACTGTGCCACCAATGAAAATAATACAATAGAGGGAGGGAGGGGGGCCGGGGGGGCCGCACACTGGCCACCAATGAAAATAATACAATAGAGGGAGGGAGGGGACGTCAGGGGGGGCCGCACACTGGCCACCAATGAAATTAATACAATAGAGGAAGGGGGGCCGAGGGGGGTCTGCCCCCTGCTGCCTGGCAGCCCCTGATCTCTTACAGGGGACTTAGGACTATGATACTCACAATTAACCCCCCTCAGGTGCGGCACCTGAGGGGTTAATTGTGCGGGTCACAGCCCCCTGTAAGAGATCAGGTGCTGCCAGGCAGCAGAAGAGGCAGTCATGTACACAGTTCTTAGTATATTCTAACTTGAAGCGTCCCCATCACCATGGGAACGCCTCTGTGTTAGAATATACTGTCGGATCTGAGTTTCACGATCTAACTCATATCCGACAGTATATTCTAACATAGAGGCGTTCCCATGGTGATGGGGACGCTTCAAGTTAAAATATACCATCGGATTGGAGAAAACTCTGATCCGATGGTATAATAGGGACTCCTGACTTTACATTGAAAGTCAATGGGGGACGGATCCGTTTGCAATTGCACCATATTGTGTCAACGTCAAACGGATCCGTCCCCATTGACTTGCATTGTAAGTCAGGACGGATCCGTTTGGGTCCGAACGGCCAGGCGGACACCAAAACGATTTTTTTTTCCATGTCCGTGGATCCTCCAAAAATCAACGAAGACCCACGGACAAAAAAACGGTCACAGATCACGGACCTACAAACCCCGTTTTTGCGGGCCGCAAAAAAAATAAACGGTGGTGTGCATGAGGCCTTTACTCCTAAGAAATGTCTCCTCTGCTTCACAATGGGTATTAGACTTTTCATGTTGTTTTAGTTTGTCAATTCTTTTCCTAAATTTAGAAAAGCCTATGCACAGGTCTGCCCAGACTCTTAGGTACCTGCGCAAAACGCGGATTACGAATGTTTTTTCCGTGCGGAAAAACTACAGCATAATACAGTACCAGCAAATTGTATGAGATTAGACAAATCTCATGCACACTTTCCTTTATTCCTGCGGAGATTCTGAAATCTGCAGCATGGCCATTATTGTAGCGTTTTTCCTTTTCAATGGAAGAGTGAGATCTGTGGAAAATCCACGCCAGAAAACAGCACAAAAACGCTTACGTGTATATCTGTGATTTTTTTGTGCACATTTACAAATCTTCACCATGTGCAGCTACCCTAACATTTTAACTTCAAGGGGTTCTACAGTTTGTTTTAACTGATGATCTATCCTCTGGACCCCCACCGATCAGCTGTTTGAGAAGGCAGACGCGCTCCAGCAGCGCCGCGGCCTTCTCACTGTTTACCGCTGACCAGAGCTTAGCCCCGCCCAGGCCAGTTGATACTAGTCGTGACATCACTGGCCAGCGGTAAACAGTGAGAAGGCCGCGGCACTGCTGGACCGCTGCTGCCTTCTCAAACAGCTGATCAGCGGGGGTCCCTGGTGTCAGACCCCCGCCGGTCAGATGCTAATGATCTATCCAGAGGATAGATCATCAGTTAAAACAAACTGCAGAACCCCTTTCACTTACTAAATAGCCAGCAGCAGAAACAATAAAGCCAGTGGGATTTGGGGGAGCAAATATAATAATTGTCTTTGAACTGTGCATAAGTTGCCTTCTTTGCGACTATGAGGACTGAAAAAAATCATCTTTTTTCAGTGTCGTAGGGAAAATTGTCATAGCCATCAGTTAATCCAGGCTGACATGGACCATGTTCTAGTAGAACTCAAATTATTTCAGTGGTAAGAGTGATCTTTGACAAGAAATATATTGGTGGGGTAAGGTTCTTTAGGGTTAAATTTAAATATGCTGTCAGCGCCAATGGTGGTGGTTAGAGATAAGCGAAGTTTTGAAAAATTCTATTCGCCAATTTTGCTAAAGTTACGCACGAAATTTGATTTGTTACAAATTAATTTGTCACTAATCGCTATAAATCAGGAATACCCAGGAACGCTGCTTTTGTGTATAGCCACACGGAGCAGCCATGCTGCAGTGAAGAACTGCGCGGCCAATTAGCCCACAGCTGCCTTTCATTTAATAATGAAGGCCGCACAGTATAGTCCTTCTTCATTGTAAATGGCCGCACGGCACCTTTAAAACAGGGGCTGTTGCTGGTTAGTGTTTATCGCGAATATTCTAATCGCTAATTTTTATCGTGAATATTGGCACTTTGAGAATTCGCGAATATCTAGAATATAGTGCTATATCTTTGTAATTGGGAATATTCTAGATTTTTTTTTCATCAGTACCCATGATCCCTCACTGCTTCTTGCTTGTGGGCCAATGAGAAGGCTGCAATATCTTTGACTTTAGGAGTAGTGTTGATCGTGACTTTTCTTATTGCAAATTTTTTAATCGCAAATTTTCAGATTGCCAATTTTTGCAATCAAGAAAATAATGACTGGAGATCGCGAATTCTCAAATTCGTGAATATATGATGAATACTTGTCTAAATATTCACGAAATATTGTGAATTAGAATATTGCCCCTGCCGCTCATCACTGTTGCAGGAATGGGATTTGGCTGGTTAGGAGGGGGAACAATATGCATATTATTGCTGTTCTGGCTCGCATTCTCCAGCAGGTTATTTGACAGTAAACACAGAATATTAATCAGCTCTAAGATACCCACTTCTCCAACCCCAGCGCTCTCCTGCCCTACAGGTGGGAGCCCTTCTTCTGCCATCTGCTTTTCCTCCTTTTCCACATCCTCTAATATCGATAAGAATATTTCATCCAGCATCTCCTCTCTCTGCATCTTCCTGACTTTTCTAGGACATGGAGACTTTGAAGGATGATTTTGAAGAAGTAAAGCCAGCAAAAGATGAGGATGGTTATCATTAATACCTGGCCCCCCGAAGGGGTGCAGACTGGATGGTATTGTTTGGCACGCTGGTAGTGGAATAATAAAGTCTTCCATCTTATTGGTATTGAATTACATATCTTAGTTAACGGCTGATGTAGGAATAAGTAAATGTAGGACTAAATAAATAAAAATGATGCAGCATAAGTCTCCCTGCAGTTTCTCTACACTCTCCCTCTCCAATATTCTTCTATTAATCATTTTCAGCAACACTGTCCCTAGCGCATGAGCACTTCCCACGTCTCTCCCTACAGTATGCTCAGCTCACAGGACAATGGCAGAGACCATGTGGGATGAGGGTTTTATAGGGCTGTGACATCACAGGTGCTGGCTATCTGTGGATTGGCTGGCTGCACGGCATTATTGGTGATCTCACGTTCCTGGGCTTCTAACTTTTACTTTGTAACACAAGCAGCCAGAATTTTATTAAAAAACGATTTGTTACCATGAAGCGCGAGGAAATTCGGATTAGTTGTGAATTGAAGTTTTCATAAACTTCGGGCCGAATTCTGCTTCACTCAACACCAGTGGTGGTGCTAGGACCCGGACTGGAGTCAAGCTCATTAGTGTGGCTAGTAGGCTAGGTAAGCTAATATAATCACTTATATATACCTGTATGTCATCATCAATGGTCCAGCTATCATGTTCTTGTTGATACTTTTCTGTTTGAGGAAAAACTGCCTTGTGCTATGCTGCTAGCAATGTCTTCTTCATTAGCCATCACTAGGCTACTGCTGGGTGGATTTTGACAATCCAAAAGCCAAGACATAGGGGCACATTTATTAAAACCCTCCAGGGGAATGTCCCGGTGGGCCGATGCCCAGGGGCCACTCAAGCGCTCTTGATGGCTGCAGGCCAGGTACATAATGATCTGATGCTCAACTGCCACAGGTGCCTTCCTGAACTGAATTACCATCCTCATGACACAGTTGAATGTTGTGGTTGGGGCGGCAGTATTTTGTGCTGCCCTGTGGTATTTGGATCTGCTGGAGATGTATTCTGTGATGCACTACTGTATTGCAGGCCCTGCCTACTTGTTTTGTCCCATCCTCTGTCAATTTGGACCCACCTAAAACATGAGGCCGCTTTTAGTTTTTTTTCTAGGGCCACTTTAAGTTCCCAATCCGCCCCCGCTAAATTTAAGACAGCTTCCTAGCCGTCTTACTTTTAGACCTTTTTCTACGCCTAAAAAAAAAATGTAGAAAATGGTAAATGAGATGGGCCTGCCTTCCCTGTCGTGAGTGGAGAAAAGCAGCAGATTGCGGCACTACAAAAAAGTAGCTTTTTAGAGAGGAACAAGATGAAACTATCTTTTTCTTTTGCTCCTTCTTTCTTTGCGTTTTAGTGCACCTGATTTGTATTTTTTTAATCCATGTTCAAATTGGTGGTTTCTAGAAAAAAAATTATCCAGGAACTCTGCTATCGGACAATATGTACCCCTGTTCCCCACACTCAGTTACAATTGTACTTTCTTTCTCTTTGCTCTCCTTTTCAACGTATTTAGTAGAGTTTGGTCTTTTTTGCTGACAGAGAAGTTTGCGTTAGAAAGTGTTGCAGACCCCTCTAAAAGTGAGTGTTAATGGCATCAATCTGCCCCCCTACTATTCCATTACTCTGTTCTTAGTATGCTATAGTGGAATTTAGACCAGCTTTCAGACCTGATGATGATGATGATGATGCTCTTAGATATACCAATCCTAACTACTTCCATTACTGGGACCATCTCCTACTTTTTTTTGCAGCCAAGTGGCTCCTGTGCTCTGATCCTGGCTTCCCTCTCATGCCTCTGTGGATGGCAAAGCACATGACATCTCTCTGTGACATTGTAATGTCATGCACAGCTGGCACCAGGGCAGCCTTGATGGTCCCTTTATCTGTTGGACCACCAACAGGTAAAGGGAATCCTTAGGACACAGATACAGTTGAAAGTTGTGGTGCTGTCTGACCCGCAGTGGTGCCCCCTGATCAGTGGGGGCCTCAGTGCCCTTGATAGCCACCCTCCCGCAGTAGGAACAGGGTGGCCGCCCCCCCCCTCTAGCTACGGCTCTGATCAGTGCTCATTTGTACACAACCAGGTACAAAATCGATTATTGGTCTGTGAAAAAGGATTCCTAATTTATTTTGCCAGCCATTGTTGCCGCTAACAATCTTTCATTAGCCAGTATACCTAAATCAGTATTCATCTCCATTTCCAGCCTTTTTGGGTTAAAAAGTAATATCTGCCCAAACACACATAAGGCATTATACATGAACAGTTCATGCAAGACTTCCTGATAATCATATTACTGTAATATTTTGACCTTAGAACATGGCCATTTAATCTGTTCTACACCCTCCTGATCTTATGAGTTAGATACACATAAGGCCCTCCATTAGCTACAATACTATAAAGCAACAGCTACGAGAGCCACATTACATAAGGACCTCGTAAAACCAGCACTATTCACATCAAAGAGCAGTTTACGTGAGGCTCTGTGCTTTGCTTTGTGAGTAATTATGGGGTGCGGGGCTTTGTAGTATCAAAAACCTATAAAAAACGAAAGCAAATGCAGAATTGTAGTATGGCTCACATAAGGTGAAACTGTGCGCCTCAACAAGGAGTGATGCGAGGTCATTCTGTGTGTAGAAAACAGGAATATTGCTATACAAAGCAAATAATAAAGCGTTATATCTGTGAATATCAAATGATCTAAGGTCAAATGTAATGGCAAATTTAATATAGGACTGTATACGTGTAAACCTTAGATCACATCGGGCTTCCTCTTATTCACGATTCTGCAGCCCTCAATACTCCTGCAGAGCGTTGTCTTGGTACTTGTATTCTGGAAATTGCTATATGATATAGGAAAGACTAACTGTCCAACAGCATTTATAGATCAGCTAAGCTAATAGAGGGTTATCAACAAGCTTGATGACGGTTTCCAAGATCATTCTTATGAGGCCATAATATGACTATGTAAATAAAACTGTAATATATATATTTCTAGAACATGAATATTTTTCCCCCAATCAAGGATTGCCCAAAGACCCCCTAGCTTTCTGAATGTCCACCGGTATTCCTAGTAGAGGAAAATAAAGAATTGATCACAGCATATTGGAGGCCAAACAGATGCGGAGGCCAAGATGGAGACACAAGAGTCAACCACAACACTACCATTAAAGGGTTTCTACCACTTCGTTTTCACATAACTAGCTTTCAGACACTAGCGATCCGCTAGTGTCTGCTCTGCCAAACCATCCTAATATAATTGCTTTTGGGGCATCCGTTTCGCTAAAAAAAGAACTTATATCGATATGCTAATGAGCCTCTAGGTGCTATGGGGGCATCATTAGCACCTAGAGGCTCGGTCTACCTTTACAAACTGCCGCCGCCCAGCGCATCCCTCCAGCCCGCCCATCTCCTCCGGAATGCGATCCTCCCTGTGAGTGTATGTATTCGGCGCATGCACGGTGAATGTCTGACCGCTTCCCTGCTCAGACATCTCCACTGCGCCTGTTCCTCGGAGCACTATGACGTCATCGGCGCAGGCGCAGTGGAGATGTCTGAGCAGGGAAGCGGTCAGACATTCACCGCGCATGCGCCGAATACATACACTCACAGGGAGGATCGCATTCCGGAGGAGATGGGCGGGCCGGAGGGACGCGCTGGGCGGCGGCAGTTTGTGAAGGTAGACCGAGCCTCTAGGTGCTAATGACGCCCCCATAGCAGCTAGAGGCTCATTAGCATATCAATAAAAGTTCTTTTTTTAGCGAAACGGCTGCCCCAAAAGCAATTATATTAGGATGGTTTGGCAGAGCAGACACTAGCGGATCGCTAGTGTCTGACAGCTAATTATGTGAAACGAAGTGGTAGAAACCCTTTAAGGAGAAATTCACATTCTCCTCAGATTTATCAATGAAGCAAATGTCCCATTCATCTTCCAGCTTGCCAAGAACCCCTTTCAGATGAATAGAACAGATTTTATTTGCAGACATTTCTGCAACAAATCACCTTGGTATGAATTCACACTAATCATCCAGTATCGGTGGCATGGACCTCAAATACTTAGGATGACTTCTCATTACATGCTCACAGAATGAACTCAAATTACTGTGGGTACTCACACACTTGCGTCACTTTTCCGGTATTGAGTTCCGTCACAGGGGCTCAATACCGGAAAAAAATGATCAGTTTTATCCTAATGCATTCTCAATGGAGAGCAATCCGTTCAGTATGCATCAGGATGTCTTCAGTTCAGTCACTGTACGTTTTTTGGACGGAGAAAATAACGCAGCATGCTGCAGTTTTTTACCGGCCAAAAATCCTCAACACTTGCCGGAATGCCGGATACGGCATTATTTTCCATTGAAATGCATTAATGCTGGATCCGGCCCCAAGTGCTCCGGAAAAATGGATCCGGTTTTGCAGTCTGCGCATGCGCAGACCTTTAAAAATGTGAATAAGATAAATACCGGATCCGTTTTTCCGTTTGACAACCGGTGAGACGGATCCGCATCCGTCTACAAATGGTATTCGTTTGCATACACTGCCTGCCGGAATCCAACAGCGCAAGTGTGAAAGTACCCTAAGGCCCCAAACTCAAGATAATATTTTGTATCCGTATCTGATCCTCATTTTTTGTGGATTGCACTCCATCCATTTCTATGTGTCCTTCAGTCTGTCTGTTCCACAAATTACAGAACATGTCCTATTCTTGTCCATTTGGTGGGTTGAAAAATATGGATTGCACATGTAAGGCATCTGTAACTTGCAGATCAGTGGTTTGCAGACCGCAATACAGACATGGTCATGTGCATGAGGCCTAATGGAGCATTTTAGTCTTGTCCCCTAAGGCAGGAATGCATGACCCACATTGGAATCTGGTCAAGGCATCAAGGTTAATGGTATTGCCGCACACCATCAATCATGGATCCTGTCTCCCACTGTATAGCAATAGGAACCAAATAATCCAGGGTTATATAAGTGAACGACTCTGATCTGAACTATTACTACTGATCTGAATATTATACATGATACGATGTATGAATGATGAAAATAATGGCAAAAACCTTCTAGACATTATAGTGAACGTTTAGGGGATTTGCCAGAGTTTCTAGCTGCAATCTGTGGGAGAACCAGGTAGTGAAATGTTCAATTCCACTTCAGCGTCACCACAGGGAAAATTAACAATTTCACAGATTCCACTGAAATCAATGGACTGTTCGTGTAGAGCATAGACATAAGTTGTCCTCCAGGGCAGAAGAAACCCTTTGGAACCACTTGATCAGGCTCCTGTAAGGGTATTCCCCTATATTAAAAGGGTTCTCCAGGATATTTAATTGGTGGCTTATCCTTTTCAATTTGGTGGCCTATCCAGTCACCTCCTCCAATAAGTAGCTCCAATGTCGGAAAAAGGCACCGAAACTAAACAGTTCTGCCCAATGTCTAGTGAACCAAGCTGGTTACTGAAATGCTGCTCCCATTCACTTCAACAGGAGCAGCACTACAGTAACCTTTTTAGAATATTTTAAAAATGGGGTTTCTAAACCCATTTTAATAAAGTCTGTACTACGGGAAAAGCTACAATGGAATTCACAGAGCAGTAAGGGCCTTTGATCACGATTATAAAACTTCGATACATTTGGCATAGTTTGTCTCCTTTCAGAAAATGGCATTTATCATGTAGTGAAAGGTAATACAAGGCACTTACTAATGTATTGTGATCGTCCATATTGTCTTATTTGCTGGCTGGATTCATTTTTCCAGGGGCTACTTACTTGCACACTATAAGAATAAGCCAGTCCCTTCTCAAACAGCTGATCGGATAGGTCAACAGTAAAACATCTCTCGTAAAATCTCCTTTAACAAAATTATGATCACCCTAGCAAATATTACGATGCCAACTTAAGAAGCTCCTGTCATAACTCCAATGTTGGTGTAAATACTTATACTTCCTTCCGTTTACTCCATCTATGGTCAATGTCATCTCAAAGGCTGTTAATATGGAGTCCACTAACACAAACACAAAAAATAAAAGTACTTAAAAGTATTTTAATATTTAAATGGTGTTACTTTAGGATAGTTTCACATCTACGGCGCCAATTCAGGCAGAGTGTTCTGGCAGAGAACAGCCTGACAGAGGTCTCGATCCGGCAATGCCAGATGCAACCGGAATGCCCGCTGTCTGGGATCATGGGAACGCACATAGGCATGCATGTGCAGCAGCTCCCTCATATGTGCGTTGCAGCAGTGGCCGCAACGCCTGGAAACGAGCAGTGTATAATGTGATGGAAAAATGAATCCAGCCAGCAAAGGAGGCAATATGGACAATCACAATACATTAGTAATTGCCTTGTATTAACTTTCTCTACATGATAAATGCCATTTTCTGAAGTGAGACAACCCTTTTATGTCTCTCTAGTCTTTGTTTATGCTGTCTAAGTAAAAGACAGGATTAGTAATTCTGGTCCAATTTTGGATTCTGCCATTTAGTGAAGTGAAAAAGATAATGCTTCACTGAAGATGGTGCCATATGCTGCCCAAAGGCCTAGATGTTCTATGGCAACTATTAAGATGAGAACTCAGCTGAAGCATTCCTCATTCATGGACAATAAACAATAAAAAACAAAAATCAAAATTGAAAAGGCTGCAAAACAATTTTATTGCAGAAAAAAATATTTATAAAAAATTATACTATACGAAATACATTTTTGTGAAGCATTTATTTTTTACTATACATAGGCTGAAAAAAAAATGCATAGAAGAAAATACATATCGGTCTTAATTAGACATAGTGTTAAGACGGGCAGTACACGGTAAATTAACAGAATTCTGGCATGTTGACATCTGTTTTGTAGTAGAAAAAAGATAAAGGGTATAATTCAGAGAGAGAGTGCAAAATTATGTGAAAGACCTGTAGTGTGCAAAATAATATTGACCATGGCACAGAGGCACATTTATACGGCTAAATTCCTTAAGACATCTGCAAGCTGTCATTCCACCATCAGGTCAAGTTCTTCTCATGTAAAGTATGGTCATATGCATGAACTCACAGGAGATAAAGCTCTATTGTACTACATAGAAGATACTCTATGGTCAATTCCTGTGGAACAGAAATGTAAACACAAAAGTAAATCAGAAAAGTAAATCTATGTTTGGTTGACCTCAATGGGACAAGCAGCCACCGATCCAACTGTGCAGCATGTTGTATAGAATAACAAAATGAATGCAAGAAATATAAAGTATATTTCAGGGGCTTAGTGTCCGCATGCAAAAAAAAAGGACTTTTCATTGCCTTGGTCAATTTATAGTCCAACTTTGTGCTGAAAGTGTAAGAACCCCCCTCAACCACAACTCAAAGAAAATAGAAACAATATCATGAACAGATGAAAAAATCCCTGTGAAATAAAGATTTACAACCCTTTCTTTTTATGTAAAACTTTTTTGTCAACATGTTTAAAGGAAATTGATAATATTAAGACACATATGGAATACAAATCACAAGGCACTTAAAGGGAACCTGTCATCAACTTTATGATGCCCATACTAACGGCAGAATAAAGTAGAGACAGGTCAGTTGATTTCAGCGGTCTGTCATTTATAAGTTAAAAGTAAGTTGTTGCTGATAACAGACATCACAATCATTGTAGCTGGCCTGGAAAAGAGTCACGGCCACCTGAGAAGAGTCCTGGTTATTCATGAATTCCTGCTCTCCTGCCCACCTGCTGATGGCTGACAGTCTTCTACCTAGTTTTCTCTCTTCCTCTCTAGGAGAGAACTGCCAATCATCAGCAGATGGGAGGAGAATGCACGAGATTATGAATAACCATGACTCTTCTCGAGTACATTTGACTCTTTTCAAGGCCTGTGCTGCAATGATTATGATGCTGGTTCTCAGCAACCACTTTTAGCTCATGAGTGACACACCGCTAAGATCAGCATTTCTGTCAGTATTTTATGCTGCCCTCAGTGAGATCAGCATAAAGTTTATGACAGTTTCCCTTTAAGTCTTTTAGCGCTGTACATACTCAAGATCAATTATATTTCAGACCTTTCCTTAAAAGTAGTATCTCTATGGTCAAAAAGGTAAAGCGGAGGGTATATGAAAAGGAAGTGTTAAAATACACTTCAGTATGTATGCTACAATGATACTAGTTGATGTGGTGGGACACCAATGCATCATATTTAGATCATAAACTAAACAGCCAAGCTTTTTCTACTTCTGCTTGTAAGAAGGTTTTTCATGAAGAAAGGCATTCTTCTCATTCTTCTAAGGTCTTCTATACATATCCATGTAAAATGCTATAAATTACCTTTTAATATAAAAAGGACATAGAATACTGGACTGTTTCACTTCCCTTAATCAATCATAATTGAAACAATTACAAAGTCCTTTTTGATAACCACCATTCCCGTGCAGTGTCCAACTAATGTCCACATGAAGTACAAGTTACAAGTCTTCGGTTCTTAGAAGTATAGGAACAGGTCAAAAGTATAACATCGCCTTCGTACATTCTTTTCAAATATTTTAACCTAACAGACTTTTTTTTTTTTTTTTTGCTTTCTTTCACAAGAAAGTCCATCATGGTTTATACCATCTATATTTGTTGACCTATGAATCCCCATTTATGGTGAAGAATGGTGTAACTGAGGGATACCAGAGAGTTTTAATTGTATTTTTCATTCCTATACTCCAATCTCATCATCAAGGTCATCATCAAATGTGTAGTCTTGACCTTCCTCTTCATCAACGTCCTCATCATCTAGCTCTGAGCGGTGACTGATGTGTAGGCTGTTGTCATGTTGATCTGGACTATCTGCAATACCTTCATAGATTGAACGTTTTTCTTCTTCACTGTCTTCTTCAGACACGGATATGTTTCCTTCTGCATGGTCTGGAGGGGTAGATATAGTTTCAAAACCAGGGTTTGTCATTGGCAGTGTGTTGGATAGGCTATAATGGTTTCCCTGTGGCTCTGTAATAGAGGAGGATTGTGTGTGTTTATTACCATCTGTGGCTAGGACAGGAGCAAATTTAAAGTCGAAATCTCGCTGGTCGTCTGAATTGTTCCACTCAGAAGTTGGAGGATCTCTATTCATCACACCTAATACATCATCCAAAATAGATGGGCCCAAGTCCAGATGAAAGGATAACATGGATTCTGCATGTTTCAGGCCACAGTCTCCGGGTGAAATCCAGTCGAACTGATCAGAATTCCCACCTGTGTTGCTGTTATTCCACAAACTGTCTTCTTTAGATGATACATTATTGACTGGGCTTGACGAGACACTTCCTGCCCCAGAGCCAATTCCGGAGGATTGCGAAAGCTGGCTTAATGAATCTGCCATTTTGTTTTCTTCATGGTCACCTGCCATTTTCATGAGACCATTTTTTTTTGGCACTTCCACTGGTGGGGCTGAGGCTGGACCATGGTTACTGAGAAAGGAGGTATCCCCAAATACATCACCTCCTCTTCCAACATGCATGGTGTGTCTAAAATCCCCCAATGGGGCACTGATCATCTCTCGGTCAATCCGGGTTCGCTTTTTTGAGTGAGAGCTTGATTGCTTGAGGATAGGCATCTTGAGATGTAATCTAAAAGGGGAAAAAAAAAACACCTCATTATTTATAGTCTTAAAAAATGACATGACTTATGAGGTTTATCAGAGGTCTACAAAGCTAACATTATTTTGTAGTCCTGGTTTCTAGGTTAACATTCAAATAAAATTATTAGCTACCTAGCTGAATGTATCATATCAATGATTTCCAAAAACTCTTAGATGTACACTTAAAAAGAAACATAAAATACTTAAAAGGGTTTTCTGAGGTCTTTTTATTGATGCCCTATCCTAGGCCATGAAACCAACGAACGCGACATCACATAGCTTAGGGAAATATGTGAGAAGGCAGTGGTCCCTTCTCAAATTGCTGATCGGCGGGGGTCCTGGGTGTCAGACTCCCACCAGATACTGATGACCTATCCAATAGACAAATATCTTGTAGAAAAACCCTTTAACAAAACTATGATCACCCTAGCAAATATTAATATGACAACTTAAGAAGCTCCTGTCATAACTCAAATGTTGGTGTAAATACTTATACTTCCTTCTCTTTACTCCATCTATGGTCAATGTGATCTCAAAGGCTGTTAATATGGAGTCCACTCACACAAACCCAACACAAAAAATAAAATAAAGTACTAAAAAGCATTTTAATATTTAAATGATGTTACTTAGGCGCCATTCACACGTCCGCAAATGGGTCCGCATCCGTTCCGCAATTTTGCGGAACGGGTGCGGACCCATTCATTCTCTATGGGGACGGAATGGATGCGGAGCGCGGCCCCAATCTTCGCGTCCGCAGCTCCGCAAAAGATAGAACATGTACTATTCTTGTCCGCAAGCTGCGGACAAGAATAGGCATTTCTATAGGGGTGCCGGGCGGGTGTGTTGCGGATCCGCAACACACCACGGACGTGTGAATGGAGCCTAAGGCTAGTTTCACTTTTACAACACCAATTACAGCAGACTGTTCTGGCAGAGACTAACTATATACTAACTACTATAATGGAGTTTAGCCGCAACCTGGCAAAAATGCTGGAACAGTCTGTCGGAAGGCTATAGCAGACATGTGAATGTAGCCTTAAGGTTCCTTTACACAGGCCAACTGAGCAGGCAATTATTGGGAACAAGCTGTTGGTCCCAATAACTGCCTGCTTATCAGGGGAGGTAAAAGCTCCATTTACTGTACATACAGCAATCTTCACTGCATGGGAACCAGAATCCATCACAGTGATTGCCTGTCCCTATACAGATAAGTATCAGTGTTTTAGGATTAGGGTATCCTAGCTTTAAGCTTACTTAAGGTGCATATTATATGGTCTCTAAATTGCAAAAAAACACAAAATATCAACCCAAAATTTTCCTCTAACCAATTACATACATCTGCTACTAGCAAGAGTAAGTCCAAGCAAATCCACAAGCAAGGTAACAAAAAGAAAGGCAAATTTCGATGGAACCAGACGGCCATTGAATTTGTGGTGGTTTTCTGTTTTTCCCTCATTAGCAGATGTAGCCGTTTTACATTCAGCTGATTTTGAATAACAGGCATTTGGATATTTCCCCGTTTGTGCTCAAAAAGTTGAGCACTTTTGAGAAACTGGAGAATAACCACTAGCAAAGAGTCTCGGGCGCTTTGCTCATCTGCCAACCAAAGTGACTTTATTAGAACCATTGAGACAAGAGGTTGTCTGGCGGGATAAAATTTTTTTTTAGAATGGGTTTAAAAAAATAAAATAAAATAAAAAAAGCAGCATTACTCATCTCACTGATCCCCCACTGCTCCATTCAATTGTTCTGCTTCTTCCCGGGTGTCAGAACCAGGAATATTTGAAACAGAAGGGAATGGCAGCAGTTTGGTAAGGGTTTTTTTTTTTTTTTTTTTTTAAACCCATACTGCCCCTTTTCTAAAAAAAATTGTTTCCACTGGACAACCTCATTAATGATCAGTGAAGTCTACAGGAGGTTCATATTGGAGGGTTATCATGCTGATAAGAAGTGGGCCATGTGTGCACATCTCAGGGTACAGACACACATGGAGGCCACAAGAGATATAATACTGTGTGGTCTCTCAGAATGCATGTGGAAGCTGCATTCCCTGAATTTAATGGAGGCTGGTATGGCACCAGTGTTAGGGTTAGGTTCCTGTCCTAAAGAGATCACGTTGACATTGGCGGACAGGCACAAATAGTTTTGTACAAAATGTATTTGCCAAGAATCTCACATATTATAACGTAGCATTAGCACTAGCACATTTTCTATAGTGAGAATGGCAGGAACGTATATACTTTATTATTTGGGTTTGAAGAGTGCTGTTCCGTTGTTTGTTTTTTACAGACACACATACCTTATTTTTTCAAGTTTTTTTGTGCCTTTTTTCTTAGTTGCAGCTTTATGATACACTATTAACAACACACCTTAATAAAAAAATACCAAACAAAAGAGGAGGGAACAGCTCTAAATAACATTTAAAAGCATAATTTCAAAATAACTGGCAGTGCACCCTCCTAAAAAATGTGCAGCATGCTTCTATATACAGGCAGCATGAAATCTGCTGAACAGACGCG
The DNA here is from genome assembly GCF_905171765.1 of Bufo bufo. Taxonomy (NCBI): domain Eukaryota; kingdom Metazoa; phylum Chordata; class Amphibia; order Anura; family Bufonidae; genus Bufo; species Bufo bufo. The sequence goes on from NC_053389.1 coordinate 180,121,515, forward strand.
AGAGAATAGCTCATTTATCGTTGCCGTCGCCACAGCTGTAACTTCCTAAAGTGAATCACCAGCATATTTACAGAATACCTGATGTGACACGCATCCTCAACTATGTGCAGCCTGCAAGGCATCCTATAGGAATAGAGGAGAGGTCTCTGAGGGGACAACATACAAGCACAGTGATGTGTCACACATGTGAACCTCTGAAGGAGAGAATTCACATCGGTAATAAAATGAGGAATCTTTTTTCATTTTTCATAATGAACCTAAGTTAATTAACCTACAGCGTAGATGAGGTAAACATTGAAGAGAACGCCGATCTCGCACTAGAGCCGCAGCTCCTTCACAATGACGCTGATCAATGGGGGTGCTGAGAGTCAGAACCCCACCGATCTCATTTCAATGACCTATCCTGAGCAAAAGCCATCAATATCACAAAACTTCAATACCCCTTTAAGCATTTATCATTTGTGAGAATTAGGGCTCTTTCACACCTGCGTTCTTGTCTTCCGGCATAGAGTTCGGTCGTCGGGGCTCTATGCCGGAAGAATCCTGATCAGTTTTATCCTAATGCATTCTGAATGGAGTGAAATCCGTTCAGGATGCATCAGGATGTCTTCAGTTCCGGAACGGAACGTTTTTTGGCCGGAGAAAATACCGCAGCATGCTGCGCTTTTTGCTCCGGCCAAAAATCCCGAACACTTGCCGCAAGGCCGGATCCGGAATTAATGCCCATTGAAAGGCATTGATCCGGATCCGGCCTTAAGCTAAACGCCGTTTCGGCGCATTGCCGCATCCGACGTTTAGCTTTTTCTGAATGGTTACCATGGCTGCCGGGACGCTAAAGTCCTGACAGCCATGGTAAGTGTAGCGGGGAGCGGGGGAGCGGTATACTTACCGTCCGTGCGGCTCCCGGGGCGCTCCAGAGTGACGTCAGGGCGCCCCAAGCGCATGGATCACGTGATCGCATGGACATGTCATCCATGTGCATGGGGCGCTCTGACGTCATTCTGGAGCGCCCCGGGAGCCGCACGGACTGTAAGTATACCGCTCCCCCGCTCCTACTATGGCAACCAGGACTTTAATAGCGTCCTGGGTGCCATAGTAACACTGAACGCATTTTGAAGACGGCTTCGTCTTCAAATGCTTTCAGTACACTTGCGTTTTTCCGGATCCGGCGTGTAATTCCGGCAAGTGGAGTACACGCCGGATCCGGACAACGCAAGTGTGAAAGAGGCCTAAGAATAGTCACCTGGTTCTTACCAGTTGGGGGTGACACTGTCCTATCAATCCTGACAATGGTAGACTGATATGTATACCCCTTATCATATGTACAGCCCCATCGAATGAATGGCGCTTTAATAATTAATAATAACCCAAGTTATTCATAAAAATTCAGTAGGAAAGGGATAATGCAGAGGTATGAGAAAAGGTGCTCTAGAAATGTTATTTCACAGGGAATAGAAGTATTTACTAGAACAGGCATTTTAGGAGCAGTGAGAGGTTTTTCCGGAAGTACAGTATTGACATCCTATCCTCGGGATAGGTCATCAATATCCGATCAGAGGGGGTTTGAAGAGGTTGTGATGCTTCAGTCAGAGCTGTGGGTAGGCTTGAGCGAAGCCGATTAGTTCAAAAACGTTGTCAGTAATGCTGTATCCGTACAGCATTAAAATGTATTGGTTGCGTGTAGCCAAACTTCCTGTCGACCAAAGTTGCGCGAGACTTTGTTGAATTACAACGGCATTCCCATCTGCATATTTAAAATAGACTTTGGTACCGAGGTATCAGCCAACAGGATTCCCATTTTAAAATATTTTCAAATAGGCAAATAGGAATACTGTAGTAATTCACCAAAGTTTTGCACAATATGAAGTTTGGCTACATGGAGCCCATACATTTTAATGCTGTACGGAAACAAAGTTTTTGAACGAATCGATTTTGGATCTATGATCCGTAGCTTGATTCGTTCAAGCCTTAGCTGTGGCCTCTTTCTAGGCTGGTGAGGTCACGTTCATTGGTCACATGGCCTAGGCGCAGCTGAGCCCTATTCAAGTGAATGGACCTGCGCTGCAATACCCAGCACAGCCGCTATCCAATGAAAGGTGCTCGGTATAATGTGAGGAGGCTGGCGGGCTCACTGGAGTGGCACTGCCTCTTCAAGCAGCTGATTGGTGCCAGGTGTCAGACCCCCACTGATCGGCTATCCTGAGAATAGGTCATCAATATTTCACTTCTGGAAAACCTCTTGGATTTGAAAATAAAAAAAAGGTCAGTCCCCCCCCCTCATCCCAGAAACTGCACCCCTCGTGTCTCGTATGGCAGCTCAGACTCAATGAAAGGTGATATAATGATAATGTAATCTTATCAGACATGCTGAATTTAACAAATCACTATTTAAAAGAGGATTTCCACCCAAAATGTAAAATTAGCCATAAATTAGTAAATCCCAAGTTAAATTGATGGGCCTTAATTAGGCTACTTTCACACTACCGTTAATATTTTCCGGTATTGAGTTCAGTCATAGGTTCTCAATACCGGAAAAAAATAGGTTCCGTTTTGTCCCCATTCATCGTCAATGGGGACATAACGTAACTGAACAGAGCGGAATGCTCCAAAATGCATTCCGTTCCGTTTGGTTGCATTCCCATACCGGAGACCTAACTGCAGCATGCTGCCGTTCGCTTTCTGTTCTGGGATGCGGAGCAAGACACAATCGAAAACTGATCCGTCCCCCGTTGACTTTCAATGGTGTTCATGACGGATCCGTCTTGGCAATGTTAAAGATAATACAACCGGATCCGTTCATAACGGATACAGATGGTTGTATTATCAGTAACGGAAGCGTTTTTTGCTGAACCCTGACGGATCCAGTAAAAACACTAGTGTGAAAGTAGCCTTACAATTACACCGATACATGTTTTGTTAAGGAGGCCATTTTATACCAGAGGGACAACAGGAAGTGCGACCATAATGGCTGTCACTTTTGAATGAGCTTCTCAGATACAGATGACTAAATTTGGCTGCAGCTTTAACTTCTGATTTACTAATATTTGACATCCATTCTTATACCAGAGTTGCCAACCATCCAGAAATTGGACAGTCCATAAAAATAGGCAACTTTTTTCCTGTGTGCATGAAAAAAAAAAAAAAAACATTTTTTTGAGGCTGGTGGTACTTAGATTATTTTGGTGGTAATAATAATTACTTATAATCTTCATCATTCATTATGGTTTTCCAATTTGTCCGTAAAAAAATGTCTGTCCGTGATATTTGGATTTTTGTCTTATACTTAACAATAGACTGTTCATAGTTCTGCTGACAACTTGCTTCTTCAGTCAATGTAGACCATCCCAAATGGAACGTCAGGTATCAGAATGTTTTCAGTCATAATAATCCAGGGTATATCAGACAGATCGGTGTCTGCGCCATTTACTCGGCAGTGTTACAATAAAACTCCCCCACCCCAAAACTAAATATTTAACAGATTCTGGCTGCAGCAGAGTGTCTGACACTTGAAAAGGGAACAAAGCCCCTTCTGTCTGCTTTTGGCACATGAATTACAACCTCAGATGAGACCAGAATCCCCCCTTTTTCCTCTTTTCTCAGAAATGAGACACCATCCCCTTCCCAGCAGAACTGTGCAGCCGTTCTTAGCAAAATGCCCCTTTCTTTTCAATACATTTATATAATTAAAATCTATTAACTCAAACTTTTCTTGATCATTTTTATCACTCTAGGTTTTGTATCAATCTGATAATAGTTATATTTAAAGGGCTTGTCCAGGATTTTATTAAATACATTTTTCTGCCAGCAAGCGGCACCCGTAAGGAGGTGTATTCTTACCTACTCCCTGCTGTCTTCATCAAACTTCTGGCCCTAGTCTGTAAACTTCCTGCAGGAACGGGGTCATGTATGCTGCAGCACCCAATGACTGGCCTCAGTGATGACGTGTCCCCAAACAGCACATCACTTAGGTAAGGCCTCCGTGCCAGTGCTGCCAATTGCTGTCTGCAATGCACGGGCACATACCGTGGGGCAGCCGCATGTGGATCGCGGACCCGTTCACTTGAATGGGGTCCGCGATCCGCATCCGGCGGTCCTCACCGCAAAAAAAAGTAGTGCATGCGCTACTTTTTTGCGGTGCGGAGGCACGGCCAGAAGCACTCCGTAGTGCTTCCGTGGAGTTCTGATCCGTGCCTCCGTTCCGCATCTCCGTGATTGCGGACCCATTCAAGTGAATCGGTCCGCGATCCGTGATGCGGAATGCACATGACCAGTGCCCGTGTATTGCGTACCGGCTCTATGTGTGCCGCAATACGGCCATGGGGGGCACACGGTCGTGTGCATGAGCCCTTAGTGATCAATAGCTTTATTCTGGAGAAAAAAAAAAAGAAGAAGACCATATGCAAGTGAGCAGTCAATTGCTCTGAGGATGGGCCCAAGCCACTCTGTGCCTCCTCTGCCAACCCCTTTCTCTACTTGATTAATAAGGCCAGGTTCCTGCATAGTCATCTCACCTGTTCCTATCAATCAAAAAGAGGAAAGGGCTGGCCGAGGGATCAAGGGTGAACAGAGTGGCTTCGGCCCACTCTCGGTGCACTTAACTGCTCATTTCCATACAGGTTAAAAGTATTTTTTCTCCAGAATAAAGCAGAAACACTGAAAGGTACATATACATGGGCAGCACGGTGGCTCAGCAGCGCTGGGGTCCTAGGTTCAAATTCGACCAAGGATAACATCTGCATGGAGTTTGTATGTTCTCCCCGTGTTTTGCGCGGGTTTGTTCCGGGTACTCCGGTTTCCTCCCACACTCCAAAGTCATACTGATAGGGAACTTAGATTGTGAGCCCCATTGGGGACAGTTGGATGCTAATGTCTGTAAAGCGCTGCGGAATATAGTAGCGCTATATAAAATAAATATACATCCAACTGAGCTAGCCCTACAAGGCAGTGAGCCTAGTCCTGGTGACAAACTCCTTGTAAAATGTCATATTGTCTGCTGCTTTTCTGGCAGTAATAAACCTTGTAATACAATGCTTTACTATGGTGCTTATGTGCTGCATTAAATCACTCGACCTGTGTCACCCAAGGCTGAAAAGGCGTCCTGGAATCTTATTTCAAAGCCCTTCTGGGGCAAGACTATTTATTTTGGGAGAATGTTTAAGCATTCGGCCAAGTAGTAAAAACTTCTAGAAGACAAACTTTAAAAAGTGCTCCAATCCCCCTTAAAAGAGCACTAAACGTAAAAAAAAAAAAAAGACAAAACTGATAGAAAAGCTGATCATCTCATTCACATGCATTTTTGGAGATTCACAGATTGGAAGATATGTGACATAAGGAAGTGATCATGAGGATTGACATTTTTCTGGGTTTCCTGCCAGTGACATCACTGAAAATATTGCAAATAATCCACTCCCCAACCTGAAATGACTACTAATTACAGCTCAAGCGATCAATTGCAGGTCATTCACTTTTCCATGTGCTGCACAGCTCCCAGCATTTCAGATGGCACCCAACCCCGTTCCTAAATATTACCCCATCTAAAAATACAAAAAATTCAAGACTTGTCCAGAATTGAAGATTGTAGCCCAAAAATTTATAATTTAAGTAGCTAAAGCCCATTAAAGGGTCTGTTCCATGAAAACAACTAACGCTCTATCTACAGGATAGGAGACAAGTGTCTGATTGGCGAGGGTCCGACCGCTGGGGCCCCGCAGATCACTAGAACGCGGTCCTGTGTTCCTCCATTTGAATGGAGTGCAGACATACATGTGTGTCGGTTGCTGCATTCAACTCTATGAGGCTGCTGTAGACAGCCGAGTGCTTGTCACTCCATTCAGCCCAAGAGAGCTGAATGGAGTGGAAAACATGCATGCGTGTCTGCATTCAGACAGGGGAGCATGGGCCCCTTTTTCAGGGATTTGCTGCAGTCATACCCCTGCTGATCAGTTAATTACTGCAAAAACATGGCAATGGCCAGTCATTGGCTACAGAAACACGTTACTCTGTCCATGTTTACATACAGGGCTAAGGTGCAGAAGACAGAGGTTGACCCATAGAGCCGGAACCAAGTGTTAGGGCTCCGTGGCCGTATTGCGGACCGCAAAAGACGGACCTGAACAGGTCCGCGATCCGCGAGATATTGGCAAATGTCTTATCTTTTGGAGTGCTGAGGCACTAACCAAAAGCCCATACAAGCGCTTCCGAGTGTTTCTGTGGGCTTCTAATCCGTGCCTTCGCTCCGTATCTTGCAGATCATAGACTCATTCAAGTCCGCAATACGAGCATGGAGCTCTTACGTTCGTGGGCATGAGCCCTTAGGGAGTAGGAAATTATACTTCCCAAAACAGGTCCCATTCAGTGAGTTGGTTGCAGGTGTGTATGTGGAGGGGGTAAAATGTAAAAAGTTGGACAGCCTCTATTAAGGTGCTCCACAACCCCATCCAACCAGGTGCCCTCTGCATACTTCACTGCAGAGAGCCCTTCAGCATGAGGAACTGCTTTCAGGGAACACTTGTAATATATGTACTTTCCCAATTATGTAAAGGTACTAGTAGGGTCAAAACTGCTGACAAACTAAACTCCCTTTAATATGGTTTCCCTTCAGTTAAATATTGATAATTACTCCTCAGGATAGGTCATCAATCTGATTGGTGGAGGTCTAACTCCCACCACTCACCTTGACCAGTGATGCCACATCCATCGGTCTCACAACCTTTCTGTAGCTCAGTCTTATTCAATGGGGGTTGAGCTGCTATACAATGTAGGACACCATGCTTGGTATGCTAGGAATGAGGCCATAGCACTCATCCAGGTGCTGTAGCCTCTTCAAACAGCTGATTGTTGTGGGTTTCAGGAGTCAGATCTGCATCGATCCGATTTTGGTCACCTATCCTAACGATAGGTCAATGTTTGTAAAACCCCTTTAAAGTCAATACATCACCTAGTAGTCCCATCATAGAATTTAGGGGGCTCTGATTCAAGACAATGTGATGTTCTGCCATGTCCAAATTAGAATCATACATGCAACTGTATTATATTTTTTTCAACTGTACTGAAAAGCACATCTAACAAATGTATGCCAAAAGGGCACATTTGTTGTCATACATCTGCCCAATAGAACTCTGTAGGCAGGTGGGACATATAGATTTAGAACATTTCTCAACATATAACTGAAGGTAGTATGCAAAAGTAGGGAATTCTGCAATAAATATGATCACTTTGTCCTTTTGGCCTGTATCTTCTCGGTATAAGGCTTATTTATCTACACTTTAAACATCTAACGTCCAGATGGAGTGAGAGAGGAAGGAAGGAAGGGCAGGAGTTAATCAGGTCCTTATTTCATATTTCCTTTCAGCCTTAGGAGACCCAACAGCTGATTTTTCAGAGCAGACAAGCTTCACATGCAAAATACAGAGAGGAGCAGGAAATGTCTTCATCTGTACAGTACAGGTGGGCTTAGATGAACACATACTTGGCCAGTTCCTCACTAGTTCTCGTCAGCCACATCATGGCTTTGACACAGACTGATCATCCTTTGTTTGGACATAATCAGAATATTAGATCTTGTTGTTGGATAGATATTATAATGTCAATTAGAGCAAGCTGACTCTTTACTTCCAATAGAGGGGAAATTCTTCACACCTGACCCATCTCCAGAACTAACAGTGCGGTGATAATGTTTGGCACATGGTTTACCATGTCTGCCGCGCTTCATGGACTTCATCAGTAGGTTATGTGATGTTTTTAAATGTGACCACAGTAAATTAGTACAAGTGGATAGCTTCAAAGAAACACTAATCTGCCCCGGTAAAGCCAAATTAAGAAAAGCACATGGTCAGAATTGATGAGATTACCAGAAGAATTCATAGAGCATCTTGCAGGAGAATGCTTAAAGAGAAACTAAACCCAGAATTCCAAAACACAAAAAAACAGAACAACCAACAAAACATATCAATCTCATTATGTGTCTTTCTTAGGGTACTTTCACACTAGGACAGTACTTTCCCTCACAGGAGCTCAATACCGGAAAAAAACTGATCAGTCTTATCCTCATGCATTCTGAATGGAGAGCATTCCGTTCAGTTTGCATCAGTTCAGTCCCTCTTACGTTTTTTTGGACGGAGAAAATACCGCAGCATGCTGCAGTTTTCTCTCCAGACAAAAATACTGATCACTTGCCGGAATGCCGGATCCGGCATTAATTTACATTGAAGTGTATTAGTGCCGGATACGGCATTAAGTGTTCCGGCAAAACAGATCCTGCTTTCTGGTCTGCACAGACCTTTACAAATGCAAAAAAACTAATAATACCGGATCCGTTTTTTTTTTTCCAGTTGACACCGGAGAGACGGATCCGGTATTGCAATGCATTTGTGAGACAGATCCGCATCCGTCTCACAAATGCATCCGTTTGCGTTTGGATTGCCGGCGATGGAACTGCCTGCCGGAATCTTCTGCCGCAAGTGTGAAAGTAGCCTTATTTGCTCAAAACGGCAGACCATGAAAAAAAAGAATAGAAAAGCAGTGCATAGTTTCCTCAGGCTGCAGTCATGACTTCTCCCCCTCCCTCTCCCCCTTCTGTACTGGTGAATGTACAGGAAGTTTAGGAGGAGGGGGCTGGGTTTAGGCTTTATACTTTGTCTACACAGTGACCACGGCCATTTTGTTGGAAGAAATCTCCTAGTCAATAACCGCACAGAATAGCTGGGGAGGTATGCTGGAGATACTATATTTAGGGGTATAGTGGGTCATTTATGAAAAAAAAAAAAAATAATACAAACACTTGCCGTATTTAAGGCGCAGATTTTGTCGCAAAGGTGTTTTGCTAAAAAATCTGCGCCTTTTTCCCCATTCAAGCCACTTACACCAATTTTATCGAATTCTATGAGTAAAGGGCAAGTGGTTTGGGCAGAAAAAAAGGCCATCTCATTCATCATTTGCTACACACGTTTTTTGGTGTAAAAAAAGGACTTAAATCTATACCAGCAAGGGAGCTAGCGTAGACTTAATCTTGTTGAACGGCCACCGGATCATGTGGCCGGTGCAAGCTGCAGAGGACAGGGACCAAGACCTGCCTCTAAATCGCAGGTCTTAGTAAATGTCCCCCATAGCGTATACAGAATGTATGTAACAAGCAGGGCCTCCATGACATCGTTGCCGGTTTTTACCCTATGTAGTGACAAATCTAGATGACAAGACTGTAGAGCTGCATTGGTGACAGCAGATCATATTGTCCTTGTACCACATGATAAGTGCACCAAGTGCATCAGGGCAGCAGTGTGTATTTTATACCGCCAATATGACCCCATCATCACTTCACAGAGGTTGCTACCCAGCTTTCCCAGACTGATGAATACCATGGGCCAGATTTATCATGACTCTGACAGCTCACTCCATTTTCACATATGGCTAAAGTCAGTTTTAGCTAAGTCAGATTTATGATCGGCCCTTTAAGACTGTTATAAATGTGGTTTGACGGGAGCAGTTTATCCGTCAGTAAGCAGCTTTACAAAAGTCGCACGTGTTTACGAAAAAGTCGCATGTTCTATTAAAAAGTCTCAGAAGATAAGCATGGTCCTCACTCGAGTGAAATTGCGCAAAAATTTGCAACTTTTTCACTCCATTATTCTGACTTGAGCTAATGATAAATCTGGCCCCATATCTATTTATGAATTGGTAAATCACCAGAACTGTAGAATACCTAGATGGAATTGCTAGCCAGGATTCTGGAAAAACAGAGTAAGAATTCCAGTGACAAATTCTCCGCATTGTAGCATACATAGACAGATTTGTCATTTAGGGTCCCAGGAAAGCTGGGTAACACATTATGTGGAGCTGTAATATGGACTGCTGACAAGTCTGCCCAAATAAATCCTTCTCCTCACTCCTAAATAGTGCCACAGCTAGGAAAATTTGCCTTTCATGCATGCCTCCCAACTGTCCGTCTTTTGGAGGGACAGTCCCTCTTTTTGACCTGGGGAATTAATGCATATATGTGCAGTAATAAATGTACTAAATTGCTCCTTACTAAACTAGCTGTATGGTTTCTACCTGTACATTATACCATAACTTCATTATTTGGTGCAATATGGACCTTCAAATATCTATAATTCTGCAGTTGTGACGGAGTCCGCAATTATAATTTGGGCGGAGTTAGTGGCGTGGCCTAGTATGAAAAAACTGCCATGATGCGCGCTACACATATTGTCCCTCTCTGCGACTGTCTTGGGAAAGTAGAGACTGTAATAGCCTGCAGAATGCTAAACCTACCAAGACCAATCCCCCTCCTCAAGCAGCACATCACCTCTAAAGTTAGTTATTGACACGCCTCGGAGCATGTGACCATGCCCATGCTGTGGCGGCTGTAAACACCAAGAAAACCGGAACATGAAGGCAGTGGCCAGGCAAGTTTCTGGAGGGCTGGCACACGTTGCCCCCACAGTTGACTCTCCTAAGGACTATACCCAGGCACAGTATAATGAGGTGACAATTGATATACTACTGGTGTGGATGTCATGTCCCTAAGTGTTAAAGCTAAGGCAGTGTTCTAGTGGAACTATGCGTGCCACACTCCATTGTACTTCTGCTTAGTCTGACTGGAGCACTATTCTGTACACCAGGGAAGACTAAAAGCAATTTAAATGTCTAAGTGGCAGGTATGAGGGTAAAAACCTACCACTACACACCAAGAGTCACCCCGGTGTCTACTCACTTTCCTGCCGGTGACATACCCTGCACATAACTCAACATCTTTACCATAGACTGACATGTCTGGATGTCAGAGCAATACGGAGTGGGGTGGCTGGATGGACCTCCTTATCAGTGACTGACCAATCATGAAGATGTGGAATGCTTTTGTCAGGTCTGTGTTCCACAGAGCTCTGGTATAGCTGGCTAGGAAGTCGTGCAGTGCTCAAGGCTGGGGCAACGTATATGGATTACATCAGGTCAGGTATATGAGGCTGGCAATCCACTTCATGGAAATGATGAGCTGTGGTCCCACTGAAGTGAATAGGAGCAGCACTGCCGTTACTGGCTCCATCCACTGTGTAGTTCTGGTGCCAGGACTCCAAGGTAACAGCTGATCATGGTGGGGGTGGGGGTTGTCATCAATATCAAAATCAAGGACAACAAAACTTAGGAGAAAACAAAAAGACACCTGTAGACAACCATATTTGCAATAAATTTGTATTACTTTACGAGAGAGAGAGATCTAGTTATAAAACCCTTCTTCTCGGTATCTTATACAGGAGTCCTTCATATTCAAGGCTGGTTAAAGACTGAGGGCTAAATTCATTACGTGGCCTCATACTGACCGGCGGCAGCCGTTAGTATTTACCAGCGAGCGGTGATGTGCCTGGGTACATGTGACCGCTGCAGCCAATCACTATCCTCAGCAGTCTAACGGGATACACTTGTAGAAATGCTGCAGATTTGTGGGGAGATAATCCAGAGCGGGACACCTTTTACAGCAAAGCGGGTAAGATTTTAACAAATCTCATCCACAAGCTGAAAAAATAATAATAATTCACATGGATACTGATCTGCACATGTGTGGATTTTAAACCACTGGCATGTCAATGCTTTTCTGCAGATTCACACAGCGTAGTTCATCCCTTTTAATGTAGAAGGGTAAAACACACTGATCCACCACAAATTCTTCTAAAAAAAAAAACTTGCAGATTTTGTGGTGAAATCCACTACAGTTTTTTGCCAGTACTTGTGGACACACTCGTAAAGTTGTGTCTTCTATCCAGAAGATTTGGGACCATCACACAATCCTGGCGGCCTGGCAAGCGATGCTACTTTTAACATTCAAATAACTTCTGTAAAGTCCCTGAAGCTGCTGGATGGACTTTAGAAGACAAAAATATTCAGGTATTTATAGTTTATATAGTAAATCATATGTTTTGTGGGGCTTCATGCAGTCGCCTTGTAAATCGTACATAAGATACCGAGGCACATACCTGTTAAATCTAGTAGTGCAGCTGTTTTTGCCAGCTGCCCCAGATCAAGAATATATTTAAAGTGGGGCTTTAGCTTGTGACACAGACTACAGTTTAGGGATGAATTAAGTCCTGTATACCTTAGGAACCGGTTGGACTACGCCACAAGCCATACCGCCCATTAGAACACAAAAGGTACAAACAGAAAATGTTTAGGCGCATCGGTGAAAAAGGTTATTGAACCTCAAGTTGAATTTTTGGTGCATATGTGGAATGGCCACCTCTGGGGTTAGAAGAGGTCCAATGACCCAAATTTCGCAATTTGGCTGAGAAAGGGAGTAGGAGAGCAATACCTGTGTCTCTCCCGATTGTAGTCTATGTAGTAGTCCCGCTCCTTCTGAAACACACAGACTGGGATGAAGAGTGCCACACACACACACACACACACGTTCATCTTGCTTTTCACATCCTTTTCAGGCCTCCTGATGGCGACCAAGGATGGCTGGACAGCGTCCACAGAGGTGGGACACCATGAACCATAGTGTTTGACCAATTTTTAACGTAATGCCAGTAATTACAGATGGTTAAGGGTCAAGAATTTTCAAGCAATAATGACATCAATGATGTTTTCTGGGCTTTAAAGGGATATTCCCATTCAGATACTAATGGCATATCCACAGGCACCCTATCTAACAGGGTTCAGCAAGCCATTATATACGGCTGCTCATTATCTGGGAACTATAGAAGTTAGGCTTATTTTACACACTCAGATGAAGCAGGCGATTGTAGGAAAGGAAGGGTTTCTTCCCGGCAACCCCCTGCTCGCTAGCGGAGGAGACCGCTGCTATTACATGCAGCAATCTCCTCCACAGTATGGAGAGCAGAGATCACCAATGCCATCGCTCATCCCCAAACTGAATCATTGTTTATCGGCAGCAGATTGTGATTAGACAGCACGATCTGCCACCGGCAAGCGATGATTTTTAGGCTTGCTGAAAGATTCCGATTGTCCAATGCTCGTTCATTGGGTAATCAGTGGCAGTATTACACTGCCAGATCATCACCAACGAGCGTTACTACGAACAATTGTTAGCAATGATCTGCATTATTATCTGCTAGTGTAATATAACTCTTAAAGGGTTTGTCCAGGTTCAGAGCTGAACCCGGAGATACCCTTATTTTCACCCCGGCAGCATCCCTGAGGCTAGCATTGGAGCATCTCATGCTCCGATGCGCTTCCTTGCCCTGCGCAGGGCACAGGCTCTTTTGTTTATCATAACACACTGCTGGGCAGAAACTTCCGCCCGGCAGTGTGTTTGGTGACGTCACCGGCTCTGATGGGCGGGCTTTAGCGCTGCCCTAGCCGTTTCACTGGCTAGGGCAGCACTAAATCCCGCCCATCAGTGCCGGTGACATCACCGGGCTTCCTGGCAGCCCCGGTATGTCACCGGAACTCCTAAAAGTGCATTTGCCCTGCACAATTTAGCGCAGGGCAAAGGAGAGCATCGGAGCTTAAACTGCTCCGATGCTCAAGTCAGGGGGGCTGCCGGGGTGAAAATGGAAGTATGTCCGGGTTCAGCTCTGAACCCGGACAACCCCTTTAAGCTTATATTACACTGGCCGATTGTCGGCCAGATCATTGCCAACGAGTGTTTGTAGGAATGCTCGTTAGAGATGATCTGGCAGTTTAATACTGCCACGATTACCCGATGAATGCGCTTGCTCATCATCCAATCTGAATCTTTCTGCATGCTTAAAAATCATTGTTTGCTAGCGGCAGACCCTGCTGTCTAATCACGATCTGCTGACAGCAAACAATGATTTAGTATGGCGACAAGTGATGGCATTAGTGATATACTGTGGAGGAGATGACTGCATGTAATAGCAGCGGTCTCCTCCACTGACGAGCAGATGATTGCCAGGAAGGAATGCTTCAATCCTGACAATCGCCTGGCTGATCTGCATTAGGGCTGTATTACACCAATAGATTATCTGACCAATTTCTGTCCAATCAGACTAATAGTTGGTGTGTGTATAACAAAAGATCTGTGTGTGTAAACGTCTATCTGACCAATAATTGGTAAGAAAATCTGCTGGTGTAATACAGGCCTTACTCTTGATCTTCAGTTGACAATTCCTGGAGGACACATTGAAAATAACTCATCTTAAAGGGGTTTTCTATCTCCCCATTGTCCGATAGGTGCGGGTCTCGGAGGTGGGGCCTGCACCTACACCAAGAACGAAGCCGTGAAGTGGTGGCGGGCGCACTGCGCATGCACAGCCACCCTCCATTCATTTCTATGAGATCGCCGAAAATAGCCGAGTGCTGGCTCGGCTATTTCGGTCGGGTCCATAGAAGTGAATGGGACCGGGGGTCCTGCATGCGCGGTGTGCTCCCATTCACTTCTATGGGGAGAGCGCTTGGTGGTGGCCCGACCCAGGGAAACTCAGGGTCCTCCATTCAACACGTTCCCGGCTCTGTTCAATACAGATGCGGGTCCCAGCTGTGGGACCTGCGCCTATCAGTCATATGCCCCAATTGTCTCAGATGGGAATCTATTAAAAGGTTCATTTATCCAAAGTAAGTTCTATAAACTGAAAAGAAAATTGATACCTCTAAATAAGGGCCTGTAATATCGACTTTACAACCCCACTGAATACCAAAGAATTGTATTTTTACTTTACTTTCAAGAACTTCAAAACAGGCCATTATTTCATCAGCTACTTTGATAAATAGGGTTAATATAATGGATTTAATTAGAACATAATCCCTCAGTGACCGGTCCTGAGGAACAGCCTATGAACATATCTCGTGAAATGAGCTTCTGCTGTCTCCACGCCACATTTCTCCAGCGTCAACAGCACAAAAATGTAGAAGCAAAGAAAGAGCGAGTGAAAGCAGGTGAAACTCACATCAGAACCTGTTGAGCAACTTTATCATTCCTGCCATGACTTATCTCTGACTTATTAGTTTATTTCTAAATCTTCTCAGTAAACCCGAATAAGGCTGAGGAATGGAAGAGTAGGGAAAGGGGTGGTGGCATTTAAGGGTTGGTCGGCGCGTCATCCTCTTATTCCTTGCTTGAGGCTTAGACGACAGTGGAGATGACGTGGTGACCTTCCTCGCATATTTTTCATGCTTTTCATGAGTAAGCTATTGTTTGTGCTATTTTTGAAAATGGTGGACTCAATGGAAAATCCTACAGTTTATATTACTGTTCTATAGACTATTCAATGGCATTTTAGAGCAAGATTATTAGCTAGAGTCATAGCTAGAGTTTCCTACACCATGGTGAAAGATAGTTTGCCGCCATAGCCTTATATCTAAATACCATGGACAACCCATAGTGCCTTCTTGGTGGTACCCGCCAGCAGGGGTCCAGCTAGTCTTTCTGCTGCCTGAGGCAAAAACTGAAAAACAGAGCCCACCCTTCATAATGCAAATTTCTTAACCCAACCCCTTCCCTTCAGCCCATGGCCCTTCGGCTGCCCCCCTCTTGCCCCTACCTGTGCTGCCTGAGACAAGCTCCTCACCTGGCCTCATTGGTGGTTCACCCCTGCCTGCCAGCACCTGGTACATATTATAAGTCATGCCCTTGCATGACAATATAATTTGGTAGGATATCATATTCACATTACAGTCATTGGCCAACCTAAAAACAACTGTAGCAGACTGGAGGCGAAATTACTTTGCGAACCATAGCATGGCTTGATGGTTCCTTCTAGAGCTTGCTGAAGACTTACATTAGGAAAAGGTAATTCGAGAGTCTGGAAAGTAAAAAGGTATCTAAATAATTCAATAGTTATTTTAAAATTGTTTGTGCCTTGTAGTTTGAAGGTAAGGATCACTTTCCTTCTCTGCTTCTTCAAATTACGCCTGTCAGGCATGAGCAAAAAGTCAATGTCCTCTAAAGAAGCCGCAGAAAGTTTTATAGCGTTGGAAGGACAAAACATGACACTCAGTCCAAAGCTACTTTGTTTCCAGCAATACTTAAAAAATTTTAAATGTTGTGATGATAAAAGAACAGGTTTGTTACCAGGAGTTTACGTGTAGGATCCACTTTGTGCCTGTGAAAAAAGGATTAGCTTCTGATAACCCTTCTGAAGTGCAAGAGGTTCACAAATTAACACCTAAGACGCAGTCTGAACCAATATCCTGCTTAATTAGATAATGTCAATCATGAAGACAGACACAACCTTTCTAACAGGCATGACAAAAATTTCCATATACTTTTTATTTTTTTTAATCCACTCAGGGAGTACTAGAGTACTAACCGCACTAGAGTATTAATGAAAAACTCAACAACTTGGAAATATTAAAGATATTCTCTTGGGTAGGGTTGCCAGATAGTAGACATGCCAAGACATGGACCAACAGTGATTAACTTTTTGGATTGTCTTTGATGGTAAAAAAAACAACAAACTGGTTGCAGGACAGCTTCTACCTGCTGCGTGCCAGGACTGTGCAACCCGAAGTTCTCTCTCCATACTCCCCCATCCACTCCTGGCTGAGGCAAGTATGTATGTGTTGTCAGTTGTGAGGGAGAAGAAAACTGCTACCAGACACCTTCTCTGGAGCTCCCCATACACATTTGATTGTTAGCTGGTCCTGCCGAAAACAGCAGGTTAGGGAGACAAAAGTCTAAATGTGTACGGGGGGGCCTTTAAGGGATTTTCATGTACATCTTCCCTATGCTTAACTTGTTCAGTTTGCACTCTCCTACCTGTTCTAACCATATAAACCAGGGATGTTCAACCTGCGGCCCTCCAGCTGGTGTAAAACTACAACTCCCACCATGCCATGCTGTAGGCCGATAGCATTCGCCTGTCTCGGGATGCTGGGAGTTGTAGTAAAGTTGTAGCAACAGCTGGAGGACCGCAGGTTGGGTATCCCTGATATAAAACAATATAACAATAATATTTACAAAGACAGGTGCACTCTGCGGTCTGACTAAACCCTCACCCTGATGTTAAAATTGAGAGTTTAGCCAATATATCCTACTGTGGAGGACATATCGGAGCCCGAGCACCACGCCAAGGTTTCTTAAGTAGCTCAGGACCTCTCTCCCTCCTCCCATTGTAAGCATGGCTGCATGCTGGAGGTAACTGGGAGTTTGCTGTGAGTCAGACCTTTGCCCACTGGCTCCTGGTATTGCCCATACGGCACAGGAAGGTTTAGCGTTAGGCCCCGAGCTACTTTAGAAACCTTGGCGCGGTGCTTGGGCTCAGATATGTCCTCCACAGTAGGATATATTGGCTAAACTCTCAATTTTAACATCAGTATGAGGGTTTAGTCAGACCGCAGAGTTCACCTGTCTTTGTAAATATTATTGTTATATTGTTTTATTGTTTACCACATCCACACATTTACTATCCTGTGTAGGATGTCCATTGTGGTACTTGTGGTCCGCTGCAGGCATCCTCCATTGTATGCATTTTTGCTGGGGATCACCATTAGCAGCGGACCACAAGTGCAGGATCTGCCCCCCCGGTATAGATGCACCACTGCATATGGGGTTGAGCACTTCCTGCCTGTTTAATACACCGCCAATTTGTAGTTTGTATCCCTGATTGGTTTATACCAATCACTCTGGTTTCTTTCTATCCTGTCTGTACCACTTCCTGTTGCTGTATCCAACCAAACCCATGATGCACTTCTCCTTTCTTTGCCCCAGCATCAGCACCGCCCTTAAAAAAGCCCGGGCAAGTATTGTCTATAGGAAGGGCCCGGGCATTGTAGGGGGGTATTTCTACCATTGGATAACCCCTTTAACGCACAGCTAGTTACATAGACCCTCCCCTATCACCCATCTAGTTGCTCTTCTGACACTCCCATGGACATAACATCACAGGAAATAAGAACGAGCTACATGGACATGTTCATGGGACCACAGCCCTGAATTACACAATTACAGCTTCTTTCATAAATCTTAAAGGATGCTGATGCAAACCAGAAAATCCCTTTAAAAGGGGTTATACCATGATTGATGTGAAAAATAAAATCAGAGACATTATATAGTACACAGTAATCTCTTTCTAACAAAGCTAGAACCAGCCCTGTACCTCACATGGATCCAGAGATCTTCTCATTCATTGCTCTGCTAGATTTATATCAAGTGGCAACTCAGGGGGGCGTGTACTTTCTGCTGTAGCTCAGGGGGCGTGTACTTTCTGCTGTAGCTCAGGGGGCGTGTACTTTCTGCTGTAGCTCAGGGGGGCGTGTACTTTCTGCTGTAGCTCAGGGGGGCGTGTACTTTCTGCTGTAGCTCAGGGGGGCGTGTACTTTCTGCTGTAGCTCAGGGGGGCGTGTACTTTCTGCTGTAGCTCAGGGGGGCGTGTACTTTCTGCTGTAGCTCAGGGGGGCGTGTACTTTCTGCTGTAGCTCAGGGGGGCGTGTACTTTCTGCTGTAGCTCAGGGGGGCGTGTACTTTCTGCTGTAGCTCAGGGGGCGTGTACTTTCTGCTGTAGCTCAGGGGGGCGTGTACTTTCTGCTGTAGCTCAGGGGGCGTGTACTTTCTGCTGTAGCTCAGGGGGCGTGTACTTTCTGCTGTAGCTCAGGGGGCGTGTACTTTCTGCTGTAGCTCAGGGGGCGTGTACTTTCTGCTGTAGCTCAGGGGGCGTGTACTTTCTGCTGTAGCTCAGGGGGCGTGTACTTTCTGCTGTAGCTCAGGGGGCGTGTACTTTCTGCTGTAGCTCAGGGGGCATGTACTTTCTGCTGTAGCTCAGGGGGCATGTACTTTCTGCTGTAGCTCAGGGGGCATGTACTTTCTGCTGTAGCTCAGGGGGCATGTACTTTCTGCTGTAGCTCAGGGGGCATGTACTTTCTGCTGTAGCTCAGGGGGCATGTACTTTCTGCTGTAGCTCAGGGGGCATGTACTTTCTGCTGTAGCTCAGGGGGCATGTACTTTCTGCTGTAGCTCAGGGGGCATGTACTTTCTGCTGTAGCTCAGGGGGCATGTACTTTCTGCTGTAGCTCAGGGGGCATGTACTTTCTGCTGTAGCTCAGGGGGCATGTACTTTCTGCTGTAGCTCAGGGGGCATGTACTTTCTGCTGTAGCTCAGGGGGCATGTACTTTCTGCTGTAGCTCAGGGGGCATGTACTTTCTGCTGTAGCTCAGGGGGCATGTACTTTCTGCTGTAGCTCAGGGGGCATGTACTTTCTGCTGTAGCTCAGGGGGCATGTACTTTCTGCTGTAGCTCAGGGGGCATGTACTTTCTGCTGTAGCTCAGGGGGCATGTACTTTCTGCTGTAGCTCAGGGGGCATGTACTTTCTGCTGTAGCTCAGGGGGCATGTACTTTCTGCTGTAGCTCAGGGGGCATGTACTTTCTGCTGTAGCTCAGGGGGCATGTACTTTCTGCTGTAGCTCAGGGGGCATGTACTTTCTGCTGTAGCTCAGGGGGCATGTACTTTCTGCTGTAGCTCAGGGGGCATGTACTTTCTGCTGTAGCTCAGGGGGCATGTACTTTCTGCTGTAGCTCAGGGGGCATGTACTTTCTGCTGTAGCTCAGGGGGCATGTACTTTCTGCTGTAGCTCAGGGGGCATGTACTTTCTGCTGTAGCTCAGGGGGCATGTACTTTCTGCTGTAGCTCAGGGGGCATGTACTTTCTGCTGTAGCTCAGGGGGCATGTACTTTCTGCTGTAGCTCAGGGGGCATGTACTTTCTGCTGTAGCTCAGGGGGCATGTACTTTCTGCTGTAGCTCAGGGGGCATGTACTTTCTGCTGTAGCTCAGGGGGCATGTACTTTCTGCTGTAGCTCAGGGGGCATGTACTTTCTGCTGTAGCTCAGGGGGCATGTACTTTCTGCTGTAGCTCAGGGGGCATGTACTTTCTGCTGTAGCTCAGGGGGCATGCAACTTCAAAAGCTAAAGATTTCAACTGAGCACATTCGACTAGCTCAGCGAGATGGACAAACATATACATTTCAGTGAACAGCTCACTTGCTATACTACATTTTTTATTACATGCAATTACAGAAGTATTTAGATCCAGGTGCTGGTTTGAAAAATGTAGAAAATGCTTTGTGACACAACCCCTTTAACTGTATCCCGTCAATCCCTAATTAGAGGCGATTTCAAGAGGACTTGTCACCTCTCCTTACATGTCTGCTTTAGTCATTATTTGTAGAGATGAGCGAATTTCATAACATTAAATTCGCTCATCTCTAATTATTTGCATTCCCCATGTAATAACTCTGGTAATCTTCTGACATAACTCTATGTTGTGTCCTTCCTCTGTTATTCCTACTAGAAGGTTACGAATGAATTGATCTATGGTACATACTGTGGATATGCCATGAATGTCTGATGGGAACAGCCCTTTAAAACACATTGCTAAAACAAGTACAGGTCATCATACCTAATGCGAGTACTTGGGGTTTGTCATGGATCACCGAAGGCCTGTTCTACTAAGCGACTCCAGGGATTACAGCTAATTATACACTAGATAACAGGCTTTGCTGAATGTTCTAGTATGTTCCGAGGTAAGCCCAAGTAAAGATAGGACTCAGCCAGTAACCGTGTAACACCTTGACGTAAGGACTCAGACTAAAATAAAAGGGGCCTTGGGTATTTTATGGGACCCACTACTTAAACTTTGGTAATTTTAAGGTGGATTTACACAGGCAGAGGAGCAGCCGATTGAAGAAAACGTTCCTTCCCAACAGTCGGCTGCTCGTTCAGTGGAGGTGAAGAGCTACATTGACATGCAGCAATCTCCTCCACAGTATGAGGACGAGGGATGGCTATTGTAATCACTCGTCCTCATACAGCTGCATAGTTTCTAGGCAGCAGATCGCCGTTTAGACGGCACGATCTGCTACCCAGAAACGATCATTTAGGTGCCTGTGCGAACAAGTTTCACCCGATGAACGAGCATTTTGCTGGTTTATCAGGTGATCGGCCGTACCTTTACACAGGCAGATTGTTTGAGGGTCCTCTACCTTCAGTAAAGGTCTCCTGAACCCAAAGATTATAGGGGGTTACAAAACATGGCTGCTTTCTTCCAGAAACAATGTCCCACCTAGCTTTGGGTTCTGCTTGGTAATGAAGATCAGCTCTATTGAAATGAATGGCGCTGACCTGCAATACCGCACACAACTTGTGGACAGATGGGCTACTGCTTTTAGAAGAAAGTAACCATGTTTTTCTAACCCTAGAAAACAGTTAAAGGCGGCGCTCTGCGTAAAGTAATCCACTGTGTTAGGTCTAGGCTAGGACCCAGGAAGATGGTACATGACACCTGCAGGCAGAAAACATGAAAGGGCGCAACGAGAAGGAGCCCATAGGGGATGTCACCCTTTACCTTCCATATAGAGGTCTATGGAGAAGAGCTCCTGCTTCAGACGGCCACAGAAAAATATTGTGCAGAGCAGTTATACAGGGTTAGAAAAGGCCTGGCCTGGAAGAAGCTTTATTTACATGGGGCTGCTGATAAAATCTATATACAGTATAATAGCCAATGTCCACATATCAAAGTAAGGTCTCATGCACACGGCCGTTGTTTTGGTCCGCATCCGAGCCGCAGTTTTGGCGGCTCGGATGCGTACCGATTCCCTTCAATGAGGCCGCAAAAGATGCGGACAGCACTCCGTGTGCTGTCCGCATCCGTGGTCCGTAAAAAATAATATAACCTGTCCTATTCTTGTCCGTGCTTTGCAGACAAGAATAGGCAGTTATATTAAAGGCTGTCCGTACCATCCGTGTTTTGCGGATCGCAAAACACACAACGGTCGTGTGCATTTAGCCTAAGGGCGAATTTCTGTTATTTCATAGCTAGAAAGCCAATTGTCGTCAGGATGAAGAACACACGCGACACGTTTCTATAACACGTCACCAATCTGCAGGTGCCCTGGGCTTCACACATCATGGTTACTTTATAAATGTCTACATCATCTGAGATGGTCAGAGCATACAGGAGACCCAGGAGAGGCTTAGGTCCTTGCCACAACATATCCTACCAAGTGTGTTTGCTTTGCGCGAGTTGCACAGATCCGATTTAAAGAGGTTATCCAGGAATTTGGTATTGATGGCCTATCCTGTGGCGTCCAGCTCCTGGCACCCCGCTGCACCCAAAAGGAGCTTTGGCAAGCGCTATGGTTTCTTCATAGCGCCGTACATTGTATATATAGAGGATGTGCTTGGTATTGCAGCTCAGCCCTATTCACTTGAATAGGACGGAGATGCGCCTAGGCCACGTGACCTCGGTACGGTGACTTCACTGGTCTAGGAAAAGGCATACACGGTCACGGAGGGCCGCAGCCTTTTCAAACAGTGGAGTCGGATCTCCACCAATCTGATATCGATGACCTATTCTGAGGATATGCCATCAATCTTAAATTTCTGGATAGCCCCAAATTGCGAAACGGGTGCGGACCCATTCATTCTCTATGGGGCAGGAATGGATGCGGACAGCACACAGTGTGCTGTCCACATCTGCATTTCCGGAGCGCGCCCACGATCTTCCGGTCCGCGGCTCTGGAAAAAAAAATAGAACATGTCCTATAAGAATAGGCAGTTCTATGGGGGTGCCGGCCGGGTGTATTGCGGATCCGCAATACACTACGGACGTGTGAATGGACCCTAATTCTTAAAGATGTGAATAAACCTGGCAAATCAATTCCATCATCTCTAATCACGACGCCGACTGTGAAGGATTGTGTACAAAGTATGATTAGAAACATAGGTTTCTAATCATACTTTATCAGCGAAATTGCAGAAGGCCTCAATGGTAAGGTGTGTCTTTTTTCTGATGACACAAAGATTTGTAACAGGGTTGATGTTCCTGGAGGGATACACCAAATGGAAAAGGACTTAGGAAAACTAGAGGAATGGTCAAAAATCTGGCAACTAATATTTAATGTGCAAGATAATGCACCTGGGGCGTAAAAACCCAAGAGCAGAATATAAAATTAGTGATACAGTCCTAACCTCAGTATCTGAGGAAAGGGATTTAGGGGTCATTATTTCAGAAGACTTAAAGGTAGGCAGACAATGTCATAGAGCAGCAGGAAATGCTAGCAGAATGCTTGGGTGTATAGGGAGAGGAATTACCAGTAGAAAGAGCACTAGTGAGACCTCATTTGGAGTATTGTGCTCAGTACTGGAGACCATATCTCCAGAAGGATATTGATACTTTGGAGAGAGTTCAGAGAAGAGCTACTAAACTGGTACATGGATTGCAGGATAAAACTTACCAGGAAAGAGTAAAGGACCTTAACATGTATAGCTTGGAAGAAAGACGAGACAGAGGGGATATGATAGAAACTTTTAAATACATAAAGGGAATCAACTCGGTAAAAGAGGAAAGAATATTTAAAAGAAGAAAAACTGCTACAAGAGGACATAGTTTTAAATTAGAGGGGCAAAAGGTTTAAAAGTAATATCAGGAAGTATTACTTTACTGAGAGAGTAGTGGATGCATAGAATAGCCTTCCTGCAGAAGTGGTAGCTGCAAATACAGTGGAGGAGTTTAAGCATGCATGGGATAGGCATAAGGCCAGCCTTCATATAAGATAGGGCCAGGGACTATCCATAGTACTCAGTATATTGGGCAGACTAGATGGGCCAAATGGTTCTTATCTGCCGACACATTCTATGTTTCTATGTTTGCTATTTTGGCTGCATTTCTAGGTAAAAAGGGTCTGGGGTTTAAAATCTGTGATTTACATGTTGGCAAGCATCACTAGTCCCTAAGGCTGCTGGCTGCACAGTCGTTTGGCAGTCAGCTCCCCTCCTGACCCCCCCATGTGGTCTGAATGGGGAGAGGGGGTTAAGCTGCCAGACACCTCTGGCACATAAAAAAATCCAACTGTCCAATCCTTCTTTCCCCAACATCTGCCATCTGGGAGAGTTTGGAGGCCTGCGTACACACTAGATGGTCGGCAGGTTTGGCTTCCATTAATCTAATATGTATGGCCAGTATACTCAATGTACTTTGCCCGAAGAAGCAGCCGCACAGAGCTCTATCACACAACTCACATGCAGGGTTTCTTACCTTCTACCTGCAGAAAACCTAAGCTAGCCAAGTGGGAACTACTTAGCTTATAGTGAGGCACTATAGGTTCCAGCAAGCCTTGCGCTATCAAGCATTCTTAAAGGTGTGCCGATGTGTGTAAAGGCTGCCTGGGGTCTGATGTAGGCCCCAGACCACCCTTCAGTAATTTCCAGCAGGCTGTGCCTCTCTGGCAGAATAGCATTGCCATTAAAATGCAATGCACTATAGGGATAGTGCATTGCATTTTAAAAGCAATCAAAATGCTGTCTGTTATAGTCCCCTTGTGGGACTATTAAGTGGTAAAAAAAAAAAAAATCATCATTTATTCAATTAAAAAAAAAAAAAATTATGCTTTTTTTCCCATTGAAAATACTGTTTTCAATGAAAACAAATTGCACAAAAAAAAAAAATCTTCCCATATAAGACAGAATAGCTAATTTATTCTTAGTTAGCACCGAAAAAGCATAATAAGCGATCAAAAAGTCACCCCACAAAAATCAAGCCCTCACATAACTCCATAGAAAGAAAAAAAAAAAAAAAAAGTTATGGGTCTTGGGAAGCAACAATGCAAAAACATTTTTTTCTTTTAAAAGAAAAGGGGGTTTTATTGCAAAAAAGTAACAAAATGTAAAAAATAATTAAAATATAGGTATTTGGTATCACTGTAAGGCCGAATGCACACGGCCGTGTTCCGCGGCCGAGAGTGGTCCGTGGTATGCCGGGCTGGATTCCTGTACAGAGCAGGAGCGCACGGCATCATTGGTTGCTATGACGCCGTGCGCTTCATGCCACCGCTGCACTACAGTAGTACACTGGTATGATCTATACGAGTGTATTACCGTAGTGCAGCGGCGGCATGAAGCGCACAGCGTCATAGCAACCAATGACGCCGTGCTACTGCTCTGAACAGGAATCCAGCCCGGCATACCACGGACCGCTCTCGGCCGCGGAACACGGCCGTGTGCATTCGGCCTCATCGTGTTGACCCAGAGAATAAAGATATGTTATTTATACCGAAAAATGAACGCCGTAAAATTTATAACGTAAAAACGCAGTGGCAGTATTGCTGTTTTTCCCATCTCCCTCTCAGAAAGAGTTAATAAAAGTTAATCAGAAAGTTATGTGTACCCCCAAATGGTGCCATTAAAAACTACAACTTGTCCCGCAAAAAACAAGCCCTCATAAAGCTATATAGATGGAAAAATAAAAAAGTTATAGCTCTTGGTACGTGATAATGAAAAAAAGGAAGAAAAATGCTTGGTCAGTAAGGCCCAAAGCAGGCTGGTCACGATGGGGTTAAGTAACTATTTGCATCTCCCGAGTAATAACAATTCTATTATTCCTAAATGAAATTTATGAATGAATTGCAAGCAGTCTGCAATAAAGGTCCATCTGGGGTTACCAGAGGCAGGCTGTGCAAGGACACACCCTCAACTAGTAACATCTATTGGGACCTTCATTGTAAACAGCTGATTATTATTCCCACTAGAAGTTTATGAATGAATTGAGTCATAAGACTGGTTGCTCCAGAATTGCTATTAAATGGGGAATGCAAGCAGTTAATAAAACAGACATGCCAGGAGAGGCGACAGGTCCTCTTTAAGCATCAGTCTTGGGACACCCTTTTAACATATGAAGGACATGTAGAGGGTAGTAATGGGTTTTCCGTGAGTAGAATATTGATCACCAGGATAGGTCATCAGTATCAGTTTGATGGAGATATGGCTCCAAGCACCCCCAATGATCAGCTGTATGAAAAAAGGGACAAAGCGTCACAGCCTCCTCATAACATACCAAGCACAGCGCCGCCCATTGTATGGTGGTTGTGCTGGGTATTGCAGCCCATGTCCATTCATTCGAATAGGACTAAGCTGCTCATAGCCCATGTGATGTTCCTGACCTAGGAAAAAGGCCTGGCCTCTTCAAATAGCTGATTGGCGGGTTTGCTAGCAATTGGAACCCCACCATACAACATGTAGTATGGAGCCATAATTAGCCTAATTTCACACTAGTGCTCGAGATCCGGCAGTGAACATCCTGCCAGATCTCTATGCATTTCGGCACCTATTAAGGGTACTTTCACACTTGCGTTGCTGGATTCCGGCAGGCAGTTCCGTCGCCGGAACTGGCAATCTGTATGCAAACGGAAACGGATGCGGATTCGTCTCACAAATGCATTGCAATACCGGATCAGTCTCTTGTCATCCGGAAATAAGGATCCGGTATGTATCTTTTTCAGACCGCAAAACCGGATCCGTTTTTTTCCGGAAAACGGCATTAATGCATTTCAATGTAAAATAATGCTGGATCCGACATGCGTTCCGGAATTTTGGACTGAGAGAATACCGCAGCATGCTGCAGTATTTTCTCCGTCCAAAACGCTGTTCAGTGACTGAACTGAAGACATCCTGAACGGATTTCTCTCCATTCAGAATGCATTAGGATAAAACTGATCAGTTTTTTCCCCGGTATTGAGCCCCTAGGACGGAACTCAATACCGGAAAAGTTTAACGCAAGTGTGAAAGTACCCCAACTAGAATGGGGACTGGCAAAGATCCGGCCACATTCCGGCAAATATGGCCGGTCCAGATTATAGTCAATGCGGCCAGACAGAGGCTTTAAAGATTCCGGCAATGCAGAGAGATCCGGCAGACTGTTCCCGGCATGCCGAATCTCTAGCGCAAGTCTAAAACTGGCCTAAAGCCATGGTCCTGAGCCTTTTAGGGCATATAAACATCAAAGAGGAGTCCTCGGGAATCTTGTTTAAGAGCCAGAACCGAGAGCCATGATGTCTGTCATCCCGGATGAGACAGCATCCACCCCTCCACCGTATGTTAGTCACTCCCTCGGCTCAGACTATTCCCATGGAAGGAGATCTGCATTGATTAGATTGCTATAAGTGGCGGAATAATGGCCGTAAACAAATCGCGCCATCCTCATGTACTGGTGAAAATAAAACGGAGCTGAGCAGATGGCAGAAATTTCACTATGACAGTTGAGAAAAACATCCCCCCATAAGATCTCTCTTCACGGGACTCTTACCCGGCAGCACATCCTGCGAACAATCACTCATGACGGATATGTTTACGTGATACACAGCGACGGCGAGTTTATGGGAACAGTTTACAACAGGGCAGGAATACACAAGCATGACTGGAGATGATAGGTGTTATCCCGGCCATGGAAAGAATCCATATCATTTCTGTAGAACAAACTCTTCCCACGCATACATCACCTTCATGTCACACATGCATATACAAGCTCGGACACTTGGGTGTTCCTACAGCTTCATACAGCTTGCATTAAACCTCAGTAAGTTCTGCCCAAGCAATCATGACAAATGTGTGACCTGCACCAACAAAGGCGCTCCGACTGTGGGTCACTCCTCTCCAAGTCAAAGCGCGGCTTTCTTCTTGTGCCGGTTCACACGATTACTCGCCCCTAAATTTTAGATAGGAGGTCCAGGTTCTTGCCCTTTCTTTCCATTCATTGTAGGATAGAAAAAGCATTAGGACCCTTGCTTCCTCCCTTTTGTTTGCAGGTTACCAATGAAGGAGGGTTAATGGGTCTACATAAGTTGAGGCCACCTCACCTCAGGACCTAGACCATCTGCACAATCTGACCATGTCTCATGAAGACAACCCTTTTCCATATGCCCTGATTGCATGGTGTTCCTCAATGTATAGTACATGGCACACTAGTTACCTAAATAAGGTATCAAACATGGCCTTGCTTTATTCTTCAAGCTTGGGCTGGGTATGGCTAGCTTCTGTCACCTATGAAAGTTGTAACCAATTTTCATTGGCATGGACTGGACGTCTAATGAAAATCTAGGTCATAAGTTTAAAGGGGTTGCCCCACAATGAATATTCTACAGTTTTCAAACCAGGACCTGGATCTGAATACTTTCGTAATTGCATCTAATTAAAATTTTTGTATAACCACCAAGTTATTCCATAAAATGTAGCTATATAGCGCCACCTGCTGTTAGTTATTTTTCTTATTTCTTTGTCCTGCTTTCTGAGAAGGCCGCACATGCTCAGTTTGATCCTTCAGCTGCCTCCTGGCTTGTGATAGGAAGAGAGCTCCAGCAGAAATGACATGCCCCATTAGCTGCAGCAGAAAGGACACTCCCTTTGAGATGCCACTTGGTATAAATCTAGCAGAGCAATGAATGGGGAGATCTCTGGATCCATGTGAGGTACAGGGCTGGTTCTAGCTTGGTTAGAAAGTGATTGTCGTGTACTATTTTATGTCCGATTTTCCATAAAGGGGTTGTCAGAGTTATGAAAAAAATATATATAGCACTGAAAATCTGATGGGCAGAGATATATAACTAAGCTAAGCAAGTTTCAGGCAAAAAAACCATATATATTTCCTAATTTTCCTGGTTCTCTTCTGGCCCTTTGTTTACATGCAATAAAAACACTCTCTGCCCCTCCCCCTGCACTGCTAAGGGAGTGGATAAAAGGGCTGCCCTGAGTGCTGGGAGACTCTGCAGCATGTTGTATGTGTAGGACTACAAGTCCCAGCTGTATAATGACACTGCTAAGGGAGTGGATACAAGAGCTGCCCTGAGTGACATGTCTGCCTGCTGGGAGAACCAGCAGCATGTTGTATGTGTAGGACTACAAGTCCCAGCTGTACAATGACACTGCTAAGGGAGTGGATACAAGAGCTGCCCTGAGTGCTGGGAGAATCAAGAGCAACTTGTAAGTGTAGAACTACAGGTCCCAGCTATATAATGACACTGCTAATACACACAGGATCTTCCCCCTACCTTCTTGTGCAATGCTCTCTCTAGTCTGTCAGCTCCTGTGCCCAGCATTGTCTCCTCACTGCTTCAGCTACCCAGTCTGTGCAGCTGAAGGGGTTAAGAATCCTAGGAGAGAGCAGTGAAGGGAGGCGTGGCCAGCACAGTAGGACCCTGTAAATGAACATCATCAGAGCAGGGAGAGAAGCTGACATCACAGGTCATGTGACCCTCAGTGAAATCTGATAAACCAGGCACTGCAGATAAAGTGAGTTAATTGGAAAGCTGTTATATTTGCCTAGTTAGGAACAAAGAAAGAACAAAAATATAACTCGGACAACCCCTTTAATGAAAATACTTGGGATGGATCATGGGATCATGGAGGATAACCGTCTTTCCAGATATCCCAGTTAACAAGTCATTCAGTGAAATGGGGCACGTATGTTACTTTTAGGCCTCATGCACACGACAGTATTTTTTTCACGGTCCGCAAAACGGGGTTCCGTTGGTCCGTGATCGTTTTTTCGTCCGTGGGTCTTCCTTGATTTTTGGAGGATCCACGGACATGAAAAAAAAGTCGTTTTGGTGTCCGCCTGGCCGTGCGGAGCCAAACGGATCCGTCCTGACTTACAATGCAAGTCAATGTGGACGGATCCGTTTGACGTTGACACAATATGGTGCAATTGCAAACGGATCCGTCCCCCATTGACTTTCAATGTAAAGTCAGGAGTTAATATACCATCGGATCGGAGTTTTTCTCCAATCCGATGGTATATTTTAACTTGAAGCGTCCCTATCACCATGGGAACACCTCTATGTTAGAATATACTGTCGGATATGAGTTAGATCGTGAAACTCAGATCCGACAGTATATTCTAACACAGAGGCGTTCCCATGGTGATGGGGACGCTTCAAGTTAGAATATACTAAGAACTGTGTACATGACTGCCCCCTGCTGCCTGGCAGCACCTGATCTCTTACAGGGGGCTGTGATCCGCACAATTAACCCCTCAGGTGCCCCTCCCTCCCTCTATTGTATTATTTTCATTGGTGGCACAGTGTGCGGCCATTGCCATGGTTACTTAGCAATATTAGAAGCATCATACTTACCTGCTGCGCTGTCTGTGACCGGCCGGGAGCTCCTCCTACTGGAAAGGTCTGTGCGGCGCATTGCTTAATGATCTGTCACTTACCAGTAGGAGGAGCTCCCGGCCGGTCACAGACAGCGCAGCAGGTAAGTATGATGCTTCTAATATTGCTAAGTAACCATGGCAACCAGGACTGCAGTAGCATCCTGGTTGCCATGGTTACCAAATCCGAGCCCCAGCGATTAAACTGGGACTCCGATCAGAACTCTCCGCTGCCACCAATGATCGGGGGGGGGGGGGGGGGGGGGGGGGGGGAAGAGAGGCCGCACACTGTGCCACCAATGAAAATAATACAATAGAGGGAGGGAGGGGGGGCCGCACTGGCCACCAATGAAATTAAAACTGGGGAGGGAGGGGGGTGTGCCCCCTGCTGCCTGGCAGCCCCTGATCTCTTATAGGGGGCTATGATATGCACAATTAACCCCTCAGGTGCAGCAACTGAAGGGGTTAATTGTGCGGATCACAGCCCCCTGTAAGAGATCGGGTGCTGCCAGGCAGCAGTCATGTACACAGTTCGTAGTATATTCTAACTAGAAGCGTCCCCATCACTATGGGAACGCCTCTGTGTTAGAATATACTGTCGGATATGAGTTTTCACGAAAGTGAAAACTCAGCTCTGAAAAAGCTTTTATGCAGACGGATCTTCGGATCCGTCTGTATGAAAGTAACCTACGGCCACGGATCAGGATGCCAATCTTGTGTGCATCCGTGTTCTTTCACGGACCCATTGACTTGAATGGGTCCGTGAACCGTTGTCCGTCAAAAAAATAGGACAGGTCATATTTTTTGGACGGACAGGAAACACGGATCACGGATGCGGCTGCAAAACGGTGCATTTTCCGATTTTTCCACCGACCCATTGAAAGTCAATGGGTCCTCGAAAAAAAAAACAGCACAACGGCCACGGATGCACACAACGGTCGTGTGCATGAGGCCTTATGGAGACACAAAGATAAGCTGTGCCTTTTAACCACTTATCTAGGAAGAAATCTAAATCCTAAACCGGATTCTCCCTATAGATGACAAGACGTCTTTGTGGTTTTCTGCTACGGCTTGGTTTGGATAACAGAAAGAACAATTTGCCTCATATCAAAGCACAGTTTTTTATTTTGTACACAGGATTGAGGAAACCATATTCTTCTCGGCAAGAGTTTACGAAGTTTTAATATGAAGGGTAAGCTAAGGCAAATAATTACACTGGGATTAGAACCCTCCCTAGTAGGTCATTTGTCAGGATCACATTTATTAAACACACTTAACCATTGAAAAGCTTGAGGGTCAAATGTTCACCTGCAGATTTACAAAAACTAGGCTAAAAATACAAAAAATAAAATAAAAAGCAAGAAAAATAGTTTGGTAGATTTATCAAAACTGATGTAAGGAAAACTGGCTTAGGGTGGGTTCACATCACATTTTTGATAAATCTCCGCCAGTATCATTAAATTTAATGCAGCTTCTTCTGGGGTTGCTGTGTGACAACCAATATGACCACAACTACGGTAGCCTAGGAGTTGTCACTACTGAAAGGCAAACCTGGCCGTTACGTGACACCAGTTGTCCACACGTTATCACGTAACTAGGCCCATCTGTCACTCAGCATTATCAGAAGGCTAGGTGAAGTCCTCTGCTAGACGTTAATTGTGGCCTTTATGTTTGTCACTGAGATTTCCCAGAAACAACTATAAGGGCTCACACACCACCATACTATCACAATACTGCAGCCTCAGAAGTCTACCGGGCATAAGGTTGGCATTACACGTTCAAAAGTTGCCACTGAATGACAGCTATTCCTAACAAACTCCCCATAGACATGCATGCTTAGTTCTGACAAGCTTAAAGGAGTTGTCTCCTGTCAGACATTGATAGCATAGGATCGCTAGCATATGCCACCAAAGTGAAACAGCCGAAGGTCCCACCTCTGGGACCCGTTCCTATCTCCAGGACGAGAGAGCAGAGCGTGCATGGGCTCTCCATTTACTGCTATGGGAGTTCCAAGGATAGCTGATGGAGTGCACTCGGCTATTTTTGATGGTCCCATAGTGGTGAATGGAGAGTGCACCGCCAACTCTATGGGATTGCCGGAAATAGCCAAGTTAGGGTTTGGCTATTTTCGGAACTCCCATAGCGGTGAAAGGCGGATGGACGCGCCCAGGCAAGGGATGCTCCCAACTGACATTGATGGCACATCCTAACAATATGCTATCAATGTCTGACACGAGACAACCACTTTAAGAGCTGAACCTGGACGATATGTCCAGGCCGCCCCCTGACTTGAGCATCAAGAGCAGTTCACGCTTCGATGCTCTCCTTTGCCCTATGCTAAATCACGCAGGGCAAAGGCATTTTCTGGAGTTTCGGTGACGAACCGGGCTCTCCATGGGGCTGCGGAAGCTTCTGCCCAACAGTGAGCCTGGTGACGTCACCGGCACTGATGGCCGGCTTTAGCGCTGCCCTGGCCAGTAAAACGGCTAGGGCGGCACTAAAGCACGCCCATCAGAGTCGGTGACGTCACCGAACACATTGCCGGGCGGAAGCCTCCACCTGGCTTTGTTATTGTAAATAAAAGAGCCCTTGCCCTGCGCGATCCAGCGCAGGGCAAGGGAGCGCATCGTAGCATGAGATGCTCCAATGCCATCAGGGGGGCTGCCTGGGTGAAATTATGGGTATGTCCGGGTTCAGCTCTGAACCCGGACAACCCCTTTAAGTGGGAAAAGGTAATAAGCCGCCGCCCGACATCTCTGGCAGTGGCTTTTTTCCCTTGAGAAAAAAGGATCAGGCATGTCGATATTCAATATGCCCAATTCTTTCTTTCTTGACATAAGCTGAACAAAAGTCAGCTGGGTATTTCATACGTATTGGGTGGTCAGCCGGTTTGGTCGACCTATGGATTTGTACATTAGGTGCTCTCCACTATAAATGTTACTTCTAGGGGTGAATGCATGTCACACAATGCCACATGGAGGAAGTGCCCGCAGCTCTACCACGTGCTGATGCTTGACAGAAGAGGACGAGTCAATCACTTTCTGAGACGCTCCATTATTGGAGTCAGGGGCATTGACGCTAGCACCAGCCAGGCTGTTTGTAATACTGGAAGCACATCCTTAAAAAAAGCTGACAAAGCCCCCCAGTGCGGTTTTATTGTGTGCCGCTGTGAATACATATGCTTATTCACTGAGCCCCTGAATAGATTAGCAATCTCCATTTCAAAGAGTCAATGCACAGGAATCTCAGGCAATGACATCCCAAGGGCAGGATTCAAAGCTTTTCAGCCCGATGCCTTAAAACTCATACAGGGACCGGCAGCACACGCAGGACACGCCCTATCAGTTCCTATGGTCATAACTCCGAGCGACACGTGGTTGGAAACGTTCTAGGGACTATAGCTGCCCATATACATTAGATGTGCGGCTGACCACCTAATGTGTGTGGGCGACTCTTGACTCTACACCCGTGACAGGCAAAATCAAACATGCCTGATCCTTTTGTTCTTGGGGATGGGGGGGTATAACAGCTTTCTCCCCTCACCTATTCACAACACTTGCATGCTCAGCCCAGCAGAAAACGCATTTGTACGGAGGATTGGGAGCAATACGTTTTATCCCATACAGGTATCTATGGTTAGCTTTACTCTTCCCCCCCCCCCCCCCCCCCCCCGCCCCTACCCATTAGTTGATCCTCATTGGGAACGCAGTATCAGTCATGCCGACAGTACCAGAATGCCGTCAGGCCCCCGTCGAAATTACCAAGTTCTACCAACTTTTTGGTAATGTGTATGGACCTGACCGTATACACACAGTAACGCGGGTATCTATGGACACAGATGACATCAGTGCAATCCATGGACATCTGCTACATAGAAGGAGAACAAAGCAGAACAACGCAGATTGTAACAATCCCATAAGGCAGGATGGGAATGCTCAGTTCTTGGCATTGGCAGACTCTGATTACAGCTCAGTACTGGTCACACACATGGTCTATTTATTATTAAAGGGGTGCCCCGCCATACAATGACATCTCTTAGTGACCCGACCAATAAAAGGAGGTGGAAACAATAAATCTGGGAAAAGTTTTCCACTTGGAAAATCACTCTGCTCATCATAGTCCTCTAGCAGTGCATGCCCCCTTCCCGACCACCATCATTTTAGTGGACAAGACCTCAGAATTCAGGTCACGTAGCGGATAGCCGTCCCGCGTCTGACCAGTTTACAGGACAATAAAGCACCTAGAGACACATGTTGCACAAGCCATTGATAGCGTAACACTCATCAGCAATTCCCAGCACCCAGCGTCAGCGCTCACTTCCTGTGTTAATGATCCCCCTGTGCATGGCCCCACCAGACTCCAAAACTCAGGAAGCCCCCCTGGCTGCCGCCCATAGGGTCCAAATTAGCCTGGGATTATTATTGCTACATACATGGGACTTTTTACAAGATGGGGGGGGGGATATAAGTGACATCAGCCACCCCCCCCCCCCCCCCCCCTCCCCTAAAAAGCCCCTGAAGGGACGCGGTGCCCAAATCAGCGTTCCCTTTAAACTGTGTGCTCTGGAAAAGGAAAGTGTTAAAAGAGCGTTCTACTCCGCAGTGCCTACTAAAAGGCAGCGCTATGGAAGGGAAAGAGTTAAGAGAATATTCTAATAGGGATCCCACCCTGAATAACTGCTGCTAGACCTTCAGTTTTTAACCCAATCATTGCCAGACTGCACACATTTCCAGGGGCTATCCACAACCACCATACCTGCCTCTAATTTGCATGCATTCAACCAACTCACCTTTCCTATTGCAGCTGAATGGTAATCTCACTTCTTAATCTTTTTTTTTTTTTTTTGTATTTTGTAATCCAGAGGATCAACCAGCAGATCACTGTGGGGATTCCAGATCTCTTCCCTCCTAGGGGGCTTCTTCCAGATCTCAGGAGTTTATCCACAAGCTGCCTGCGTCCTTCAGAGGGTGTTGTACGTCAACCAGCAGAGGCGCCTACTAGATCCCTCTTCTTCCTGATCTTGGAGTGGAAGCTCTCTGGGCGGGGGCTTCAAGGAGAAGAAGAACTCTTTACAGCCTGCAAGCAGCAGATAAAACAATGCAACCTCAAAAACCGAATCAAACAGACCACCCTAGGTGCCCCCCACAGCTACGGATGGAAAATATAGACCATAGACTTGATACATTTAAAAAAAAAAAAAAAAAAAGTATAAATTGAATCTACAAAAAAAAAAAAAAAAAAGGAATATAAAACTAGGTTAGAAAGTAAAAAGCTGAAATGTTAATATTTTACAATTACACATAACCCCCTCCCAGACAATATTATTGAAAACAACATAAAAGTCAATAAAATACAAATGCTAGCACCCTAATAAAGCTACATGAAAATAGCAAAAATAAAAAATGGCAATATCATTAAAAAAAACTAATACTACAAGCTAAAACCTATAAAAAATAATAATAAGCACAGATGAGACCACCACATGGACTTACCAGACTAGGGCTCAGAGTCCATCCTGCCACCAGCTGCCTGTGGGATGGTGACACCATGGACGTATAGAAGGAGAATGCACTCCACGTCCTGCTCGACTGCTCGCTCTCCTCCCCCTTCCTGTTCAAAGCGCAGGAAAGAGTTAAAGGGGCGTGATGACGTCACGCATCCCGAAAGTTTCCTGACTTTTCTGCCTGGAGCTGGCAGCACAAGGTTCAGTCTGAGGGCCCCGGACACCACAGCCGCCCCTTGTCCTGGGCACTGTGGTGGGGAAGTGGTAGACATTCCTCCATGGCTGGCTCGACCCCTGCCCTGCAGACCATTGTTGGAATTTCCTGAGACTGTTTTTAGTGTAATTTCTTCCAGATTGAGAGATCTGCCTTGAGGTTGGGTACAAGGAGCCAAGAAGACTGTTCTTCCAGTGCTCAGAATCAGCCAGGGAGGATGGAAACGGAGCCTGGCGCGCAGTCCCAAAATATCGGACAGCCAGTTTTTTTTTTACGGACAAATTGGAAATCCGCAATGAATGAGAAAGATTATAAGTAGTGTTGAGCGAACTTCTGTTTTCAAGTTCGGCGTACAAGGTTCGGGTTATCTACGAATTCTGTTACCACCGACTATAACTTATGGTCCGTGGTAGCGGAATCCGTAACGGAATTCTTAGATATCCTAAACCGGAAGCTTGTACGCCAAACTTCAAGGCACAAGTTCGCTCATCCTTAAAGAGGACCTTTCACTAGAATAAAAAATGTAAACTAACTATACAGACATGGAGAGCGGCGCCCAGGGATCTCCCTGCACTTACTATTATCCCTGGGCGCCGCTCCGTTCGCCCGGTATAGCCTCCGGTATCTTCATAGTTAGGCTCCACCCAGGGGAACCTGACGGCGTCTCCTTCTCCCAGGCTGTAGCGCTGGCCAATCGCTGCGCTCAGCTCATAGCCTGAGAGTTTTTTTTTTTCCTCTCAGGCTATGAGCTGAGCACTGCGATTGGCCAGCACTCCAGCCTGGGAGAAGGAGACGCTGTCAGGCTCCACCCAGTTGAGCCGAACATATAAAGATACCGGAGGCTATACCGGGCGAACGGAGCGGCGCCCAGGTATAACAGTAAGTGCAGGGAGATCCCTGGGCGCCGCTCTCCATGGCTGTACGCTTAGTTTACATTTTTTATTCTAGTGAAAGGTCCTCTTTAAGGCCGAATGCACACGGCTGCGGTCCGTGGTATGCCGGGCTGGATTCCTGTTCAGAGCAGGAGTGCACGGCGTCATTGGTTGCTATGACGCCGTGCGCTTCATGCCGCCGCTGCACTACAGTAATATACTCGTATAGTGTATTACTGTACAGCAGCGGCGGCATGAAGCGCACGGCGTCATAGGAACCAATGACGCCGTGCGCTCCTGCTCTGAACAGGAATCCAGCCCGGCATACCACGGACCGCTCTCGGCCGCGGAACACGACCGTGTGCATTCGGCCTAATTATAAGTAGTCCATGTCTACTGCTCCATACTTTGATGACGCCTCATTACCAGCACGTACTGTGAGCTGTTAGGCTACTTTCACACTGGCGTTTTGAATTCCGTTTGTGAGATCCGTTTCAGGGATCTTTCAAGCGGCCCAAAACGGATCAGTTCAGCCCCAATGCATCTGAATGGATAAGGATCCGCTCAGAATGCATCAGTTTGCCTCCGTTCGGTCTCTATTCCTTCCGCTCTGGAGGCGGACACCAAAACGCAGCTTGCAGCGTTTTGATGTCCGCCTGACGATGCGGAGCCAAATGGATCCGTCCTGACTTACAATGTAAGTCAATGGGGAAGGATCCGTTTTCACTGACACAATATGGTGCAATTGAAAACAGATCCGTCCCCCATTGACTTTCAATGTAAGTCAAGACGGATCCGTTTTGACTTAGACTTTTTTTTGAATGAATAATGCAAACGGATCCGTCCTGAACGGATACAAGCGTTTGCATTATCGGTGCGGATCCGTCTGTACAAGACAGGTACGCACCAAACGCCTTAAAGTAGCCTAAAATGAAGAGAATTACCACCAAAAAGATGTAGTCAAGTACCACCAGCCTAAAAAAAAATCACTGACACAGGAAAAAAAGTCGCCTATTTTTACGTACTGCCCAGAAGTTTATATTGAGTTGGCCACCCTGCTGCCGTGTGTCTATTATCTCATGTATTAGCTGGCGGTGGCAGCGTTATGCCCGGGTATGATCGTGCTCAGTGGCCGTGCTGCGCTTGTCACGTCCTATTAACTAATTACAACCGCATTGTTTCTTCTGTCTTCATTCTTAATGACCGTGTGATGAAGGTACGATCACATGGCACGGTTGTGTTGTACCATAAGGGTACTTTCACCCTAGCATTTTTCTTTACCGTCCTAGAGTTCCGTCCTAAGGGCTCAATACCGGAAAAAAACGGATCAGTTTTATCCTAATGCATTCTGAATGGAGAGCATTCCGTTCAGGATGCATCAGTTCAGTCCCTCTTACGTTTTTTGGCCGGAGAAAATACCGCAGCATGCTGCAGTTTTCTCTCCGGCCAAAAATCCTGAACACTTGCCGAAATGCCGGATCCAGCATTCATTTCCATTGAAATGTATTTAGTGCCGGACCCGGCATTAAGTGTGCCGGCAATCCGGATCCATTTTTACAGATGACACCGGAGAGACGGATCCGGTATTGCAATGCATTTGTCAGACGGATCCGCATCCGGATCCGTCTGACAAATGCCTATAGTTTGCGTCAGTAGTTTGCAGTCCTCTGCCGCAAGTGTGAAAGTACCCTAACCTGCAAAACTGCTCGCCTGCAAGGGCGGATAGGGCACATACTCTACAGGGAATTTTCCCAATGGGCTGATGCCCAAGGCGCCACCTTAAAGGGAGTCTCTAACAGCGGGAAGCCGGCGCATGCGCATTAATTACTGTGATGCTGTACAAGGAATGGGCATCGCAGTGCGCATGCGCCGGCCGACGGACTGAGTGCGCGGGATCTCGGCGAAACAAGAAGTAAGTAGATGGGCGGTCAGAGGGAAAGAATGGGCGGGGGGAAGCGACAATAAAGCTGAGCTAGCTGGGCACCTATGAGGGTAACGCCGCCCCTGGGCACTTGCGAGCCCTCATTTGCATATGCTAAGTAGTTTTTTGCCGGTTTTAGAAGTCCAGGATTGCTCATAAAGGTAACGTTTTTATTAACTGTAAGGCTGCTAGAAAGCTATGGGAAGGGTTAAAAAGGTGAAACTTTGATGACAGACTCCCTTTAAAAGGGTTATCAAAACCCTATAATGCCCGGGCCCCTCACACAGGTTGTACTTACCTTGCTTACAGCACCCGCGTCACTCCTGATGCCCTCAGGGCTGCCGCTGCATCTCCCCGTCGCGTGGATCAAAACATCGGGGGGGGGGGGAGCAGCCAATAGCGGGCAACGACGAGGACGAGCCTCCCTTGCATCATGAGTGTCGGGCATATGAAGCATTATA
Organism: Bufo bufo; assembly: GCF_905171765.1. Lineage (NCBI taxonomy): Eukaryota > Metazoa > Chordata > Amphibia > Anura > Bufonidae > Bufo > Bufo bufo. Next base: position 180,160,306 of record NC_053389.1, read on the forward strand.
GGGGTTGGATAACCCCTTTAACCCTCCTCGCTCCCACTAGCCGAGAAAGTAATGATCTGTCACTCCCAGAGTTAATTCATGCTGGGGGCGTCAATTACGTTATGTACCTGGCTGGAGACCACAGATGCCCTCCTGATTCCTGAATTCAACCTTATTGCCATCCTGAGGCAGTAGGAGGACAGAACGTGGCAGAGGGGCAGCTTCTGAGGGGGTATTTTGTCCTGCTGGGGCAGTATTTTGTGCTGTGCTGTGTTTTTTAAATGCTGCGAGGTAAGTTTATAGTATTGCACTGAGGTATTTGGCTCTGCTAGGGCGGTATTTTGTGCCGCAATATGGTGTTTGCCCTGCCCTCTATCAATTTAGACCCGCCTACGACATGGGGCCACTTTTAGTTTTTTCCAGGGGCACTTTAAGTTCCCAGTCCGCCCCTGCTCGCCTATTAACAATGAGGACAGAAGAAACGATGTAATTTGTTTAATAGGATGCAGCTTGTGGTGCAACCGCAGGAACGCAAAAAATCCAACTCTGCTTGATGTTTTTGCGATTCTGAGTTTGCAGCAAACGTGTATGTTGTGCTGCGAACCCGTTTATTTCTGTGGCTGCACTGTGACCGCTGTCACACCACCAAGATCGCAGTGTGGCCCTAGCCTTAAAGGGGTATTCCCATCACAATGATCACTGTTAATGATTTGACAGTGATCTTTTTTGTAAATAAATTTTATTACCCAATTCCCACCCTTTTTGGGAAAATAAGTCCCCTCTTACCTGATTGTTGTCTTTCGTCTCCCCTGGTTACAGCCACCTGTTGTCTCTCGAATCCTGTGGCCTCGCTTGCTCAGAAGCCTGAAGATTTTCTCCCGGCCGGGCCGTGCAATGTCCTGATTGCGCACGCCGCCGCGCATGCACCATGATGACTTCTTCCTGGCCAGTGTAGTACAGAGCCGCGAACGCGCATGTCGGCTCTGTACTATACAGGCCAGGAATGTCACCATGGCGCATGCGCGGCTGCGTGCGCGTTCAGGACATTGCCCAGGCAGGGAGAAAATCTTCAGTCTTCTGCGCAAGCGCGGCCCGGCCGGGAGAAGACGTCAATCAAGCCCAGCCGAATCCAGGAAGTGGACGTCGGGCTCGCCGCAGGTAAGTATGAAAACCACTGATGGGAATACCCCTTTAAGGGCGTTGAGTCTCCTGGGACTTTGATGACATATCGCTAGGACATGCCATCAAAGTCACATAAGTGGGGGACTCCCGAAAGAGAAGGCATGAGTCCGCTCGGCTATTTTCAGCAGTCCCATAGAAATGAATGGAGAGTGTTGCGGACAAGAATATGCATTTCTACAATGGGCCGCCTGTTCCGTTCCGCAAATTGCGGAAGGCCCACGGGTGGCTTCTGTATTTTGTGGATCCGCAATTTGCGTAAGGCCGTGTGCATAAGGCCTAAGTAAAACATATTTGGAGTTTGAATGTAGCCCTCATGTTTGCATGGGTTTATTTCGGGTTGTCTGGTCATCTACACTTTTAGAGCTCATGCACACGACCATAAGTGGTCCGCAAAACACGGATGCCAGCCGCGTGCATGCCACCATTTATTTATTAACTTCTGTAGAAAGGTGGACAAGAATAGGACATGTTCTTTTTTTTTCTTCTTCTGCTGACGTGCATTGAAATGAATGAATCCGCATTTTTTGCGGATCGGATGCGGAACGAAACTACAGTTGTGTGCATGAGGTCTTATGTGGATACACAGGCAATCACTGGGAATGAGCTGAACATTAAATACCTGCGCCAAAGTTCTAACTGCATTTACATGCAGCAATCAATCCCTCTGCTCTGTATCGGGATGAACAATCTCTGCTGTGATCCTTTGTTCTCATACAGATTTGCTGTTTGCTACCGGCAAACTGTGCCACAGGAAAGATGTGATCCCCTGATGGACGAGCGTTTGCTTGTATGTCGGGTGATTGATGGCACCCAGTACCCAGTTCATACAGATGCTAGTTCGCGATAAAGGGTTTTTACAGTGAAATTGACCCCATTCTGTGTGACTATGATAGGGAAATTAGGGCTCTTTCACACTTGCGTTCTTGTCTTCCGGCATAGAGTTCCGTCGTCGGGGCTCTATGCCGGAAGAATCCTGATCAGGATTATCCCCATGCATTCTGAATGGAGAGAAATCCGTTCAGGATGCATCAGGATGTCTTCAGTTCCGGAACGGAAAGTTTTTTGGCCGGAGAAAATACCGCAGCATGCTGCGCTTTTTGCTCTGGCCAAAAATCCTGAACACTTGCCGCAAGGCCGGATCCGGAATTAATGCCCATTGAAAGGCCTTAAGCTAAATGTCGTTTCAGCGCATTGCCGGATCCGACGTTTAGCTTTTTCTGAATGGTTACCATGGCTGCTGAGACGCTAAAGTCCTGTTTGAGATGGTAAAGTGTAGTGGGGAGCAGTATACTTACCGTGCGGCTCCCCGGGCGCTCCAGAGTGACGTCAGGGCGCTCCACGCGCATGGATGACGTGTCGCATGGATCACGTCATCCATGCGCATGGGGCGCTCTGACGTCATTCTGGAGCGCCCCGGGAGCCGCACGGACTGTAAGTATACTGCTCCCCACTACTACTATGGCAACCAGGACTTTAATAGCGTCCTGGCTGCCATAGTAACACTGAACGCATTTTGAAGACGGATCCGTCTTCAAATGCTTTCAGTTCACTTGCGTTTTTCCGGATCCGGCGTGTAATTCCGGCAAATGGAGTACACGCCGGATCCGGACAACGCAAGTGTGAAAGAGCCCTTAGATTGTGAACCCCAGTCGGGACAGGGACTGATATGGGTGAGGACATCTGTACAACGCTGCAGGAAATGTTGATGCCATATTGTGCGTATCATTGCTCGTATGTAAAAGTTGGAGTACGTCACTAGTCGTGTGACAATAGGGTGCAACTACACTGAGACATTTATGTTGCAGTATTGTTGCGCAACATTTTTTGTAATGATATTCTACGGTGCCGCACTGTGACATGTGACATACTGTGGTATGACAGTCACAAAAAAATCCAACTTGGGATGGATTTTGGTGCCACTGTCGTGTTGCAGCGCGACAACATAGACTATCATTATAAAAATATTGCGCGGCATTACAAATGTCGTCATGTAGACGTACCCTTTTCTTTATCGCTTCCGACAAACTTTTTCAAATTTTTTGGGTGAACATCAGATAGTTACTGTAAGGTATCAGTGGATATCTATTCTTCAGACATCCGTGTATGTCATATGAGACATTTCTCCACATATCCGACACACAATATAAACTATCTTCTCATGCATAAAGGACCCGCTGTGTTCTACAGTTTAGTCTCTCAGGACATTGATATTGTTGATCTCTGCTGCACGGGATGGCGGTATAGTGTTTGTATTAATGTGGTGTATCCTTACACTAGCAATATACACTGCTCAAAAAAATAAAGGGAACACTTAAACAACACAATGTAACTCCAAGTCAATCACACTTCTGTGAAATCAAACTGTCAACTTAGGAAGCAACACTGAGTGACAATCAATTTCACATGCTGATGTGCAAATGGGATAGACAACAGGTGGAAATTATAGGCAATTAGCAAGACACCCCCAATAAAGGAGTGGTTCTGCAGGTGGTGACTACAGACCACTTCTCAGTTCCTATGCTTCCTGGCTGATGTTTTGGTCACTTTTGAATGCTGGCGGTGCTTTCACTCTAGTGGTAGCATGAGACGGAGTCTACAACCCACACAAGTGGCTCAGGTAGTGCAGCTTATCCAGGATGGCACATCAATGCGAGCTGTGGCAAGAAGGTTTGCTGTGTCTGTCAACGTAGTGTCCAGAGCATGGAGGCGCTACCAGGAGACAGGCCAGTACATCAGGAGATATGGAGGAGGCCGTAGGAGGGCAACAACCCAGCAGCAGGACCGCTACCTCCGCCTTTGTGCAAGGAGGAACAGGAGAAGCACTGCCAGAGCCCTGCAAAATGACCTCCAGCAGGCCACAAATGTGTATGTGTCTGCTCAAATGGTCAGAAACAGACTCCATGAGGGCCCGACGTCCACAGGTGGGGGTTGTGCTTACAGCCCAACACCGTGCAGGACGTTTGGCATTTGCCGGAGAACACCAAGATTGGCAAATTCGCCACTGGCGCCCTGTGCTCTTCACAGATGAAAGCAGGTTCACACTGAGCACATGTGATAGACGTGACAGAGTCTTGAGACGCCGTGGAGAACGTTCTGCTGCCTGCAACATCCTCCAGCATGACCGGTTTGGCATTGGGTCAGTAATGGTGTGGGGTGGCATTTCTTTGGAGGGCCGCACAGCCCTCCATGTGCTCGCCAGAGGTAGCCTGACTGCCATTAGGTACTGAGATGAGATCCTCAGACCCCTTGTGAGACCATATGCTGGTGCGGTTGGCCCTGGGTTCCTCCTAATGCAAGACAATGCTCATGTGGCTGGAGTGTGTCAGCAGTTCCTGCAAGACGAAGGCATTGATGCTATGGACTGGCCCGCCCGTTCGCCAGACCTAAATCCAATTGAGCACATCTGGGACATCATGTCTCGCTCTATCCACCAACGTCACGTTGCACCACAGACTGTCCAGGAGTTGGCAGATGCTTTAGTCCAGGTCTGGGAGGAGATCCCTCAGGAGACCGTCCGCCACCTCATCAGGAGCATGCACAGGCGTTGTAGGGAGGTCATACAGGCACGTGGAGGCCACACACACTACTGAGCCTCATTTTGACTTGTTTTAAGGACATTACATCAAAGTTGGATCAGCCTGTAGTGTGTTTTTCCACTTTAATTTTGAGTGTGACTCCAAATCCAGACCTCCATGGGTTGAAAAATTTGATTTCCATTTTTTCATTTTTGTGTGATTTTGTTGTCAGCACATTCAACTATGTAAAGAACAAAGTATTTCAGAAGAATAATTAATTCAGATCCAGGATGTGTTATTTTTGTGTTCCCTTTATTTTTTTGAGCAGTGTAGTTATGTCCCATAGGTAAATCTAAATAATAGAGGAAGTCAATAGCTATAAAAGAACTTTGGACTCTGCAGGCAACATATGGAATGTCACTTGAAATACGGCCATGACATTGGCAGATTTACTGGAGAGCTGGCTTTAAATTCCAGTAAATTCTTATGACCTTGGGTCTGCGGTATTGCCCGAAGAGGTTTGAAGTCTGGTATGAGGCTTCACCTGTGTAAAAAAACAGGCACTCGGAGCTCCTTGAGAATCTTCTCAATGTCTTATTGCTTGTTGCATTCCATTGTTAATAGAGGTGGCAGGTTGATATCGTATGAAGAAGCAAGTCACAGATGTTAGCAGCTACCCAGAAGGAGAGGAGCCACATTTGAGAAGGAACCTGAGGGCAGATTTATCATACCTTAAAGGGATTATCCAACCCCTATAATGACTCCACCAATGCCCAGGCTCTCATATAGGTTATACTTACCCCACTCCCGGGTAATCACGTTGCTCCTGATCCCTGCACAACCACAGCTGCATCTCCCCTGTCTCACGGATCAATACATCTGGTGACGGGGGGGTCAGCCAATGGCAGGCTGCGACAGGACGAGCCTCCCTAAGGCTAAGTTCACACGAACGTGTGTGATCCGTGGCCGTATCGCGGGCCGCAATACACGGCCACAGTTCCGTGTGAATTCCGCATCACGGATGCAGACCCATTCACTTCAATCGGTCCGCTAATCCGGAATCGCGGAACGGCCGCACGGGACGGGACCCCTCGGAAGCACTACGGAGTGCCTCCTGGGGTTACGTCCCGTTGTTCCGCTAAAAGATAGAACAAGTCCTATCGCGGACCCATTAAAGTGAATGGGTCCGCGATCCGATGCGGCTGACCTACGGCCGGCGAACAAGCATTGCGGGCCGCTTCACAGGCACGGGTCACACACGTTTGTGTGAACCCGGCCTAACGCCGTGCAGGGATCAGGAGCGACGCTGGTGCCGGGGGGGCGGGGTAAGTATAACCTATATGAGGTGCCTGGGCATTGAGGGGTTATTATAGGGGTTGGATAACCCCTTTAACGCCAGAATTCTTACTTCAAAAAGCCGCCAATCAGGGCTTTTGTGACTTTTTGAACTTGCTTGCGCAAACATTTTTGCGGTTTTATACCACTCACTCCAGTTTTGAAGTATGGATGGAAAATTGGGCTTGTTTAGTTATACTAAAGGGAACCCGTCAAATCTACCTGAGAAGAGTCATTATTATTCAAAATCTCCTGCTCTCTCACCCATCTGCTGATGATTGGCAGTTCTCTCCTATAGAGAAAGAGAGAAAACTAGGTAGAAGACTGTCAGTCACCAGCAGGTGGGCAGGAGATCATGAATAGCCGTGACTCTTCTCAGGTCGCCGTGACTCTTCTCCAGGCCCAGTCTGCAATGATTGTGATGTTGGTTCTCGGCAACCATTTACTTTTAACTTATAAATGACAGACTGCTGAAATCAACTTGCCTGTCTCTTCTTTGTGTTGCCGTTAGTTCCCGTTAAAGAGTTTCACTCCAGATTTATCAGACTTTTTCAAAGGTCGCTGAAAAAGTCACAATCTCATTTCAGTAGGAAGGTGGAGTAGGAAAACTGGAGGAGCTTTTCTAGACAAAAGTCTTAGGTCTAAGGACTCATGCACGCGGTCCGCAAAAAATACGGATGACGTCCGTGTGCATTCCGTATTTTGCGGAACGGAACAGCTGGCCCCTAATAGAACAGTACTGTCCTTGTCTGTAATGCGGACAAAAATAGGACATGTTCTATTTTTTTGCGGAACGGAAATATAGATATATGGAAACGTAATGCACATGGAGTAACTTCCGTTTTTTTTTTACGGACCCATTGAAATAAATGGTTCTGCATACAGGCCGCAAAAAAAACAGAACGGACACGGAAAAAAAATACATTCGTGTGCATGAGCCCTAAGGATAAGACAAATTTATTAAACAAAATACAACATTTGATAAATCTGGCATAAAGTATGCCAAAGCAGACTCAAGCAAAACTGACTTCAGAAATTCCCCTCATGGTAAATCGTCCCTAAATGTTCCCTTCTATGCTGTCTCTGCTCATACACTCCACTACGTTGGTTCCTATTTATGCAGTAGATCTCACATATGGCACTAACTACCACCTTGGTTGCTTTACTACGGTTCAGTTTGCCGCCAACATGGTGGGAACATTGCTCATAACCAGGGTCAGCACAAGGTGCATCCCCTGTCACCACTGAAGGGGGCGTCACTGGCCTTGATGTCCTAAGTACCTGGAGCTGGCACCCTCAATCCCACACTTAAAGCCCCCATACACAGTAGGGCTATGCCCATATGTGACTGATTAGCTGTGGATTTGCCGCAGCGGATTTTCATGCAGCAAATCCGCAGTGTTGTACAGTACCAGCTATGGCTACTTTCACACTAGCGTTTTGTCTTTCCGTTTGTGAGATCCGTTCAGGGCTTTCACAAGCGGTCCAAAACTGATCAGTTTTGCCCTAATGCATTCTGAATGGAAAAGGATCCGCTCAGAATGCATCAGTTTGCCTCCGATCCGTCTCCATTCCGCTCTGGAGGTGGACACCAAAATGCTGCCTGCAGTGTTTTGCTGTCCTCTTGACGAAACTGAGCCAAACGGACCCGTCCTGGCACACAATGTAAGTCAATGCACTGTATAAAAGCCTACGTTTATCTGCAAAATGGACAATAAAAGGACAGGCTCTATAATTGGGGGTCGGTCGCGCACATGCGGACAGCACACGAATGTCATCCGTGAGCCGTTCATTTTTTTTTGTGGGGGGGGGGGGGGGGACCCATGGAAATGAGCGGGCTGCAAAAAATGCAGATTGGACATGGACCACAAATACTGTCGTGTGCATGAGGCTTTATAGGGAGAAAGCTGTATCAGAAAGGACACAACCCCTGAGAAGGGACATGCCTCCTGAGCTGTGATAGGGAGAGCTGCAGCAGAAAGGACACAACCCCTGAGAAGGGACATGCCTCCTGAGCTGTGATAGGGAGAGCTGCAGCTGAAAGGACACAACCCCTGAGAAGGGACATGCCTCCTGAGCTGTGATAGGGAGAGCTGCAGCAGAATGGACACTTCTCCTGAGAAAGGACATGCTCCCTAAAGAGCAGCAGCAGTAAAGACGTGCCCCCTGAGCTGCCAGCCCGAAGGGAAACTAGGAGAGGGTCCATGTGAGGTACAGGGCTGATTCTAGCTCTGTTACAAAGAAATTGTCAAGTATTAGATGATGTCAGATTTTAATTTAGTCCTGAGATAACCCCTCTAAATCATTGCAAGGACTTGTCCCAACATGAAGGCAAACCCCTCGATGCCTTTGGCCATGTAGCACCAGGGACCACCTCCCCCCACAATACGCATTCCATAGTAGACTATATGTTGTGTTCTAGACTGGCTCATTAATTATGTACAGTGACAATCTCTGAATAGGACAATTGACACAAGGAACCTCAGACTTGTGAGTGACTGATGCAGATAAATCAGGTCCACCCACCTTCTTTCTTCAGAGGGCCTCCTGTGTCCTTCTAATCTCCACTTATTTGATTGCAGATTAAGATGGCTTCTGGGCAGTCGCCCCCCACCGAGGAGTACACAAGTCTGTGTGTGTTTTCAAATTAACTGCAGTCCTTTCATTTCATTAGGTGGGATTTTTAGTTCCAACACCTTTTTACTTTTACTGGTGAAGAGCGTCTGGTGTACAGGGTTTTGTGAAAGGGGATTTTGTTTGCAATTTTGGTCCACAGGATTAACGCTAAATTGATGTCTCCAGTGACTGGAATCTTGTGTTTAAATATATTAGGAATTATGAGAATTAGTTTGCGAGAGGCAGAAAAATGTGGTATGTGCCCTCCTGGTCTGTGACTATCTGTAATTCAGTTACACTAAACCAACCACAGTATCTCACTAGGGTATATGCATTGGCGGTAGTGCCTCAGAAGACCACAATCAGCAACCTACTTCCAGAGAAGACCGCATTGTATCACTACATGTAAAAACTACGGTTTTATTAGGTTTTTACGGTGTTTTGTATTGATGTCAATGTGGAAAAAAAACTGGACAACCATGTGGGCTTCAGAAAAAGTGTCAACTGGTTTCCTAAAAACCCTATTACAGGTTACATAAGGCTTCGTTCACATCTCCGGTAAACATATCCGGCAGGCTGTTCCAGCAGAGACCAGCTTGCCAGATACTGCCGTTCATTGCCAGGTATCCTGCTTTCCGGCATGAGGGCTGGGTTTCTTGTCTGTCCGAAAGCCAGAACTTCGCTGCAAAGTGGCCAAATCCCCACTGGATCCCATTATAGTCTATGGCAGTGATGGCTAACCTCCGGCACTCCACCTGTGGTAAAACTACGACTCCCAACATGCTCCATTCATTTCTATGGAGTTCTGAGAAAACAGGCAAGCAAGTGTACATCTTGTGAGTCGTAGTTTTACCACAGCTGGAGTGCCGGAGGTTAGCCATCACAGGTCTATTGAGTCCAGCAGTGATCAGTATCTGGCAATGCCTAATCCGGTGAACTCCGGCAGGCTATTCTCTGCTGCGACAGTCTGCCGGATTCGTTTACCGGAGATGTGAATAATGCCTTATAATGGTGATAGATATCAGGAGAGTTATCATGCCCTGGCCCTTTTTTTGGCTGGCAGGGCACTCATAAAATAGCAGTGATCCTCATAACCGCCTGTGCTGCTGATTGCTCTCCCGTTTTCATCATAGTTAGGCCTATTGCACACGACTGTATGGCTTTTTCAGTGTTTTGCAGTCCGTTTTTCACGGATCCGTTGTTCCGTTTTTTTGCTTCCATTGTGTTTCTGTTCAGTTCCGTTTTTCCGTATGGCATATACAGTATACAGTAATTACATAGATAAAATTGGGCTGGGCATAACATTTTCAATAGATGGTTCAGCAAAAAACGGAACGGAAACGGAAGACATACGGATGCATTTCCGTATGTGTTCCGTTTTTTTTGCGGACCCATTGACTTGAATGGAGCCACGGAACGTGATTTGCGGGCAATAATAGGACATGTTCTATGTTAAAACGGAACGGAATAACGGAAATACGGAAACGGAATTCATACGGAGTACATTCCGTTTTTTTGCGGAACCATTGAAATGAATGGTTCCGTATACGGACCGTATACGGAACGCAAAAAACAGCCAGTAAATGGGGAAAAAAAACGGCCGTGTGCAAGAGACCTTAAAGGGGATCTTTTAACAGGGTCAACCCTATTAGACCAACCAGCCATAATGCTTGTTACGGCTGACCCTGCTGATTATAAACATCTTTCTTCCACCGATCTGTTGTTGCCTTTAGAAGTGGTTTTAAAAATATGCAAATTAGGACTTAAGTGCACTGAGGAGGCCTAGATCGGTGCACCTTAGCTCTTCCACTCTTCTTCCCAGGTTCCACCTTGTGGATCTTTTACATGCAGAAATTGACCTGCCGAACATATTTAAAAAATAAATGGCGTGTTACAGTATTTATTTAGCTGTGGATTTCACCCTTTTCAATGGAGGGTTGAGATCTGCGGCAAAACCGCATCAAATCCGCCCCAAAATCTGCAATTAGACATTGCGGATTTCGGTGCGAATATGCTGCAGAAACTTTGTGCGGATTTTATGTGCGTTCACTCGCACCTGTGTGCTGGTGGCCTTAAGGTGGTGCTGCGGACCTGGCACATGGAGACCTCACGCCACTTCACTAAATTGTTGTAACCATTTAAAGCTTGGCCAAATGTCACATTATTTCAATGGGGAAGCAAGATAAGTGTCTGCCACATACCCCTGGGCAAACAAGAATTGGACTGGTTAAACTCTAACCTGCATGACCTTTGTTACCCTTGACAAAGGACCTCACATGACAATCCCAACACATTAAATTGTTCGCAGATCTTGTCAAAATTTTGGCCTTAAGTTGCCTTTGTAAGAAAAATAAATAAATCCAAGCAGAGATAGTGATTCTTGATGTCAGTGATCTGGACAGAAAAACTTTTTTTTGGGTATGTTGTATTTTTATTAATTTGAGGCCTACATCTTTAAATCTATAGGGCCCTCCACATGATGTGGGTGCAGAGGACTACTCACCCATGCTTTACAATGGACCAGGAATGCTCAACCTGCGGCCCTCCAGCTGTTGTAAAACTACAACTTCCATAATTCCCGGACATCCTACAGTTATCAGCCTACAGAAGGGCATGGTGGGAGTTGTAGTTTTACAACTGCTGGAGGGCCGCAGGTTGAGCATCCAGAGATGCGGAATGGTGCAGAATGGAAGCACGGAATGGAACCCTACGGAAGCACTACGGAGTGCTTCTGTGGGGTTTCGTCCCGTACTTCCGTTCCGCAAAAAGATAGGACATGTTCTATCTTTTTGCGGAACGGCCGGATCACAGACCCATTAAAGTGAATGGGTCCGCGATCCGCTGCGGCTGGCCAACGGTGGGTGTTCGTGCATTGCGGCCCGGACAAATGTAATCCCTCTGGTTTTATCAGTGTTAGGCCTCCTGCACACGAACGTGTGCGCCCCGTGGCCTTGCAGGCCACGTTCGTGTGCAGGGGGCCTAACACTGATAAAACCAGAGGGATTACATTTTGTCCGGGCCGCAATGCACGAACACCCACCGTGGGGCAGCCGCAGCTGATCGCGGACCCATTCACTTTAATGGGTCTGTGATCCGGCCATTCCGCAAAAAGATAGGACATGTTCTATCTTTTTGCGGAACGGAAGTACGGGACGAAACCCCACAGAAGCACTCCGTAGTGTTTCCGTAGGGTTCCATTCCGTGCTTCCATTCTGCACCATTCCGCATCTCTGGACTTGCGGACCCATTGAAGTGAATGGATCCGCATCCGTGATGCGGAATGCATGCGGAACGGTGCCAGTGTATTGCGGATCCGCAAATGTGGTCCACAATACGCCATGTAGCGCTCATGTTCGTGTGAAGTAAGCCTTAGGCTACATGCACACAACCGTATGTGTTTTGCGGTCTGCAAATTGCGGCATCCATTTTTTTTTTGTGGATCCATTGTATATGCCTATCCTTGTCCGCAAAACGGACAAGAATAAGACATGCTCTATTTTTTTGGGGCGGAATGGAGCAACAGACACGGAAAACAAACGGTTGACTATCCGCATTTTTTAACAGCTCCATAGAAATGAATGGGTCCTCATCCTATCCGCAAAAAAAAAAGGAACCTACGCGGAAACAAAATACGTTCGTGTGCATGAAGCCTTAATGATAATCAAGTATTTAATGGATGAAGTAACTGCAATTTTTGGATGGATGAGGGTTCAGGGGGTATTTAAGCCTAATTCTGATTTCTTAATCGACACTGATGCCGAATTCTGTGAGAATTATTTTACTGGAATATGTATAGTTAGCCATATCAAAGCCTCACCTGAATAGGACGGAGGAGTCGTCATTACTCTGTTCACCGCTGCAATATCGATGGTGAGCAACAGAGCAAGTAACCAGGGAGGAGAACGCAGCGCTGGTATGAGTCCTGCAGTCTCCTCATACAGATGATCAGGGAGTGCTTGGAGTCACACTCCCTCCGATTTTACATTGGTGACCTATCCTTAGGAGAAAACCGGACAACCCTTCCTTGGCTGAACTTGATGGACTTGCGCCCAAAGGCCCCATTTTGACATACAGTAGGAATGCACTACTATTATGAATGGCACATGGTAGGCAGGATTGGGGTGCTTGTATTGAGGACCAGGATCTTCAAGTTACACGTCAGACCACCTCAGTCTGTAAGATGAAGGTGCTGTATGTGGCTACTTTCACATATGGCAGGCTGTTCCAGCAGAGATCAGCTTGCTGGAGTTCTCTGGATCCAGCATAGCTAGATGCCGCATGCCCGCTGGACCCCATTGAGTAGCGGAGGACTTGCCGCTCTCTGGCATAAATGCGCTGAATCTGCTGGTTAAAAATTGCTGCATGCAACGGTTTTCGTCCGGACGAATTTCCGCATTTATGCTGTGGAGTAGCTGGTTCCCATTATAGTCAATGGGTTCCAGCAGGAAAGCAGCACTTTCCGGCTATGCTGGATCCAGAGAACTGTGGCAGGCTTTCTCTGCTGGAAAAGCCTGCCAGATTGCTGTGCCGCATGTGTGAAACTAGCCTTAAAGGGGTTGTCTCACTATTTATTATTTATTATGTAGCAGAAATTAATACAAGGCACTTACTAATGTATTGTGATTCTCCATATTGCTTCCTTTGCTGGCTGGATTGATTTTTCCATCACATTATACACTGCTCGCTTCCATGGTTACGACCACCCTGCAGTCCATCGGCGGTGGTTGTGCTTGCACACTGTAAGAAAAAGCGCTGGCCTATTTGGTGGCCGGGAACGTGGGAGCGCACATAGTCTAGTTCATTTTTCTATAATGTGCATGCACGACCACTGCTGATGGATTGCAGGGTGGTCGTAACCAAGGAAACAAGCAGTGTATAATGTGATGGGAAAATAGGAGGCAATATGGACAATCACAATACATTAGTAAGTGCCTTGTATTATCTTCTTGCACATAATAAATGGTATTTGCTGAAGTGTTACTAGAATTGAAAGACAAACCCCAAAGAGGCAGTGAATAGCTCATGGCTAAAGGCAGAAATTTTTACTTAAAAATATATATATATAATAAAAATTAACCCCTTAAGGATGAAGCCAAGTTTGACCACAAGAAGTTTGGTTTTTGCTATTCTGCATTCCAGTGGCCATGTATGTTATGATTTCTACAGCAACATAGCTGTGTAAGGGTGGTGTTTTCTTTAGAGATTTTTGGGTACCTATACATTAGCTTTTAGTCTAAATTCCTTCTTTTCAGCCATTCAACTGTCTTATTTTATATGATGTGGCGTATGCTGAATATATCGTAAAAAACATTTTAGATCTAGCACTTATGTAGGACGGCCCTAAGGGCTCTAACCATAAACTATTTTCCTACTGGATTCCATACAATGGTCTGGATCCATAGACTTCTGTGGTTCCCTATAACTCATGGTTTTTATGGAGCTGACCATGTTCATAAGGCCTATCATGAAGGTCAGTAGCATAGTTGTTGTTGATGATGGGTCAAGCTTGGCAACAGAAATGATTGGGCCCCACAGCAAATTTTTTAATGGGGCTCCATCCCACAGTAATTTTTTAGCGACCGCTTCCTTTCATGCCGCCCCCATTCCTTTGGCTAGTAAAGATCGCTCTCTCAGACCAGGCCCGGCAGCTGTTCCATCCGTTTTATACACTGTCTATACTGTCACTGTATCTAATTTTATTGTGTGATACTGTTGAGGGGGCCCTGACCAAATCCTTTAGTCCTCCTCCTCCTGGATGGGCCCCTTCTGGGTCAGGGCCCCAAAGCAGCCGCTTCCCCTGCTTCCCCTATAGCTACGGCCCTGCTTGGCAATATACCTTGTTCAAAAGCAGATTACAGATTCTGGAAAACACATGGAGGATTGCTGGTTGGCATTTAGTATCCTCACGTTAGGCCTCTTTCACATTGTGAATCACGGATGTGTTTTGTCCATGTTCTCCAAGGGCAACACACATATCCATCGATTTTAACGTGTTTTCTTTACACCTCAGTGATTTTCCACTGACCTAGGATCATTGGAAGAGCCACAGAGACGTTCACTACTTTGGTCCCTGTTGTGGACCAAACACGCCCATTGAAGTCTGTGGGTCCATGAAATCCACTGACACAACACAGAGGGCATCAGTGTTCTGTCAGTGGTTTTCATGGACCATTGGTAGGAGATGCTCTGGAAACTGATTTTCACCCTATCAGTGTATGTGGATTTTGGATGACACACAGAGGGTAAAAAATGAACAGGCGGACCAAACTCAGATTCTTCACGGATAAACCACTGACCATCTTGTCACGTATGTCATCGCGTACATGGACGTGTGATAGGGGCCTAGGAGTGTAGTGTACTGTACTGTAATTCCTAAAAGCAATGTAAGGAAGCCAAGTTTAATATTTAGTACTGATATTTCTGAAATATCTGACATGTCACTGGCATTTATACGTTAAGTTTACTGGCAGATTACTGCCCAACATAGTCTTTAATAGAACACCTCACCCTTTGAGTAAACATGGGGTTAATGAATGCCAGTGACAACTTGGCATGGCCTAATCTTTTAACTTTGTCCTATTTCCTAGCACAAGGAAATGCAGTTTCTGTGTAACCAGGATTCTATCTCAAGGGCTAATGAGGATGGCAAGAGTTTAGTGCTATGTTCTTCTCACCTTGGCAGGTCATCAGTGGAGAGAGACCGTAAGAAGGACAAGTCTCAGGGGTGCGGGGAGAAGAGATTAGACTGGCACAGCTGGAAGCGCTCAGGATTAGAGCAACCTAAGATTCTTTAAGAAATATTCACCTCTGACGAACCGATGGATTATTTTTCAGATAAAGGTCCTTGCATATCACATTTTGGTTAACCCGTTCTCCTGTAAAGGCGTGAAAACACCCCATAAGGAGAGTTTTTTCTCTCCTAAGATCTGATCCCCTTACTGTGAAAAAAATATGCATGGGAGACTGGATTTTCTGAAAGTAACGTGTGAAGGGCCCTAAGGGCACATTTGCATGTGCCAATACACAGGATGATCCCTGTCACGCCCGCTCACGTGAGCTGCATTTACTTTCATCAATCATCCCTTCTTCATTGGGATGAATGACTGATACTGCGGGCGTGATTGTTGGCACATTTATCGGTAACAAAAATTTGCCTCATCCTTGAGCAATGTAAAGAGTCCTCAAAGTGGTTGCCATCCCTCCCAAAATAAAGTAAAAATTTACTTTAGAATGCTCCATCTCATTTCAGCACCAAGACTCTCATTGGTCCAGTAGTTCCAGGAAGACTGGAAGAGAGTTGTGGTCACATTGACTGCAGCGGCCTGAGCGGTGAGATGTACATTAGATAGTCAGCCAGTCCTGCTAAAATTGTTGAGTATTACCCTAATGTGTATGACCAGTTTGGTTGGGCACCATTTGGATTTGTGATCTCCATTTTCTGATTTAGGCCAGTATGACTAATTCTGTTACTTTGTTCTGGGTACTGCACCTCTCTGTTAATGACTCTGTAGTTTTGACAGCATTTTTTGCGCTGCACCCAACTGACTAATCTTGACCCGGCCAGGTGACTACAAACTATTTCTACTGGTAACGACTTCACTCCAATATGTTTCTTCTGGCTTGGTTCCTCCTAAGTTAGGGCTCATTCACACGAGCGTGTGCTGCCCTTTGCCGTATTGCGGCCCACCTTTGCGGATCCGCAATACACGGGCACCGTTCCGTGTGGCCATTCACTTCAATGGGTCCGCAAATCCAGAGATGAGGAACTGTGCGGAATGAAACACTATGGAGTGCTTTCTGGGGTTCCGTTCCGTGCCTCCGCACCGCAAAAAGATAAAACGTGCTCTATCTTTTTGCAGAACGGACGGATCGCAGACCCATTCAAGTGAATCGGTCCGCGATTCCCATGCGGCTGGTCCACGGTCGGTGCCCGTGCTTTGCGGTCCACAGCACGGGCACAGGCTTCACACACAGGTCGTGTGAACAAGCCCTTATCCATGGAATCAATTACTGGTAATCAACACACACTTAGGCCGAGTTCACACGAACGTGTGTGACCCGTTTCCGTGCTGCGGGCCGCAATGCACGATCACCGGCCGTAGGTCAGCCGCATCGGATCGCGGACCCATTCACTTTAATGGATCCGCGATCCGCCCGTTCCGCAAAAAGATAGGACATGTTCTATCTTTTTGTGGAACGGAAGTACGGGACGCGACCCCATGGAAGCACTCCGTAGTGCTTCCGAGGGGTCCCGTTCCGTGTGGCTGTTCTGCAATTCCGGATTTGCGGACCCATTGAAGTGAATGGGTCCGCATCCGTGATGCGGAATGCACACGGAACTGTGGCCGTGTATTGCGTGTGAACTCGGCCTTAATCTCTAGGACCGGCAGGGTGTCAAGTCTCTGACCGCAGATGTGGGACAAGTAGGTGAAATGTGCGTTCTAGTATAACTCATTCAATGAACATCGAAGAACCAGGCTTCTGGAAGGCGTTGATCCCTTAAAATGTAATTTCTATTTATTTAATAAAGTCAATTTGACAATGGAGAAATAAAACGTGTCATAACTTGTTGTAGGCCTTGGCTTACAGAGATATTTAGCATGTGTAATGTCTCACTGATTTTAGACAAGCCCAACCATTTGAATGAGAAATGTAAATGAGAAACACAATATAATAATATAGGGCAAGGAGAGTCTTTCCAGACGCTTCAGCCTACAAATTAAGTGTAATTAGTGGCCCAATCCAGTTCTGACAACTGCTATTATGTCAGAAATGAAATCTGATGGGTTGTCATTTGGAATAGATGGTTCATGACTCTGTTCTGGTCAGTGCCACAAACCGGCGCTCACAGGCCGCAGTGTGTTGGACAAAGATCCCTTTGACTTCATTCACACATAGCCCGTAGGTGTTTCTGCACAGATTGGATATACTTTTTTAGTTGGTTTATTGTATTCATGTGGCTGGTATTCTTTTATCTTTCAAGATAAAAAAAAAATCCAGAGCCAGACACCATTGTTCTTAGTATTGGCAACCTTCTACCTGGTGGAGCAGATCACACTTTACCTTATCAGAAAGTATACAAATGATCAGAAACTCTATTGTCCAAAATTTTAAGCAAGTCCTGGTTAGGCTGGGTTCACATCTACACTTTTAACTCTGGCATCGCCGGATCCCCATTCACTGTAATGGGATCCAGCCACTTTTTTTGCATGTATGCCGGCTTTCGGACGGACAAAAAATGCTGTGTCATGAGAAAACATTCTGAGCATTGGTCGGAAATGTGAAAGCGTTCCAAAGTTCTTACCACATAAAATGACATGTCAGATTTGCAAAATTAGGCTGGTTCTTAGGCCTCTTTCACACGAATGATATAGATTTTCTCCAGATTTGTTCAGGAAAAAACTGATGGTTTTGCACGCAAGTTCATTCAGTTTTGTCTGCAATTGCTTTCAGTATTTCATATTTTTTTCCCACGCTGGTGCAATTAGTTTTTGATGAACTTATCACACACGTGAAAAAAAAATGAGTAACAATCTACATCTCCTAGCAATCAACATTGTAAAACGCATTGCATCCAGATGCAATCCGTTTTTCATGCAAGCCCCATTCACTTCTATGGAACCAGAGCTGTGTGAAAAACACAGCATTCAGTCCGGACGCTACGCTTTTGCTTCACACATTGCACAGGGACGAAAACTCGCTTGTGTGAAAGAGGCATAGGTGAAAACTGTCTGTTTCCTTAAAGGGGACCTGTCACCAAAAAATGCAATGTAATCTGCAGGCAGCATGTTATAGAGCAGGAGGAGCTGAGCAGACTGATGTATATATATGTTTGTGGGCAAAGATTCAGTAAAACCTGTAATTTTTACATTTACATCTGCAGTCCTGTGAAGAGCTATTGGTACAGGAGGGAGAAGGTGTTATCAGTGACTATCAGCTATCTCTCTATGTACACTTACAGTTGCAAGAAAAAGTATGTGAACCCTTTGGAATTATATGGATTTCTGCACAAATTGGTCATAAAATGTGATCTGATCTTCATCTAAGTCACAACAATAGACAATCACAGTCTCCCTAAACTAATAACACACAAAGAATTAAATGTTACCATGTTTTTATTGAACACACCATGTAAATATTCACAGTGCAGGTGGAAAAAGTATGTGAACCCCTAGACTAATGACCTCTCCAAGAGCTAATTGGAGTGAGGTGTCAGCCAACTGGAGTCCAATCGATGAGATTGGAGGTGTTGGTTACAGCTGCCCTGCCCTATAAAAAACACACACCAGTTCTGGGTTTTCTTTTCACAAGAAGCATTGCCTGATGTGAATGATGCCTCACACAAAAGAGCTCTCAGAAGACCTACGATTAAGAATTGTTGACTTGCATAAAGCTGGAAAGGGTTATAAAAGTATCTCCAAAAGCCTTGTTGTTCATCAGTCGACGGTAAGAAAAATTGTCTATAAATGGAGAAAGTTCAGCACTGCTACTACTCTCCCTAGGAGTGGCCATCCTGTAAAGATGACTGCAAGAGCACAACGCAGACTGCTCAATGAGGTGAAGAAGAATCCTAGAGTGTCAGCTAAAGACTTACAAAAGTCTCTGGCATATGCTAACATCCCTGTTAGCGAATCTACGATACGTAAAACACTAAACAAGAATGGATTTCATGGGAGGATACCACAGAGGAAGCCACTGCTGTCCAAAAAACATTGCTGCACGTTTACAGTTTGCACAAGAGCACCTGGATGTTCCACAGCAGTACTGGCAAAATATTCTGTAGACAGATGAACCCAAAGTTGAGTTGTTTGGACGAAACACACAACACTGTGGAGAAAAAGAGGCACAGCACACCAACATCAAACCCTCATCCCAACTGTGGAGTATGGTGGTGGGGGCATCATGGTTTGAGGCTGCTTTGCTGCGTCAGAGACTGGACAAATTGCTATCATCAAAGGAAAAATAAATTCCCAAGTTTATCAAGACATTTTGCAGGAGAACTTAAGGCCATCTGTCCACTAGCTGAAGCTCAACAGAAGATGGGTGTTACAAAAGGACAACGACCCAAAGAATAGAAGTAAATCAACAACAGAATGGCTTAAACAGAAGAAAATACGCCTTCTGGAGTGGCCCAGTCAGAGTCCTGACCTCAACCCGATTGAGATGCTGTGGCATGACCTCAAGAAAGAGATTCACACCAGACATCCCAAGAATATTGCTGAACTGAAACAGTTCTGTAAAGAGGAATGGTCAAGAATTACTCCTGACCGTTGTGCACGTCTGATCTGCAACTACAGGAAACGTTTGGTTGAAGTGATTGCTGCCAAAGGAGGTTCAACCAATTATTAAATCCAAGGGTTCACATACTTTTTCCACCTGCACTGTGAATGTTTACATGGTGTATTCAATAAAAACATGGTAACATTTAATTATTTGTGTGTTATTAGTTTAAGCAGAATGTGATTGCCTATTGTTGTGACTTAGATGAAGATCAGATCACATTTGAACAATTTGTGCAGAAATCCAAAGGGTTCATATACTTTTTCTTGCAACTGTATATACACAATGATATCAATCGCTGATAACACCTCCCTCCTGTACCTGTGCTGTTCGCAGAAGGTAGAAAAAGCTGAGAAATAAATGTATAAATTAAAGCTTTTATTGATTCTTTTCCTACAAATATACACATCAATCTGCTCTGCTTCTCCTGCTCTACAACATCGTGATTTGCATATTTTGGTGACAGGTCCTCTTTAAAGGGGTTTTCCAGGCTCTCCTATATTGAGGACCTATCCTCAGGATAGGTTATCAATACAAGATTGGCGGGTGTCCAACACACAGCACCCCCACCGATCTCTTCCTGCTCACCGCTTCTTTGCCATAGACATAGCAGCAGGAGGAGAAATAAGAGACAGCACGTGCGCCCACTCCTCATGCAGCTGATCGGTGGGGGTGCCGTGTGTTGGACCCCTGCCGATCTGATATTGATTACCTATCTTAAGGATAGGTCTCAATATAGGAGAGCCCAAAGAACCCCTTTAAGGGGTTAAATGCTCTGAAAGCGTATAGAAAATGTGTTCATAAAATGTTTCGAAATGGTTGTAAAACTAGTTTTTCAATAAACAGTAATGTTAACTTCTGTCAATGTATTACTCCATTAGGTCAAGGTTAATAATACAAATGGGAAGTATAGAGGAAAGTGAATAGAGAAATGGGACCCGATGTCAGGACTGGGCAGGCAATGATCAAAAACAAATATCACATAAGCTCAATCAGGGTTCAAACATAAAAACTAGAGATGAGTGAATTGAAGTTGACGAAGTGGAATTCGATCCAAATTTCAGGAAAAATTAGATTCGCACCTAATCCGAATTTCGTCACGCTTCGTGGTAACGAATCACAATTTTTCTTAAAATGGCTGCTGCACGTGTTAGGACATGGACCAAGGAACTCTGGGAACGAGGGATCACCCACAATGCCATGCATGCAGCCAATCAGCAGCCAGCCAGCCCTGTGATGTCACAGCCCTATAAATAGCCGCAGCCATCTTGAATTCGGCCATTTTCCAGTGTACTTAGTGCAGGGAGAGACGTCAGCAGGTGCTACAGACAGATTTAGGAAAGACTTTAAAACTTTTATTTTGCTGTATAGAAGTTCAGGGAAAGGATAGGGATAAATCATTTCACAGTATTGAAGCAGAACAGGGTTCAGTAGGGGAGGTTACAGCCTGGGTAATAGGAACAATCCTATTACACCTTGCTGCACTGACTGCGGATCCAAATTGCCATTATACAGCTCTGTAATTCCAGCAAACCGTTCTTGTTATTGGGGTGCAAGTGCTGTTTGATACAGCCATTAACAGGGTTTATTACAAGGGAATATTTGTTTATTTGCCCTTATGTAGTGCAGTTATATGTTCTAAAGCAATTTTTGGCTTGTATTAATGGGAATAAAGGGCTTATTAGCCATTGTGTGGTAAAGTCAGAAAATTACAGCCCTTTTTGGCGTGTATTCGTGGCCTAAAAATATATATTATTTGCCGTTCTACGGTGCAGTTATATGTTCTAAAGCCTTTTGTGGAGTGTATTAACGGCACAAAAAAAGTATTTCCCATTGTGTGGTAAAGTGAGAAAATTACAGCCCTTTTTGGTGAATATTAGTGGCAAAAAAATATATATTTGCCATTCAGCGTCTTTTGTGGTGTGTATAAGTGGAAAAAAGTAAGGGCCTATTTGCCGTTCAGCGGTGCAATTATATGTTCTAGAGCCCATTATACATGTCTGTAATTCCAGCAAACCGTGTGCTGCCCGTGCTGCGGACCGCAAATTACAGCCCTTTTTGACGTGTATTAGTGGCAAAAAAATATATATTATTTGCAGTTCAGCGGTGCAGTTGTATGTTCTAAAGCCTTTTGTGGCATGTATAAATGCAAAAAAGAAGGTCCTATTTGCCGTTCAGTGGTGCAGTTATATGTTCTAAAGCCTTCTTTACTGTGTATTAGTGAAAAAAAGTGCTTATTAGGCGCTGTGTGGTGAAGTTAGAAAATAACAGGCTTTTTTGGGTCTTTTAATTTTCTTTTTATTTATTTATTTGATCTAACAGTATGTCAGACAGAGAAGTGCCAGGCCCTGCACAAGGGAGTGGCAGAGTCCTAAATGTTTCTGCGCAGGCACAGGTCGCAGCAGAGTAAGGGGGAAAGGCTGCAGCAGTCACAGCGAGAGGCCTGAGCTCCCGATTTCATCTAGCGGTCGTGTCTTGACCAGCAACCCAGCGGTTCTTGAATGGTTGACTCGGTCAACCACTTCATCCCAAGTGACCTCAGACACCCCCAGCCAAGAGTCGGTGGGTTCGTCAGACACACCCCTTAGTTAGCATGGCCCGGGAGCAGGCCCTGTGCTCTCACCTACC
Organism: Bufo bufo; assembly: GCF_905171765.1. Taxonomy (NCBI): domain Eukaryota; kingdom Metazoa; phylum Chordata; class Amphibia; order Anura; family Bufonidae; genus Bufo; species Bufo bufo. Next base: position 180,182,841 of record NC_053389.1, read on the forward strand.
CTCAACCTGCCTCTGTCCTTTTCTGTTCCCTCAGCCTTCTCTGGCTGTGGGCTCAGCTCCACTATACAGCGAGGACGAGCTACTAGAGGACAGTCAGCAGTTACTGGCCAGCCAAGATGTGGAGGAGACATCTGCTGCTTCCTCCGGTAGGCAGGCAAATAGTGATGAAGAGAGTGGCATGGGAGCTGGTGTTGCAAGCGGTCAGGCTCCTGACCCAGAGACTGTTGAGGAGGACATCAGTGACATGCAGACAGTACTCGATGATGATGTAGCTGATTGGAGCCAGCAAGTCGCTAGCGTGGCCAGGAGTCAGCAGGGTGGCAGCAGTGGGAGTTTGGGAGCCAAACGTGCCTGGGGTAGACCACCCGTTTTGCAGGAGAATACCTGCCTGGAAAGTAGTGGTGCAGGGGTTCACGGAAGCAGTGGCGGTATGGAGTGGTTAAATGGATAGGTAGAGAGAGATGTGGCACTCACCGGTGGTTATGCTGGTTGCTTTTATTGCAGTTCAAGCTGCATACTGCGCAGGCAGGGGAGCGGGGTGGCCACGATGTGCGTCGGCGACGGCCGTTTCGCGCTGAAGTCGCGCTTCTTCAGACTGGATATGACGTGCAGGCGCACAAACAACCTTTTTAAAAGGGAAACTGCCGGACATCACCATGGTGATCCCGAATCTCCGACAGTGCGGAGTGTTGGGGATAAAATCAGCTACTCGGAGGAGGTTAAAATGGCCATTTGTAGAATCTGTGAGCAGAAGGTGAAGTGTGGCCAGGGTGCCAATGTTGGCACCATGACCCTGCATCAACATATGTAGCGTCACCATAAAGTGGCCTGAGAGAATCGTGGCTCTGATGTGGTGGTCCAGCCTGCCGCAGCAACCGCTGCATCACCCAATGGCAGGCACCCGATTTCAGGCAATCAAGGCTCCACCACCTCAGCCGAAGGGAGATGTCTGTCCTTACCATCATCTGCTGGTCCTGATGCTCCTGCTCCTCGTCCTACTCCTCATCAGTCATTCCATCAGAAATCGATCACCGAAGCGATTGCCAAGAGACAGCAGTATGCGTGCACTCATCCAACGGCGCAGAAGCTGAATGTGCTCCTGGCCAAGTTGCAGGTGCGGCAGCCCCTCACTTTGCAAGTGGTGGACTCTGCACCTTTCAGAGAACTGATGGCTTGTGCCAAGCCGAGGTGGAGAGTCCCAAGCCGTCATTTCTTAGCCAAAAAGGCAGTACCAGCTCTGCACATGTATGTAGAACAGAAGGTGGGCCAGTCCTTGAGCCTGTTGGTGTCTGCCAAAGTGCACAGCAGCACCGACGTGTGGAGCTATAACTACGGTCAGGGACAATACATGTCCTTTACGGCCCACTGGGTGAATGTGGTACCTGCACAGCCACACCAGAAACTTGGCCAGGTGACGCCGCTTCTGCCTCCATGTTCTCACGCCGTTGATCCTGTGACAATGTCCGCCTCTGCCTCCTCATCCCCCACCGTGTTCTCAGCCTCCACTGCAGGGATAATTCACAGTGCCCCTCCAGCATACCACATGTGCAGGGCACGGCGGTGTCATGCTGTTCTGCACCTCAATTGCCTGGGCGAACAAAGTTACACAGGGAAGAAACTGCTCCGTGACCTTCATCAAGAAGTCAAATCCTGGCTTTCTTCGCGACAACTCAGTCAGAACCATGGTGACCGACAACGGGAGGAACATGGTGTCGGTGCTGCATCAAGGAGGGCTGAGCCATGCACCCTGCATAGCACATGTGTTCAATCTGGTTGTCAAGTGGTTCCTGAAGTCTTCCACCCATCTGCAAAGAAATGGCCAGGAATCTTTGCATGCACTCCAGCCACTCATATATAGTGATGGACGACATTTCACGAAGGCGAACGTGCGTTCGCAATCAAATGTTCGTGAAACGCGCATTCGCGGCGGGCCCCATTCACTTTAATGGCAGGCAAACCTGAAAAACCTTCAGGTCATATTTGCAGCCACCAAATACTTACTATAAGTGCACAAATAGTCCCACAACATGGACAGTGACATACCAGAGGGGGAGCAATGGCAAAAAATCCCACAAAAAATATGTATTTTAATCAGGGGCCATTTTTATGCGTCTTAAAAGGAAACTCTCAAAAAATTGCCCTGCTGGAGCTTAGAAAAATGTTATTTTACACCGCGGGAAAATTAGGCATTCACCTGACAGAAAAGAACAAGTGATTATGTGGCTGGAGGTATATTAGACGGTCAGTGGATAACAATTTTACTGTAGGCCAGTACAGGCCCGAAAAATTAGGCATTCCCCTGACAGAAAAGAACAAGTGATTATGTGGCTGGAGGTACATTAGGCGGTCACTGAATAAAAATTTTACTGTAGGCCACTGGAGTAGAGGCCCCAAAAATTATGCATTCACCTGACAGAAAAGAATAAGTGATTATGTGGCTGGAGGTATATTAGACGGTCAGTTGATAACAATTTTACTGTAGGCCAGTACAGGCCCCAAAAATTTGGCATTTACCTGACAGAAAATAACTTGTGATGATGTGGCTGGAGGTACAATAGGTGGTCACCGGCTAAAAATTTTACTGTAGGCCAGTACAGGCTCCAAAGATTAGGCATTCACCTGACAGAAAAGAACTAGTGATTATGTGTCTCGAGGTTGAGGTACCCGCACATGTTTAGCTGTGGGTGGAAATTCCTCTGCCAGCGCCCTCAACGGCAGAATACAGCATCTCTCGCAGCAAGGCCTGGAAATGATGCATTCTACCAACCCTCTGTGATGCTGGTAATTTTTCTGCAATTTTGTGTTTGTATCGGGGGTCTAAGTACGTTGCCACCCAGTACTGGTCCTTGCCCTTTATGCTTTTTATACGGGGGTCTCTCTTCAAACACAGGAGCATGAAGGCCCCCATTTGCACTAAATTGGAAGCAGTGATGCGCCCTGGCTCTTGCTCATCGCCCAGAAGAAATGTCATCCTCGGTCTCCTCACCCCAGCCACGGACAACACCAGGGATCAAAGCCTGCCCTTCTTGCTCCTCCTCCTCCCCCCAGCCACCATCCTCCTCTGACTCCTCTTCACACTACTGCTGACTTGTCTCAGATGGAGTAGCCCCCCCTGGGAATTCATTCAGCACTGCAACTTCCTCATCTTCCAGCTCCTGCTCCTCGACGGCTTGATCAATGACACAACGCAATGCACACTCCAGAAAGAAGGCATAAGGTACGATGTCACTAATGGTGCCCTGGCTGTGACTGATCAGTTTGGTGATCTCATCAAATGGCCGCAGAAGTCTGCATGCGTCGTGCATGAGCAGCCACTGGTGCGGTGAAAAGTAACCAAGCTCCCCAGAAGCTGTCCTGCTGCAGAGTTCGTACAGGTAGTCGTTAACGGCACGTTGCTGCTGGAGCAGCCTATCAAGCATACACAAGGTGGAGTTCCGGCACGTAGGGCTGTCACAAATCAGACGTCTGGTGTCACTGCTGTACGTCAGCAAGGCGAGCCATGACCGTATAAGATCTTCTAAAATGGCCAGAGATTTTCCTGGCCTGCCGCAAGACGTCCTGGACCCCGGGGTATTTGGCAACGAATCGCTGCATGACTAAGTTCAGGACGTATGCCATGCACGGCACGTGTGTCATTCTGCCCTGTTTCAGCATGCTCAGCAGATTGGCACCGTTGTCGCACACCACTTTACCAACTGTCAAATTGAGTGGGGTTATCCACTGATTGGCCTGTGACCGCAGAGCTGAAAGCAGTGCAAGAGCGCTGTGGCTCTTGGCTTCTAGGCACAACAGCCGCAGCACAGTATGGCAACTTCTCACCTGGCACATCAAATAGGTTCTAGGGATCTTGGGGGGTGCAGCGCAAGAGGCGGTAGCAGTGGAAAAGGAGGAGTCAGCTGAGGAGGAGACGGAGAATGGAGTAGGAGGAGGAGTAGAAGAGGCAGGCCTGCATGCAATCCATGGCGTTAACACCAAATCCACACGGGTGCCACGGGTTACATGTTTGACGGCCGTCAGAAGGTTCACCCAGTGGACAGTAAAAGTTATGTACCTTCCGTGCCCGTGTTTGCTAGACCACGTGTCTGTGGTCAGATGTATCTTGGCACCGATACTGCGTGCCCAAGATTTATTCACTTGCTGCTGAACATGGCCATATAGCTCTGGGATGCCCTTCTGGGAGAAATAATTCCTTCCGGTGAAGGAATTTCCATTGCGGTGTGCCAATGGCCACAAATTTTCTAAAGGCCTCCGAGTGCACCAGTTTATATGGCAGTATTTGGCAGGCTAGCAGTTCCGACAAGCCAGCGGTCAGCCGTTGGGCAAGAGGGTTATCCGGTGCCATCAACTTTTTACGCTCGAACATTTGGGCCACGGAAGCCTGCCTTGTGCCAGATGAACGTAATGACGGCACGGTGGAAGGTGGAGTGGAGGACAAATGGGAGGAGAGAGGAGAAGGAGAAGAGGCAGGACGTGGAGTGCTGGGAGTGTGGCTTTGTGAATTCTGACGGCATTGCTCCCACTGGGCTCGGTGATGGGAGGCCAGGTGCCTTCTTAAGGCGGTCGTCTCTAGGTGAGTGTTGGGATTACTGTGACTTATGCGTTGACAGCACAGGCTGCAGATGGCAACACTATTGTCAACAGCTGACACGTTAAAAAAGCCCACACTGCGGAGCCATTTGCCAGCGTCCTGGGAGCGCCAAAAGTGACCGTGCATGGTGGATGGCTCGCTCCAGATACATTTGCAGTCTGATTATTGCCTCCTTTACCCTGCAAGCTCTGCCTGCTTCTCCTCCTTCTCCTCCCTCTCTGCTGCTCTGTCTCTCCCTCTGAACTCCCCTCATCTTTCTCTCTTGTGGGCACTCACGTGACGTCCATCGACACGTCATCATCGTCACCATCACCACCACTGACATTAGAGATCTCGGACTAGGCAGCAACAGCGGGGACCATCCTCCTTGGGCTGATCCGGGTACTGTCTTCAGACCGCTGGGTGGCTGCCATTGCTACCTCCTCTTCCTCATCCGATGTCAAGAATGGCTATGCATCAGTAAGGTCTGGGAATGTATGGGAAAATAATTCCTCTGACTCGAGTGGAGGAGCTATGGTGGTGGTGTCTTTGTGGGTGCACACAGCAGAGAGTGAGGAGGGTGCAGATACAGAGGATGAGGAGGGTGCAGATACAGAGGATGAGGAGGGTGCAGAAGTGGAAGGGTGAGTGGGCCACTCAACCAACTCTGGTGCACCCTTTGAAGTTATCGTATGTGCCTTCTCCAACTTTCCACTTAGGCTCCGGCCTGGTGCAGCTGCCCGACCCCTACCACCCCTGCGGAGCGGCCTGCCTTTTCCTCTGCCTGTCATTTTCAAAATGACCCTGTGCCTAAGTCCCTAGAGAAGAGTAGTATTTGTGGAAGCAGGTATATCGCAGCCCTCAACCAGGATTTTGTGGAAGCAGGTGTATCAAACCCCTTAATCAGTATTTTGTGGAAGCAGGTATATCGCAGCCCTCAATCAGTATTTTGTGGAAGCAGGTGTATCGCAGGCCTCAATCAATATTTGCTGGAAGCAGGTATATCAATCCCCTTAATCAATATTTGGTGGAAGCAGGTATATAAATCCCCTTAATCAGTATTTTGTGGAAGCAGATATATCTCACCCCTCAATCAGTATTTTGTGGAAACAGGTATATAGAACCCCATAATCAATATTCAGTGGAAGAAGGTATATCGCACCCCTCAATCAGTATTTTGTGGAAGCATTGTGCCAGTCTTTGACCTCCTAATGCTGCTGCTGCCACCTCCAGACTCTGTCATTGGGCCACTCTATGGTCTCCTCATGCTGCTTCCACCTCACCACTATGTGGTGTTCTCATGCTGTTCCCACCTTTCCCACTCCATGATTGGGCCACTATTTTGCCTTTCGGCCTGGCTGACATTATCATTTATTTGACCCTTCTTCTAATCTGTCTGTTAGCAATACTGATGGATTACTGACCAAATGCTGACCAAGCGAAGGTAGATGCTCCACAGACAGGATCCGTTTTTTGGGGGTTATTGTTCTGATGGATTAGAGGAAGAACAAAATAATCAGTGACGTCAACACAAACTTACTGCTGACACCCTCTCCACTCTGTCTGGGGGGAAGGCCCTACTTTTATAAGCGTTTAATAGAACAGGTTCTGTAGAAATCTATGTGGAATCAGTAAATTGGTGTAAAAGGAGTGCGCTCTTTCACGCTATAGTAGGATCTTGGGCCTCTGCACAGTTCTTTATACCTGGTGCTAACATTGACCTGTAATGCTGAGTTCACACGAGTTATTTGGTCAGTTTTGGCCCCGTAACTATCCAAATAAGTGAAGTGTGCAGTGATTCTAAGAGCGACACCTGTCATTTACATGTCATACTGACTCACAGTATTGTTTTACTACCACAGCAGACTCCCTTTGAATGTTACTGCAAGGCACAGTGTTCTACACCACTATAAAGCCTCTCTGCAGCTGTTTTTTAACAGGATTCGCCACAAATAAATTTGTATCGAACCAAATTTTTTCGGAAAATTTGGAGAACCGGCCAAATCGAATTTTTGAGAAATTCGCTTGTCTCTAATAAAAACAGAAGGGGCAAAAACCCTACAATTTGCAAAATAGTTACTCCTGTAAGTGATACACCTTTAGCTTGTAAGTAGTGTTGAGCGAACTTGAGTTTTCAAGTTCAGTGTACAAGGTATGGGTTATCTAAGAATTCCCTTATGGATTCCACTACCACGGACCATAAGTTATAACGGAATTCTTAGATAACCTGAACCTTGTACGCCGAACTTGAAAACACAAGTTCACCGAACACTACTTGCAAGATGTCAAATTCTAACAATCATTAGGAGGTTGATTGATCTGAAAAACATTATGCGCCCCACCCTATGACTATTATATAGGACAGCAACTGGAAGCTTGGTTTTATTAGGACGTCCAATGCAATCCAGATTTTTTAAATGTCTGACGGAGGGAGGTTTCTCTTCTGGACTGCAGAAACATATACTTTAAATTGATGGGGGGGAGGGGTTCACAATAAATTAGAATTAGATTTAGAATTGTTATTGGTTGTAATAACCCTTTAAACATTTTATTGAGCAATTTTACAGATTATAAATGCAAGTTATCTGTGTAAAGATGTCTTGTACTAATCCTGATATTCAGTTTTGCTGGTCCTTATTGGAAGCTGTCAGCAATCTTGTCATCAGAAACATCATTACAGGGGATAGGTCAGTGGACAGATCAGTGGGGGTCTGGCACCGGTCAGCTGTTTCAGGCAGTCAATGCTGCTGGAAACTAAAGGGTAGACAGAGCTAGAAGCAGTGCATGGGAAGTGAGCTGTAGTACGTCAGCATGGCCACTGCACAATGGGTAGTGGATGGAGCTTTATGTCCACTATTTAGCTTCTGGTGACACTGGCTACCCAAAACAGGTGATTGACGGGGATGCCATGTATTGGACTCTTTATCAATCTGGTATTGATGACCTAGATCAGCAATATCAAAAAGCCTGAATACCACTTTAAAGCTTAAAGGGAACCTGTCACCGGGATTTTGGGTATAGAGCTGAGGACACGGGTTGCTAGATGGCCGCTAGCACATCCGCAATATCTAGTCCCCATAGCTCTGTGTGATTTTATTGTGTGAAAAAACCGATTTAATACATATGCAAATTAACCTGAGATGAGATAGAGATTGAAAATATGACTCTTCTCTGGTCACACAAGTAAGATATGACTCTTTTATGTTAACTTGCATATGTATCAAATCATTTTTTTTACACAATAAAAGCACACAGAGCTATGGGGACTGGGTATTGCGGATGTGCTAGCGGCCATCTAGAAACCCATGTCCTCAGCTCTATACCCAAAATCCCGGTGACAGGTTCCCTTTAACAGGCTTGTAAGTGCAGAAGTCGTATCTGTCCTTTATGTGTTCTCTCCATTTATGATCCACTCCTGATTTTGGCTTCAACTTCATAAAAAAAACAGCATGTGTGGCCATACCTTAAGATTTAGGTCATAAGCTGTACATATTTTCCCAGTGCCATGTGATTTTTCCCTTGGGAGCACTGGTTCCTTCTCACAGTCTTGAACAACATACTGGTAAGTTTTCCTTGAATGAAACTTTTATTTAGGTATTTCATGCACTTTTATAGTGCTACTATATTCCACAGCGCTTTACAGACATTAGCATCAAGCTGTCCCCAATGGGGCTCACAATCTAAGGTCCCCATCAGTATGTCTTTGGAGTGTGGGAGGAAACTGGTGGAAATCCATGCGAACACAGGGAGAGCATACAAACTCCATGCAGATATTGCCCTTTGTCAGAATTAAACCCAGGACCCCAGCGCTGCAAGGCACCAGTACTGACCACTGAGCCAAGTTGTAAACTTTATTGAACCAGGTCTAACATACATTAACCTATCCATTTGCATTTCCACTGTTAGCTATATGTGAATTTCTTTATGATATACACTAAACATAGTGAATGCTGAGCCCTACAGAGACCATGGAAGTCCCGGTACTGTCCCTCACCCAGAGGGCATTTCCCCCTAAATATATTTAGCTTTATATAGTTGCAAGAAAAAGTATGTGAACCCTTTGGAAGGATATGGATTTCTGCACAAATTGGTCATAAAATGTGATCTGATCTTCTTCTAAGTCACAACAATAGACAATCACAGTCTGCTTAAACTAATAACACACAAAGAATTAAATGCTACCATGTTTTTATTGAACACACCATATAAACATTCACAGTGCAGGTGGAAAAAGTATGTGAACCCTTGGATTTAATAACTGGTTGAACCTCCTTTGGCAGCAATAACTTCAACCAAACGTTTCCTGTAGTTACAGATCAGACGTGCACAACAGTCAGGAGTAATTCTTGACCATTCCTCTTTACAGAACTGTTTCAGTTCAGCAATATTCTTGGGATAAATAGAAGAAATACAGCGGCTCACCCCCTCTCTATATGGATAAGGTGCTCACCCTCAGGACCAATAAGCACAAAAGAAGTAGAAACAAATATGAGGGGGCACACTACAGAAGGGAAACCCAAACGGTAAATTGGTGATAATGTACTTTAATATACTAAAATTCTAAGAACATACCCCTAAAAATGGATTGATAAGAACATACATATACCACATATACATAAATGGTGATTGGCGTAGGGAAACTGTGTATACGCCAATCACCATTTATGTATATGTGGTATATGTATGTTCTTATCAATCAATTTTTAGGGGTATGTTCTTAGAATTTTTGTATATTAAATTACATTATCACCAATTTACCGTTTGGGTTTCCCTTCTGTAGTGTGCCCCCTCATATTTGTTTCTACTTCAATAATCTTGGGATGTCTGGTGTGAATCGTTTTCTTGAGGTCATGCCACAGCATCTCAATCGGGTTGAGGTCAGGAGGTGTTGGTTACAGCTGCCCTGCCCTATAAAAAACCCACACCAGTTCTGGGTTTGCTTTTCACAAGAAGCATTGCCTGATGTGAATGATGCCTCGCACAAAAGAACTCTCAGAAGACCTACGATTAAGAATTGTTGACTTGCATAAAGCTGGAAAGGGTTATAAAAGTATCTCCAAAAGCCTTGCTGTTCATCAGTCCACGGTAAGATAAATTGTCTATAAATGGAGAAAATTCAGCACTGCTGCTACTCTCCCTAGGGGTGGCCGTCCTGTAAAGATGACTGCAAGAGCACAGCGCAGACTGCTCAATGAGGTGAAGAAGAATCCTAGAGTGTCAGCTAAAGACTTACAAAAGTCTCTGGCATATGCTAACATCCCTGTTAGCGAATCTACGATACGCAAAACACTAAACAAGAATGGATTTCATGGGAGGATACCACAGAGGAAGCCACTGCTGTCCCAAAAAAACATTGCTGCACGTTTACAGTTTGCACAAGGGCACCTGGATGTTTCACAGCAGTACTGGCAAAATATTCTGTGGACAGATGAAACCAAAGTTGAGTTGTTTGGAAGAACAACTCAACGTGACAGTTTCTTCTTGGTGTCTTATGATGTGATCATTTATCTTACTAATAAAGTTTTTCGGGCCGGGCCCCTTTACAGCAGCAGCAGCAGCAGCGGTGCAGCAGCGTGTAGGCTGTATTAGACCCACCCACAGTGCTGACTGAGGGAGCGGCTGCGGCAGGTGGGACAAACATTGCCACAGCCAGGAGCAGCAGCGCCACAGCACAGATCGGTGACCGGCCACTGGGCTGGCCTGGCAAGGTATGTGACAACAGAATAGGGCCATGTGGCAGGCAGCCGCTATAGATGGTATAGATGGTAGGCATGTGGCAGTGGCAAGCACTATAGATGGGGGGCATGTGGCAGTGGCAGGCACTATAGATGGGGGGGCATGTGGCACGCACTGTAGATGGTGGGAAAGGTATGTGACTGGATGGGGGCATGTGGCAGGCACTATAGATGGGGTCATGTGGCAGTGGCAGGCACTATAGATGGGGGGGCATGTGGCAGGCACCGTAGATGGTGGACATGTGGAAGGCACTGTAGATGGTGGTCATGTGGAAGGCACTGTAGATGGTCATTTGGAAGGCACTGTAGATGGGGGCATGTGACAGGCACGCCGCACTTTAGATGGTGGTCATGTGGCAGGCACTATAGATGGTAGTCATGTGACAGGCACTATAGATGGTGGGCATGTGGCAGGCACTATAGAAGGGGGGGCATGTGGCAGGCACTATAGAAGGGGGGGCATGTGGCAGGGGGAATGTGGCAGGCACTGTAGATGGGGGCATGTGACAGGCACTATAGAGATGGTGGTCATGTGGAAGGCAGTGTAGATGGGCAGTATTTGGCAGGCACTGTAGATGGGCAGCATATGGCAGGCACAGTATATAGGGATCATAGGGCATGCATTGTCTTTTCAGATCTGTGGAACACACTTAGTACATTGAGGCATGTAGACATACACTGCGTGCAGAATTATTAGGCAAATGAGTATTTTGACCACATCATCCTCTTTATGCATGTTGTCTTACTCCAAGCTGTATAGGCTCGAAAGCCTACTACCAATTAAGCATATTAGGTGATGTGCATCTCTGTAATGAGAAGGGGTGTGGTCTAATGACATCAACACCCTATATTAGGTGTGCATAATTATTAGGCAACTTCCTTTCCTTTGGCAAAATGGGTCAAAAGAAGGACTTGACAGGCTCAGAAAAGTCAAAAATAGTGAGATATCTTGCAGAGGGATGCAGCACTCTTAAAATTGCAAAGCTTCTGAAGCGTGATCATCGAACAATCAAGCGTTTCATTCAAAATAGTCAACAGGGTCGCAAGAAGCGTGTGGAAAAACCAAGGCACAAAATAACTGCCCATGAACTGAGAAAAGTCAAACGTGCAGCTGCCAAGATGCCACTTGCCACCAGTTTGGCCATATTTCAGAGCTGCAACATCACTGGAGTGCCCAAAAGCACAAGGTGTGCAATACTCAGAGACATGGCCAAGGTAAGAAAGGTTGAAAGACGACCACCACTGAACAAGACACACAAGCTGAAACGTCAAGACTGGGCCAAGAAATATCTCAAGACTGATTTTTCTAAGGTTTTATGGACTGATGAAATGAGAGTGAGTCTTGATGGGCCAGATGGATGGGCCCGTGGCTGGATTGGTAAAGAGCAGAGAGCTCCAGTCCGACTCAGACGCCAGCAAGGTGGAGGTGGAGTACTGGTTTGGGCTGGTATCATCAAAGATGAGCTTGTGGGGCCTTTTCGGGTTGAGGATGGAGTCAAGCTCAACTCCCAGTCCTACTGCCAGTTTCTGGAAGACACCTTCTTCAAGCAGTGGTACAGGAAGAAGTCTGCATCCTTCAAGAAAAACATGATTTTCATGCAGGACAATGCTCCATCACACGCGTCCAAGTACTCCACAGCGTGGCTGGCAAGAAAGGGTATAAAAGAAGAAAATCTAATGACATGGCCTCCTTGTTCACCTGATCTGAACCCCATTGAGAACCTGTGGTCCATCATCAAATGTGAGATTTACAAGGAGGGAAAACAGTACACCTCTCTGAACAGTGTCTGGGAGGCTGTGGTTGCTGCTGCACGCAATGTTGATGGTGAACAGATCAAAACACTGACAGAATCCATGGATGGCAGGCTTTTGAGTGTCCTTGCAAAGAAAGGTGGCTATATTGGTCACTGATTTGTTTTTGTTTTGTTTTTGAATGTCAGAAATGTATATTTGTGAATGTTGAGATGTTATATTGGTTTCACTGGTAAAAATAAATAATTGAAATGGGTATATATTTGTTTTTTGTTAAGTTGCCTAATAAATATGCACAGTAAAAGTCACCTGCACACACAGATATCCCCCTAAAATAGCTAAAACTAAAAACAAACTAAAAACTACTTCCAAAAATATTCAGCTTTGATATTAATGAGTTTTTTGGGTTCATTGAGAACATGGTTGTTGTTCAATAATAAAATTAATCCTCAAAAATACAACTTGCCTAATAATTCTGCACTCCCTGTATTTAAAAGGGGCATACGGCCATCTAGTTCACCTGTAATTTTTACAACAATGAGGGTGAGGAAGGACATGCCTGCCCTACCAGAGGCTTTATGGAAGAACTTTGAACTGCTGAGTTAGCTGATTTGCACAGTGGGGAGAGAGGTGGTGGTCGGGGTGTGGGCCACCCTAGCCCTTTCAGTGCAGCCCCTGGTCCTTATCTGCACCCCCGTGGCCCAGTGTGTGTGTGTGTGTATATATATATATTATATAGGAAAAGGATGGTGTGGCAGCCTGGTCTGGTCTAGATCGTGACTAGCCAAAGGAGTGGGGTTTACACAGGAGGAGGGAGTTGCGAAGTGCGCTGGGGGGGGGCCATACAAAAATTTGCTGTGGGGCCGTCACTTCTAGCTACGCCCCTGATGGGAGAGATCTCTGTACTGACCCTTGAAATATTTATACATAGTTATTAGATCTCCCCTTAGTAGTCTTTTTTCTAAACTGAATAATCCTAATTTTTTATAATATTTCTGGGTAATGTAGTCCAGCCATTCCAGTTATTACTTTAGTTACCCTTCTTTGAACCCTCTCCAACTCTGCTATGTCTGCCTTGTTCACAAGAGCCCAGAACTGTACACAGTACTCCATGTGTGGTCTGACTAGTGATTTGTAAAGTGGCAGGACTATGGGGGTCATTTATTAAGAACTGCGTTTTAGACATCTGTCTTAATACCCTTTTAGCTGGCGGTGGATGCTTTGAATTTATGTAGAGCCGCCGGCCTCTACATAACTTAGCCGTATCCACCGCCTGTATAAATCTACGCCAGCTCCCTTGCGGACTTAGAATTAAACCATTTTCTACTCCTAAAAAAGGCGTAGTTAATGATAAATGAGACAGGCATGCCGACCCGCCCCCTTCCATGCCAAGCTGCATTTTTTAGATCTGGTGCAAGCGGGGAAAAGTCGCAGATTGCTGCACAAATAACTTTTGCGCCACAATCTGCAACAGATGTACGCTAACAAGGGGCGTATATCTGTTAGTAAATGACACCCTATGTTCTCATGACATGCATCTATGCCCCTTTTAATGCACCCCATACTCTTATTGGCTTTGGCAACGGCTGCCTGACACTGGTCACTTTTCTATGTCAGTGTTTTTCCATTTTTTCCATGTGCATGACCTTACATTTGTCAGTTTTAACCAGTGTTTTACCATTTAGTATGTACTGGTGACTTGCAATATTCCTTCCCAAGTGCATGACCTTACATTTGTCAGTGTTAAACCTCATCTGCCACTTCTCTGCCCAAGTCTCTAATCTATCCAGATTCATCTATAGCAGTATACCAGGGATGCTCAACCTGTGGCCCTCCAGCTGTTGTAAAACTACAACTCCCACAATGCCCTTCTGTAGGATGATAGCTGTAGGCTGTCGGGGAATGATGGGAGTTGTAGTTTTGCAACAGCTGGAGGGCCACAGGTTGAGCATGGCTGCAGTATACTGTCCTCTTCCGTGTTAATTACTTTATACAGTTTAGTATCGTCTGCAAAAAATTACATTTTACTGTGCAAGCCTTCTACAAGATAATTAATAAATATATTGAGGAGAATAGGGCCCAATATGGACCCCTGTGGTACCCCACTAGTGACAGTGACCCAATCTGAGTGTGTACCATTATCACCCTCTGTTTTCCATCACTGAACCAGTTACTTACCCCCATACAGTCATTTTCCCCCAGTCCAAGCATTCTCATTTTCTATACTTACCTTTTATGTGGCACTGTATCAAGTCAAGATATACGACATCCATTGACTAGTCAAGTCTAGAACCTGGCTACTTTCACACCTGCGTTCGGGTGTCCGCTCGTGCGCTCCGTTTGAAGGGGCTCACGAGCGGCCCCGAACGCATCCGTCTGGCCCCAATGCATTCTCAGTGGAGGCGGATCCACTGAGAATGCATCCGCCTGCCAGCGCTCAGCCTCCGCTCCGCTCAGTGAGCGGACACCTGAACGCTGCTTGCAGCGTTCGGGTGTCCGCCTGGCCGTGCGGAGGCGAGCGGATCCGTCCAGACTTACAATGTAAGTCAATGGGGACGGATCCGCTTGAAGATGACACCATATGGCTCAATCTTCAAGCGGATCCGTTCCCCATTGACTTTCAATGTAAAGTCTGAACGGATCCGCTCAGGCTACTTTCATACTTAGAGAATTTTCTAAGTTTTAATGCAGACGGATCCGTTCTGAACGGATGCGAACGTCTGCATTATCGGAGCGGATCCGTCTGATGAAACATCAGACGGATCCGCTCCGAACGCTAGTGTGAAAGTAGCCTAAAAGTTTGACAGGATCGATCCCTCATAAACTTGTGCTGATATGGCATTATACATTTATTTTCATTGAGATACTCCAGAATAGCATCTCTTAGAAGACCTTCAAACAGTTTACCCACAACAGATGTTTAATTTATGCGCCTGTAGTTTCCAAGCTCAGTTATTGAACCCTTTTCCCATTTTGAATATTGGCACCATATTTTCTAAATGTCAATCCTGTGGAACATTTCCTATCATTATAAAGTCTGTTAATATTAGGCTGGTTTCACATCACCGTCACTTTTTTCGTTCTTCTGATCCATCAGAAGAATAGGGGGAAAAAAGCTGAATCCTGTAAAATAAAAAAATCATGCAGGACTTTTTTTCCCATCTTAAAAAAATGGATCTCAGACGGAGATGGCTCAAACGGATGCCAGATGTGCATAACGGGAATTTACTTTGACACTCTACATTTCCAAAAACTTTCTTTTTCAGTGAATAGAGTGGAGAAAAAATATTTAATAAATTCCTTTACTCCTTATCATTCTCCTCCCACATCACTATTTCAAGGGCCAACACTTTCAGGTTTAAGCTACTTACCATTTATATAATTTAAAATTGTCCTTATATATTTTGTGCTTCTTTGCTACCTTCCAGCTTTCAATTATTTAAATGCTTTCTTTTTGTTATTTATTGCCTACTTTACATTTCTATTTATCCCCATAGATTTTTTCCCCATTTATAATCCTTTTATTTTTATAAAGTATGTACCTCTCACAGTTAGAGTTTAGGATGCTTTTAAAAATAGCCCATCTTCTGGCTGTATTTTTATTTTTGAAGACATTGTCCCAGTTAATGAGGCTAACGGCCTCTCTAAGCTGATCAAATATCGCTTTTTGGAAGTTTGAATGACAACTGGAAGTTTATAATATTATGGTCACTATTTCCCAGATGTCCCCCAACCTGCACATCTGTTGTTCTGTCTGGCCTATTGGTTAATACTAAGTCCAGTATGGCTGTTCCTCTAGTCGGATCCTGTACCAGTTGGGAAAGGTAACTGCCTTTGGTTATTGTCAAGAACCTTTTTCCTTTGGGATCCACGGGTTTCAGGTTCCCGGTCTATATCTGGGTAGTTGAAATTCCCCATAATAATGACCTCATTATGATTTGCCGCCTCATCTATTTGCCTTGGTAGTCGAGTTTCTGTGGACTCTGGTATATTAGGTGGCTTATAACAAACTCCTATCAGTATTTTATTTTTTGCCTCCATGTATTTCTACCCACAGAGACTCCACGTGTTAATTGTATGTATGTAAGTGAGGGAAATTAAGAGGTTTTTGGATATTTTTTACCCTACATCTTTCCTTATGAACTGTTCTAGTCCCTACCTTCATTCCAACCCCAGTTCCATTACCTCGCCCCTGGTCACTGTCTGCACTTTCTTTCCCTCCTATAATGTAATTACCTCCCCCCCCAGTCCCTAGTTTAAACACTCTTCCAACCTTCTAGCCATCTTCTCCCACAAAACAGCTGCTCCTTCCCCACTGAGGTCATCCCATACCTACGGTTGAGCCTGTAGCCTACAGAGAAATCAGCCTAGTTCTCCAGGAACCCCAACCACTTCTTCCTAAACCAGTTCTTGAGCCGCTTGTTTACCTCCCTTATCTTTTGCTGCCTTTCTGGGGTGGCTCGTGGTACAGGTAATATTTCAGAAAAAAACTACCTTTGAAGGCCTTGCCCTGTAGGTTTTTCTGAAAACTTTTTAGAGGTGGCTTCAGGCAAAAAGACAATAAATAAAGGACTCCTACGTGTTGCCTAATGGTTCCTAAAGCTAAAGGCACTTATTTTTTTCTTGACTTTTCCCATTTGATTTTGCATCCTCATCTTCATTCCTAATATTTGTCCAATACGTATGCTCAAAAAGGATACTTTACTTTTCCTTTACATTTTTTTTATATTTGTGATTGTTCGCGTTTGTATATGTGATTGTTATATTAATGATAAATTCGATTTTTATATTGTATCCATTTACACTAGGCATTTACTAGTGCTCACTCCCACAACATCCACAAGTTTCTAGGTAGTGTATTGGTGTAAAGACCTTCAGGTTGTGCCTTAGCCAAGGGAAGGAAATAGGGAGGGGTGGAAGTGGTGAATGGCTCACAATACGGGACCGCATTAAGGTGTCACTGGTTCATTGTTTTACAAAATACCCGAAGAACTGCCTTTGAAATAAAAAAAAGCATCGTGTCATATCCTTCCTTTTCTAAAGAGTATTTGTGGAGTGAAATGTGACTATTTCTTTAAGTAGAAACTTCCTTAATTAGAAGCACCAAGGCATAGACCAGCAATTCACTAATAGAATGACATCACTGTATAGTCTCTAATATATGTTAGTAGATACTCTCTGTGAGAAAACAAAGATTTATACTTCATGAGAAAATGAAGGCATGTCCATTTAGGAATATTAGCATGCATGTAACTTCAATCATTAGACCAATGTAAGTTATTGAGCTTTTTACAGAGGACTTACAGTGCATTGAAAAAAGTATTCATACCCTTTGAACTTTTCCAAACATTTTTTGTTACATCCATAAACTTAATAGGGTTTTCCAACATTTTATAACTGATGATCTATCCTCTGGATAGGTCATCAGTATCTGATCAGTGGGTGACTGACACCCAGGATCAGCTGTTTGAGAAGGCATAGGCGTTCTTGTGAGCTCCGTGACTTTTTCTCAGCTCACCTGGCACAGCACTGTACATTATATAGTGGCGGTGCTTGGTATTACAGCTCAGCCCTCGTCCACTTGTATGGGACTGAGCTGCTCCTAGGCAAAATGTGACCAATTAAGGTGTTGTCACTGACCTAGGCAAAGCTGTGAGAAGGCTGTGGCGCACACAGTTGCCATGGAGCACTTGTGTCTTCTAAAAGGATATATTTCTCAAATTTCTTAAAACATAACCTTTACTCATAAATGTAAAGTTTGGATAGGGGGTCACTCAATATTTAGGCAAACACACGATAGGTAAGTATCCACATAAATTTTATAGGCTTAAAAATTAACACGCTACAATATTACATATAAAACATCCCTCTATAATGTGGATATATTAATGACTCTCCAATAACTGTGAAATTTATAACCATAACTGTCTCTGGACTATAGCGCTTGGAGCTATCCGATAATAGTTACGGCCAAACAGCCTCTTCAAGTGTTCCAGTGCCATTGAAAAACAGCCCCTCTCAGGGATTTTAGCGCTATCGAATTTTAGGTTTTTAGTGCTAATGATTTTTGGTGCGGTATTTTTATATTTTTTCAACTCTATTTTATGTGATGTTTTATATGTAATATTGTAGCGTGTTAATTTTTAAGCCTATAAAATTTATGTGGATACTTACCTATCGTGTGTTTGCCTAAATATTGAGTGACCCCCTATCCAAACTTTACACTCATTTCTATACACCAGCATTTGGGAGTGCTGAGGGATAGTGCACCATTCCAGAAGTGGTACAGTGAGAGAGCCACCATTTCTTTTCCAATAACCTTTACTCAAAATTCTAATAAAATACATGAGGCCCAATAATTGAATGAACATAAATTGGTGAACAAAGAAAAGAAAGAAAAATGTGTATTAAAACAACTTACCACCTCAAACGTCTGTTCATGGATTCTTATTCATTCCAACGTAGAGGCGGTACTTTTCTCTAGGCATTAGGTTTTTCTGTCGGGTAGTTTGCTAATTCAGGCGGTGCTTATGTACAGTACAGACCAAAAGTTTGGACACACCTTCTCATTCAAAGAGTTTTCTTTATTTTCATGACTATGAAGGCATCAAAACTATGAATTAACACATGTTGAATTATATACATAACAAACAAGTGTGAAACAGCTGAGAATATGTCATATTCTAGGTTCTTCAAAGTAGCCACCTTTTGCTTTGATTACTGCTTTGCACACTGTTGGCATTCTCTTGATGAGCTTCAAGAGGTAGTCCCCTGAAATGGTCTTCCAACAGTCTTGAAGGAGTTCCCAGAGATGCTTAGCACTTGTTGGCCCTTTTGCCTTCACTCTGCGGTCCAGCTCACCCCAAACCATCTCGATTGAGTTCAGGTCCGGTGACTGTGGAGGCCAGGTCATCTGGCGCAGCACCCCATCACTCTCCTTCATGGTCAAATAGCCCTTACTTTCAAAGTTTTCCCAATTTTTCAGCTGACTGACTGACCTTCATTTCTTAAAGTAATGATGGCCACTCGTTTTTCTTTACTTAGCTGCTTTTTTCTTGCCATAATACAAATTCTAACAGTCTATTCAGTAGGACTATCAGGACTTCTCCTCAACGCAATTGATGGTCCCAACCCCATTTATAAGGCAAGAAATTCCACTTATTAAACCTGACAGGGCACACCTGTGAAGTGAAGACCATTTCAGGGGACTACCTCTTGAAGCTCATCAAGAGAATGCCAAAAGTGTGCAAAGCAGTAATCAAAGCAAAAGGTGGCTACTTTGAAGAACCTAGAATATGACATATTTTCAGTTGTTTCACACTTGTTTGTTATGTATATAATTCCACATGTGTTAATTCATAGTTTTGATGCCTTCAGTGTGAATCTACAATTTTCATAGTCATGAAAATAAAGAAAACTCTTTGAATGAGAAGGTGTGTCCAAACTTTTGGTCTGTACTGTATTTCTGCAGGTAACATAGGGACAAAAAACTGTCTAACCCTAAAAACAAACCCTATATATGATAGAGATGGGAGGACTACGAGTCCCTGCCTAGCAAACACAGAGCACTTGCCCTGAGAGTTGTGAATGAGGCCTCAGTCTTTAGTGATCACTCTAGATGTAATTATCCATCGATGGAAGCTTCTTTGCTCTTGGTTCACAAACATCAGCTCTGGCCTTGTTGACTTCCTTTCTCCACAGCCCACCTGTTGCTTATTCCCAGCTTCACACACATCTCTTCTAATTGATTCCTTTCAACTCTGAACACATATTCCCCAGAGTCCGATTTTTATTTTATTCCCACAAAACTTTTTTTTCTTGCAGTTCCACATGATTGTTATTACAGTATTATATTTTAATACATATCTGCATATTTTTTAGAATCGTTTTAGTAGTAAAATAAATAGCAATATGTGGCATGTCAATAGTAAAGTTATTTAAAGTGAATTTGTCCTCTACGACAGAGCCTTTAAAACAATTGCACCTATAAGATGCATTAAGGTTGATGTCACATATAGATTTGTGGCAATATTTGATGCTGTTATTTGGACCAAAGCCATAAGTGAATCCAACAGGAAGGAGAAGTATAAGTCCTTCCTTAAATTTATATTTCTCTTTCACTTCCAACACACTTCTGGGTTTGGCTCCAAAAACTGCACCATAACCTGCCACAAAAATCTGTATGTAACCAGACCCTTATGGCGATAAGCTAATGAATATGTGTACAGTAAAAGTCTGAATCAGATTTTCAAAATCTTAGAGCTACATGCCCTTGTAAAAAAAAAGGGGTAAAAAGAGGTAACCATTAAAATGTTACCTTTTTCTGATACACTAGATAGACATGTGGGGGTGCAGGTCCTCAGTCTGCAGTGAGGTCTTTTGGTGTCACTGCATATGAGGGGGGTCAACGGCTGTTGGAGCATTCCAATGCTAAGAATCGGCTGTAATAGCCTAGGTTCTTAGCGCAAGCTTCACAGCTGGGGTCGGAGGAAGGTCCGATGCTGGCTGTTAACCTTTTCATCATACAGCGTTCTATATTGCAATCAGGTCACCAGTTTTCCCAGTGACCTGATTGGAGATCAAGGAAGCAATCCACAGAGCTTTGGTGACCTATGATAGACCCCAGAACTGGCTGTTCTGAAAGCCTACTGTAAGGGCAAGCCAGTGTTGCCCCAATAGCAGCCTGTGTCATAGATTCACAGAGCATAATGTATTAACATACAGGAGTATGCTAATACATTATAAAAGTGAAATAGCCGTAAAATAGCATTCCTATAATGGGATTTAAAAAAAATGCTATAAATAATGCAACTTAAAAAATTGCACCTCCCCCCAAAAAAAACAACAACTTTTTTTATGTAAAATAAATTTGATTGTACACACATTAAATCAAAATAAAAAAGATATTCATATGACTATAATAACATAAAGAAAGTTATTATTAGGTTATTTCACATCAAAATGAACATAGCAAATAAATACAAAATACCAAAATCACTTTTTTCCTGTATATTTGCAGCAAAAACTTCTATAATTCACTCCACAATTTTTGTGTACCATAAACAACGCTAAAAAATTCTAAGGTTTCTCTTGCACAAAACAAGGCCTCAGACAGCCATGTCAGCTAAAAAAGTAAGAAAGGTTATATCTGCTGAAATACAGAGGAAAAAACAAAAACATTTTGCTGGCCATTAAAAGAGTTATGCAGCCTGTAATATTGATGACCTATCCTCAGGATAGGTCATCAATATCTAATCAGTGGGGGTCCGATTCCCGACACCCCCGCCAATCAGCTGTTTGAAAAGGAGTTGCCGTTCGTGCAACCGCTACTTCCTCTTTAAGATTACAGAGCATGTTTTCTCGTTTTCAGCAGTGGTGCAGTGTAATTAGAAGTGCTCGTCCCATTCAAGTGAATAGAACAAGCACTTATAATTACCCTGCTGCCGCTGAGACTTCCAAGATGACACGCAGTATAATCTTGAAGAGGAAGTAGCACTCACATGAGTGGCACCTCCTCTTCAAACAGCTGATCGCGAGGGTGCCAGGAGTCAGACCCCCACCGATCGGATATTGATGACCTATCCTAAGGATAGGTGATCAATATTACTGGCTGCACAACCCCTTTCAGGCCTAGTCATTAAGGGGCTAAAGTATAACATTTTGACTGATTAGTGTTGCCGCCACTAGGGGGAGCTACATGTAAATAGTATTGACGGGGCCGATCAACATGCTGAGGCAGATTTACTAAAACTTGCGTTTTGCAAGTATGTCATCGCAGGCCTCTGTAAATGTGCTGCATCTCCAGACAGCCCATGCACCAGAAATCTAAATCAACGCCAGCTATTAGCTGGCCTAGATTTGAACTTTCATTTATGTCAGCTGCATGAGTAAACGATAGTAAATCTGTTGGGCTGCGGGAGGCCACGCCTCTCATCTCCTCTTAAGCCTTTTCCACTTTTCTAGACATTTGAAAAGTGGCAAGAGAAGTGAAAAGTCACAAATAATGGTGAAAATATCACATATCACATTTCCTACATAGTGCCTGAATAATTGCTGTTTTATCAGAACTCTGGGGCTTTGGATACCTATTTTTGTAAAAAGTTAAAGCAAGTGAAGCATGAAACTGAGAACAAGTAGTGCACTGCACCTACATTAATATCTGCACAAATATATATGATCCCCCCCCTAAAATAAAAAAGCTATGGAGACTAAAAGCTATGAGTCTTATAAGGATGAAGGCTAGGAGGTTCATTGGAGGTTTCATTTTTGGTTAGTGGTATCATTTTTGCAACATGTACTTTACTATGGCAAAGATGTAATATTTCCTACAATATGAATGATGAGAATTTTTTTTAATATCCTGGAAAAAAAAGTCTGTTTGTGTGTCCCTGTCTTATAAAACTTCCAATTTTAAAGATACTCTTTGAAAGATTACACTTTAAAGAAACTCTTTACTGGCCTTCTTAATGCACCATACTTTCTGTTTTTGTCAACGGTGTTCATTTTCTTTCAGCCACTCCACTATTTATAGATGTGTCCCACCACGTGAAAGTAAAATTTCCATTGTCACCCAAGCTATTAAGTTTTGACAACCTGGGTGGCATGAAGCCTCCTCTGACATGGAGGTCACTTTAGCTCCATTAGTTGTCTGGACAACGTAACTAGCAAAATCAATTTCAGCATCTCACAAAATATCTTCATTAAAATAATTAGATTAAACTATCCAGGCTTTCTCAAAAAACAATTGCGGTAATTTGAATATCTACAAATTGGCTTACACGATGGTCATCACACAATTAACCACAGCAACTGAATATCAAATCTTGGCATACAGCTTAACTCGATTTCCGTCTGAGAGGATGTGTTAATTGGAGTCTCCCGCTGTTCTGTCTCCACTCCATCTGCAGCCTCTACCGAGGAATAGATAGTCGACTCAGTGAGGGTTAGACAGGCATTATGTAGATATAACATGGGTTCTGTGTGGTTCCACAATGGTGCGTCTAAAGGGGAACTTGATCCCACGGCTCCTTAAGTTGCCTCCAAGCTTTTTCTTAATCTCCAAGTCCTGCTGCTAATAAGCCAAGTTTAAAAAGGCCTTAATAGCTCCAACCAATAGTTCACACAAAGACAACATCCTGTTTCTATAATAACAGAACAGCTTGAGGTCTTTAAAACAGAGAAAGTTCAAGTGTGTCCCTGTCATTGTTCACTTTGGTATTTCTTCTCGGTTACTAGCAGTCACTTACCTTCCCTCCCGTTTTAATATTCAGCATGATTTCACTTTTTTTTTTTTTTTCATTTTTAATGGGGGTAATCGTTACCCTAGATGTCGTGGGATTCAACAACTTTTTCTAAATGAGAGAGACATCTGTTATGTAGACACAATACGTCCTTGCCCCCCCCCCCCCCTTCCCCTTACATTGGTTTACTAGCACTGTTAAGCTGGCCATAGATTATTACATGTGATAAAAGCTTTAAAGGGAGCCTGTCATCTGGAGCCGCTCTAATAAACCAAGGGCAGTGACAAATCGGCTTAGCTCACCTGAAGCAAACACTCTCTGTGCTTTGTAAATGGATGACTCTGTTGTTCCGAGATGACATTTATAATAATTAGTAGTTCCATGCACTGAGGGTGTTCAGCCACCCAGCCTCTCCCTCCAAACATTGATCGGCAGGGCTAGGCATTATAGATACTTCGTATTGCCTTGCCCTCTCTTTTTGCGCAAGCACCATGTGATTACACATTGGCACATGTGCAGTAGAATCCGGGAACCTCTGCCATGATGTAAATGAGTCTACTGAGAATGCGCCAATGTGTAATTGCATGGCGCTTGTGGAAGAAGACTGGGCCAGGAAAGAGGAAGATTCTAATGTCTGGTCCTTTCAATAAACATTCGGAGTGAGGGGCTGGGTGGCTGAAGAAGGGGATCTTTTTACAAATTAAGTATTTGCTTCAGGTTAGTTAAGACTAGCTGTCACTGCACTTGGTTTATAGGGGGTCACAATATGCTAATGCAAAGAAAAAAATATTTTTTTACCAAAGTTTTTTTCAGTGTTAAAACACAAGAAAAACTATATAAATCTGTTTTTGCTTTAATTATACTGACCTCGAGAATCAAGGCACCAGGTCAGTTTTACTGCATAGAGAATGCTGTAAAAAAAACTGTGGCGGAATAGCATTTTTTATTTTATTTTTTCCAGCTCCACACTCCATTGCATGCGATATTAAATTGTGTCATTTGAAAGTACAACTTGTCTCACAAAAAACATGTCCTCATTCTGCTACGTGCATGAAAAAAAAAAAAAGAAAGTTATGGCTCTGGGAAGGCAGGGAGTGAAAAACAACCGCAGAAAATGGAAAATCGAATGGTCAGGAAAGGGTTAAAAGGAGCATCTCAGCACTTTTGAGCTTTTTAAAATACCGACAGAATTATATTGGTGATGGGAGAGAAGTGAAGACATACCTAGAGAGATGCAGGTAGCATGACTGAAAAATCTAAGATTTCTTGCCCCCGGTGCTGCAACTGCAAGTGTCTCAGAGGCAGTTCCTTAAGTTCAGTTATACGGGCTTTCTGCACCGAATGCTCTCCAGCCCTACCCTCTAACATCAATAAACGGGGAAGCGGGGATGAGCCAGAAAGTCTTCAGTTCAGAGGCTTGAGGGCAATGAACATGAAAGGACCACCTCCTGGACACTTGCAGTCATGACACAGAAGGAATGAGAGGATTTCTCAGTTGTGTAGCCTATATGACCATCACACTAGGTACGTCTGCATCACTCTCCCTGTCAACTGTATGGTGCCGTCAGCGCTTTTCAGCGCTCAAAACTGCTGACAGACCAACCAACCCCCATTTTTGGGCATATACATGTCATAGACAGGGTTACTATATGCTGCTGGGGTAAGGCCATCTGACTTCACCCCAGCCAATCACTCAACCATTGCAATGCAAACATAAAAGTAAGTGAACCTTTCTAAATTACCTGGATTTTAGTATTGAATACTGACAAAAATGTGGTCTGATTGTTATGACAATTAAGTCACAATTATAGACATCACATTCTAAACTATTAACACACAAACAGTTGTACAAATACATGGAGTCAACAGTGCAAGAAAAGAAAAAGGGAACCTTTGTGTGGATGATTGCTCTGAGAGCTAATTGGCAAAAGATGCATCAATTAAAGGGTTTGTCTCATCTCAGGCATTGGTGGCTATGCTACCAATATCAGATAGGTGCAGGTCCCACCACTGGGACCCGTTCCTACTTCCACAATGGGCCCCCCAAGGAAAGTACAGCACACATGCGCTGCCACCGTCCATACACTTTTATGGGAGTTCTGAAAATAGCCAAACGCTGGCTCGGCTGTTTCTGGCAGTCCCATAAAGGTGAATGGAGAGTTGGCCGTGCATGCGCAGTGTGCTTTCCATTCACTTTTATGGGAGTTCCAAAAATAGCCGACTGCTGACATTGGTGGCATATCCTAACAATTTGCCACCCATGTCTGAGATTACACAACCCCTTTAAGGAGAGGAGCCTGGTTACTGACAAATCTGTTCTTTTAAAGAACGATTGGTTTTGAACCAGAAACTTTAAGACTTAGGCTACTTTCACACTCGCGTTTGGTGCGGATCCGTCATGGATCTGCACAGGCAGATCCGCACCGATAATACAACCGCATGCATCCGTTCAGAACGGATCCGTTTGTATTATCTTTAACATAGCCATAACGGATCCGTCTTGAACATCATTGAAAGTCAATGTGGGACGGATCAGTTTTCTATTGTGCGATATTGTGTCAGTGAAAATGGATCCGTCCCCATTGACTTACATTGTGTGTCAGGATGGATCCGTTTGCCTCCGCATCGTCAGGCTGACACCAAAACGATGCAAGCAGCGTTTTGGTGTCCGCCTCCAGAGCAGAATTGAGGCGGAACGGAGGCGAACTGATGCATTCTGAACGGATCCTTATCCCTTCAGAATGCAGTGGGGCAAAACTGATCCGTTTTGGATCGCTTGTGAGAGCCCTGAACGGATCTCACTAACTGAAATCCAAAACGCCAGTGTGAAAGTAGCATTACAAAGATGTGTTATAGAGACACAGGAAGCTGCAAAAGACTACAAAAACATTGCTAAATAGCTGGGTGTCCGCCAACCCATAGTTTGACAAATTATTTGCAAATGTAGAAAATTCAGGACTGTTGCAACTCTAAATAGGAGTTTGCGTCCAATTAATATCATACCAAGAGCACAATGGGCAATCTTGAAAAGTGAAAAAGAACCTAAAGGTAATAGCAAAAGATCTACAGAATACCCTACAAACTGCACAAATCTCTGCTCCTGTGTTCAGTATTAGAAAAACACTAAACAAGAATGGTGTTCATGTAAGGATTTTGCAAAGAATGTCACTGCTTTCTAAAAAAGCTTGAGAAAAATGCTTCAGAATGCTTTTGGAAAGGTGTTCTATAGACAGATGAGATAAAAGTGGAACTTTTTAGCACAAATGCACAAACACCATTGGAGGATAAGAACACTGCACACCAACACCAAAACCTTATCCTACCTGTGAAGTATGGTAGAGGAAGCATCATGGTTTAGGACTACTTTGGGCCTGGACATCTTATGATCATTGAGGTAATAATGATTTGTAAGGTGTATCAAAACATTTTACAGGAGAATGTAAGAGAAGCAGTCCATGACCTCAAGCTTTGGGTGATACAACAAGACAATGACCCACAGCACACAAGTAAATCAACTAAAGAACGCTTGAAAAAGAGGAATATTTGTGCGTTGGAATGACCAAGTAGTCATGACCTTATCCTATCAAGATGCTGTGGCATGACGTCAAGAGGGCTGTGCACAAAAACATGATTGATGGACTAAAAATGGTCCAAAATTTCTCCTCAACATTGTGCAAGTCTTTGTACAGCATTTGCAGCTACAGAAAATGTTAGGTGGAGGTAAGTGCTGTTGCAGAACATCTACTTTTTCTTCCTCCACTGTGGATGCACATTTAATGTGCTCAATAAAAACTTGTAAACAACACAGCTGTTAGTTGAATTTTAGATAGTTATTTTGTGCAATGTGGAGATACATTAGAGGTCCAATAGCCACAAGTTGAGCACTAGACTGGGACTTGGAAAGTGAAACCAGAGCTTGATAAAAGAGTCAAGTGGGATCTTGGATAGAAACTTTCTAAATATCTCAAGATAGGGACATATTATGTTTGCTTTGGGCTACTTTCACACTGGTGTTTTGGCTTTCCGTTTGTGAGATCCGTTCAGGGCTCTCACACGCGGTCCAAAACAGATCAGTTTTGCTCTAATGCATTCTGAATGGAAAAGGATCCGCTCAGAATGCATCAGTTTGCCTCCATTCCGTCTCCATTACGCTTTGGCGGCGGACAACCAAACGCTGCCTACAGCGTTTTGGTATCTGTCTGACGAAACTGAGCCAAACGGATCCGTTCTGACACACAATGTAAGTCAATGGGGACGGATCCGTTTTCTATGACACAATCTGGCACAATAGAAAACGGATCAGTCCTCCATTGACTTTCAATGGTGTTCAAGACGGATCCGTCTTGGCTATGTTAAAGTTAATACAAACGGATCTGTTCTGAACGGATGCAGACGTTTGTATTATCTGAACAGATCCGTCTGTGCCGATCCATGAGGGATCCGCACCAAACGCAAGTGTGAAAGTAGCCTTAGTTGTTTGTGTGACCGTCATTCCTAAGTGGTGTTGATAGAATCGAGTTTCAGATCATAGATTCTAAGTCGATTTGGTCAAACACTTTGATTTTAATGCTGTCTCCGTGGAGCCAAAGTTGCGTGAGACTTCGGTAAATGAATTCTGTATTCATTTATGCATATTTAAAAACATTTAAAATTTGGAATCCGAAGTCGTGTTTGGTACCAGATGGTACCTCAGTACCAAACCTGACTTCTGATTGCTAATTATTTTTTTTTAAAGATGCAGAAATAAATACCGAATTCATTCACCGAACTCTCGGACAACTTCGGGTGAAACAGGTTTTTCCTACACGGAGACAATACATTTTAATGCTGTATGGAGACAGGTCTCTTGACAACATTAAAACCAAAATGTTTGTGCGAATCGACTTTGTATCTATGATCTGAAGCTCGATTTGCTCAAGCCTATTCCTACGTATAACGGTATTCTGACAGTATTGCGCTAGAGGTTATTCTAAGGGCCCATCCTACAACTCCATAGGACAACTGTATTCTGTACGTCCAAGTTTCATTTAATTGTAAACCCAGACACTAAGGGGGACATCTATCAAATCTGCTATGCCTGTTTTGTGGCTTAAAAATGTCGCAAGTGATGTAGTGTGCAAAATGTTGCTACTTCTGGTCGCCTGCTGCGACTTTTGTTGAGCTGGGCCTTCCCTCGGCACTTTCAGAAGTGGAGTGAGAAGTTGGTCAGGTTTTGCCTGTAGATCACTTTTCAGTTACATTTATGATGCAATGTCGCAAAAAATGGCGCAACCCAATGCCAGGTAACCCCCAGACGCATTTTAACTGAAACAGGCACAACATTGCACTTGCCAAATTTATAAAAACCATGCGCCATGTTAATAAATCCCCCCTAAGGATTAATAGGTTTTGTATTACCAAGAAAGAGATGGTAAAAGATCTGCTCCAAATTCAGATAGGGTTTTGCTGGAATGAATGGGCCCTAGAGTGGAGTCATATTTTTGTGTCACAATCTGTGGACAGTCCAGCCCTATATCCTGTGTCAGAGCTGACTTTAGTGGAACCATGTATGGAGTGCTGCATACATTCTGACTTTTTTATGATTTCCCTATAAAAACTGGGCACAATTCACATCTGTATTTAAATTTCTAAAATGATTGATGACCAAATAATTAATACTAGTACTAAACTCTTATGCGTTCTCCCAATTTCTTTTAACATTTTGTGTTTCTTGGTGGCTTAGAATTGAATAAGTTTGACTGTTTTCTCTTTTTATTTTATTTCTAGATTGACAGACATGTAGACATTGTACGCCAATGGGATTTAGAGGTGAAATCCAATGCTGTAGGCTTTGCATAAGCCTGGGAAACATGCACATTTAATGAACCAGGTGGTCCTTATCTGTCATCGGCCTTCTTGTTATTGTGTTGCTATGTTGGCCTCCAAGAGGTATTACTGATTACCTTATGTTTGTTTAACTATTTATTCTCCCTCTTGTCTTGCACGTGTTGCAAGAAAAACTGAAATCTGACGACTGTTCTATTATGGCGGCACTTAATTAAAGCTTAAAGTTGCCATAGAATTCATGCAATACACATAAATTATCCAGATTTTTTACTGATATTTTAACACTGAGAAATTAGCCCATAAATTAAAGTATCACTGATGATCAATTCACCTCACAGTGATTTAAAATTCATATATAAGTTGAAGAGGTTGGCAATTTCCCCCAAACCAGCAATAGTTATAAAATACTGTAATAAAAGAATGTATACTCAACCATCTCATCTTCTTGGCTACAACGATGAGGTGTTCATATGCACTGGACACCACTGTAGAGAATCACTGGTCTCAGCAGCGTACAGAACACCGGTGATGGGCTGCATCAGTCATGTGCCGTATACGGGCACGACATCACCACAGCCTAGCAAACGAAGATAGAAGTGGCAGGGGATAAAATGGGTGAGTATACAACCCCAATTCCAAAAAAGTTGGGACGTTGAGTAAAATATAAATAATTGTAAATAAAAACAGAAGGCAATGATGTGCAAATCTCATAGATCCACATTTTATTCACCGCAGATCTTAGAGCACACATCAGATGTTGAAAGTGAGGAATTTTACCATTTCATAAAATTTTTTACTCATTTAGAACTTGATGGCAGCAGCAAATCCTAAAAATGTTGGGACAGGGCCATATCCACCATTGTGTAGCATCCCCTTTTCTTATAAAAAACTGTCTGTAAACTTCTAGGAAGTAAGGAGACCAATTGCTGGAGTTTTAGGAGAGGAATGTTGTCCCATTCTTTTCTGATGTAGGATTCTAGCTGTTCAACAGGCTTGGGTCTTCTTTGCTGGATTTTTCGTTTCATGATGTGCCAAATGTTTTTTATTAGTGAAAAGTCTGGACTGCTGGCAGGCCAGGTCAGCACTCGGACTCTTCTTCTGCGAGGCCATGCTGTTATGATGGACGTAGTGTGTGATTTAATATTGTCTTGCTGAAATAGGGGCAGTGCTGGCGCTGTAGAAGAGAAGTGCATCATGGGTTTGGTTGGATACCAAAACAAGAAGTGCTACATTCAAGATATAAACAGACCAGAGTAATGTGTGTATGTGGTGAGAACAGGTCAGGAGAGTCCAAATTGGAAAGGAAAAAGCATGAGGAAAATGTGCAAGAGGTAATAACCTACATGAGCATATCTGATAAAAACCATAATAATCATAGAAAACCTTTAAGGATTTTTCTGTGATTTCACATTGATGGCTTTCGCTTGCATTTGTTGCTTGCTCTCCTGCATCTTATATGCTAAGCTATTTAAAGGGATTGTCCCATCTGTACATTTATGGCATACAGGATATATCGTAAATGTCCTACAGTTGCGGATCCCACCTCTTTTTCAAGAATCGGGCCCTGACGAAAATCAAGAGCATGCCGTAAATGTGCGGCGTCCTCTCCCTCACTGCGATAGGACTTCCGTAAATATTCGAGCAAGTGCAGGCGGCTTTCGCCATGGGATATTCAAAGGTAGCGGAACTTGTTCGGCCTCATATAGTTTGCATCAGGCTGAGCAAAAAGCCCTTTAAGTATCAGCTCTTGTTATGTAAGGACCCTTAGATTGCTGTCAGATCTCTATATTTGTGTCAGTGGTTACTATTACATGTGAAAAGGCATTCTTTCTGCAACATTTTATCTTCCATGTAAATAGCTGGTAAACCTATAGGTTGAAATCCTGACTTTAGGCCCCTAACATTTTATGCTTTCCTTGGCAGATAATGTCTTTCTTCCACATCATGTTTGCAATCTGTGTAAAAAGTTTTGTATGTTTAAAGTCCGTAAAATTCTGAAAAGCTAAATCGGAGTACAACAGCTGGCATAAATCATCCATTTCCCAGAGGTCAACTCTATACAAACTGTTTCCAGTCACTACAATTGGGAGAATAGTGTAGAAAAATAAAGCAGGCCTCTTTGTGGAGGAACATTAGAATTGTATAACAGGGACAAACTTGGAGGGATCTGATCTCTTTTTAGACTTGGATTTCCTTTTTAAGTCTCTGAGCCAAAAACTCCAATCTTTCTGAGGAAAAAATATGACATTATTCATGCAACAGCGATGATTGCGAACCTTCTGCTGCAGGAAGAAAATGAAAACGGACTAAAATGGCATTTTATTGGCCAAAAATATGTTCATGTAGAATAAGCCATTTACAGGGCAATTTTTTTTTTAAATTGTGTGGAAACGGTTGGGTGGGAAATATATAAAAATCTAATGACTTGTAAAGCTTTTCCAATGGATAATGGAGGTGGTTATTAGCAATATAACCTCTGGAGGTCTCGATGAGCATACACTTCCTTTATCAATCTATTTTTGGAGGAAATCTGCCCCCAAATGCTCAAGTCATTTTTTATCTGTCAAGCAGTTAAAGCTATATGCACTTTTTTACAATAAATTTTGTTAATTACTTCAGTGCATCTAAAATTAAAGGGGTATTCCGGTTGTTAAATGTTATCCCCTATCCTGCAGATATATATTAGATCAGTAGAGTCCTACTACTGGGACCCCTACTATATCAAGAATGGTATTTTGTACCCCTGGGAGTATTTTATACTTATGATTGATGTTATAGTTATCCCCTATCCTGTGGGGGATAACAACTGGAATACCCCTTTAAGCAAATTGATCAAATTAACTTGTTAGTGACTGCCTATATGTATTTTTATAGGCTTTAAACTTGCACATACACTTTTTTATGTCGATGCAGGTTTAGGCTGCCATGGGTGTCCTGTGTTGGGTGAAGCGGGTGCCTGGCTATCTAGTGACTTCTGGGAACCTGCTGTAATGGCCACGAGTGGAAAAACTCTGAACCCCAATGTTAAACTCCTTAGATGTGGTCAAGAGCAAATGTGGCATCTAAGTGGTTTCAAAGGGAGGGGGCTCCCTCTGTCACCTATTGTCATCTCCTGCAAATGCAATCGCAGGATGCTGATACCTTTAAGTGGCGGCAAAGGGTTTTAAGAAGTTATCTTCTGTAGATCGGTTTGGCACTGACAGCATAATACACTGGACTACATTGATACTACAGTGTATTATTGAAGCATTTCAAAGTCTCCTCTTGTGGGATTAATAAGGTAAAAATAAGAATTTGATGCAGTTTTATTTAAAAATATTTTCCAAGTTACAAAAGAAAAACCCACCATTTTTGGTGAAAAAAGATTTTAAATCGGAATAATAATATCACTGCCATAGATTTGGTATTGCCACATCTGTAATGATCTGAAATCAATTTCTGATATTCTGAAATTATTAGGAGGCTCTCGACAAAATGGGCATGGACAGCCTAGTTGTAAACAGTATAGACACTGTGGTGTGTCATGAATAAGCAGTCTGGTTAGTATTACATATATCTTTGGTACTATTTTATAGGAACTGTGGCTGGTGTATATGGTAATTGGGGATGTGTTTATTATTACTAAGTGTATGCTATTATTTGGGAAGTATGGTATGTCTGGTACTGTAATATGGGTACCATGTGGGGTTAGGGGGCACTAACAAGTAGAAAGGCTATCCATTGAACTTCTTTCAAATCATTAATTGTGCCTGTGTAAAACAACTACACAGATAAGAATAGAGCTTCTACCTACCTTAAACTTGCTAATCCCGTCCTTATCTCTTTGGGATGACTCGTGTGCCTCCTTCCCTCACTTCTAAAACAGACATCATTACTCCTATCTCCTACTTTTTCTAGTTATCTGGAAAACGTACTCCCCTACCATTCCTGGCATACATGTGTGATTAAAGCTGGTCATACACATTAGGTTTGGCCAACACATTAATATGTGTGGGAAACTTCTGACTGTCCCCTGACAGATTATGTCGGGGGAGACAGAGATCAGGTGAAATAAATACTTTCCGCCCATCATTTTGTTCTTTCATGGGATAAGTTTCCACTAGAACTGTCTGGCAGTGGCTTTCTCCACTCTCCTTATAGAAAACACATATACGTTCAGCTGGGAGCTCTCAGCTATGTCTGCTAGTGCTCTACAAGTATATGGAGCATCAGCGGACATGTTTGAATTCAGCATTATTCTTACAGGAGACGTGGGAACAGGACCCCTGTTCTTGTGATCCATGGGGGTCCCAGTAGTTCAATACCCATTATTAGACACATATGGGTGTTTTATCATTGCCTGTGTATTTGAGATTAGTTTTTGGGATTGGAGTTGCTATGTGCATCTGTGTCAAATATATGAAAATGCCACATGTTAATAAAAAAAAGTATTCCTAGGGGATGCCTGGTGTGGAGTTGCATCTTTTTGGGACTTTTTAAAAAGTCTCACTTCATAAATGTGACATAAAAGTGATCTACTCTGAAACTCTGACCAAATTTTCACTCCAAATCTGTAAGTGATCCTGGAAAGTGCAGTGCTAATTCTTTTTGCAAGTGACCCTGAAAAGTCACAAAGCCTCTACTTGCGACTTTTTGAAGCCAGAAATGTGGTGTGCAGGGCTTGTTAACTTCCCCCCTTATTCCCTTTCCTGTAGATAGGGGCTAAGTTTAAATCTTGGCACAACCCCGTTAATGTATATGACTCTATAATGACTTTTTTTTTAGCACTGTTGGCCCATACAGTCATTACATCACTTATACAAGACAAGCTTGCAGCATATATATACTGTAAATATATATTTTTGCTTATTTTGGTCCATTATGTGCATGAACGAGCCTTGCAATGTTTGACACTCTGGTCCTATATTGTGGCTCCCGGCTGTCTGCACTGTGAACAGATATGCATTGTTTATAGGGGCATTCCCAAGAAGGAGTCTGGGCCTCTCCTAGAGTCAAAATTAATTCAATTAAGGGCAAGGCAACACCAAAAGGCATTCTGTATTACATTAACAAGCTCCTTATTACAAAAGTCTGTCGGATACATAGCTGGGAAAGAACACGCTTGGGAAAGAGTGTGGTGGGCTGGTCAGAATGCACAGGATGTGAACGTTCTCGCCGTATATCAAAGTAAGCTGTTATATATCTTAGTCCTTGGTTTATGAAAACTGTCATCTTGTAACAAAAACATTGCATTGTCTTCCATTCATTAGTGGGAGCCTGCAATCCATACTGGGTAATTAGACCAAAAAAAAACAGTAAAGAATATAAGAAATTCATGAGATCTTTATTAATAGTAATCACGTGAGTATCTATTATAGTAAAGGCTGGAGCTAGAGAAGTTCTAACCACCATTTGGCTGTGTAAAGGGTTCCCATCATATCATTTTATGGCTAGGCTGTGCCACAACATTATGACCTGACCTGAGACTTTCCTTTAAAACAGAGTACAAAGGTCCCTTGGCTTTTCTCCAGTATGGAGACACTCTCTGCCATCCTGTGCAAGTTACTACAGCCTAGCCTCATTTAGGAAATGAGTCCCAACAGATCTTCTTGATGATCATTGGATCAATTTTATATACTGTTTAATGTAAATTATCGGGAACCATTTGTTCCCGCTAATTGCCTGATTGTGAGAGATCCATATACGTGCAGCAATCTCCTCCGCTGTATGGGGACATACAGATTGTCTCTGGGCAGCAGAACGATCTGCTGCCCAGAGATTATTATTTTGGATGCCACACATCGTATTGTCAGCAGCACTTTGAGGGTACTGCCACACATTCAGGTTTTTTAATGTGGCCTTTGAAGATAAAACCAGGAGTAGATTAAAAAAAGAGAAGTCATATCTGTACCTAATACTTTCTCCCCTTTTATGATCCACACCTCATTTGGGCTTCCAAAACATGTGGCAGCACCCTTACACAGGGCAGTTACTGGGAATGAGCATTCCTAGGAAGACTCCTTCCTGATAATTGCCCCCATCACCGGACTGTGTAAAGGGTCCTTTACATAATCATGGTAATTATACACAACCAAGTCAAGATGGTCAAACTACTGTTATAAATTGTGAGCTAGACCCTTAAATCCAATAATATTTCACAAATAGTGGGTAGCTTAATAAAACTTAACGTTTAATAGTCTCAAATAAAATAATAGGCCCTTAGAGTTAAAAAATGTTGCATTGAAAACAACTGAAGAACTGCATGAGTATCTTGCTATATACTATATACTGACTTGTGTTTATCTGATACACTTGATTTGAATAGTGACCTGATACCTTGTGGTCACAAGTATATAGTTTAGTCCCCTGAGGAATTGGTAACTACTAATGAAACGCGTCGGGACATGTTTGATTATTATTATAAGGGATAATATTAGGTCCCTAGCCTGTTGAGTGATATCAGTGTTAAACCACCAAGGCCTGAACAAGTCAGGCAGGAACACTGTATTGCCAACTCTATTTTCTGTCAGTTTTTAGTTTTTTTGACTATCAGTGGCGTCAGGAGTGATCGGACCTGTTCATATCTGTCGGACGAAGCTGGGCAGTCTAAATTTAGGAAGGGAGACTCTAGGGTTTGAAAGTGGAAGGGGGTGGGGGGGGGGAGGAGACAGACGTAGGGACACCTAGGGTTTGTGACCCAGCATTGTGTCCTTCTGTCTGATTTTTTCCTCTCACTCTATCATTACCGCTGTCCCTGTATTTGGGTCCCCTTCTTTTTTGTGATTATACTGAAGTTTAACCTCTTAAGGACATAGGGCGTACAGGTACGCCCTTGTGCCCTGGTACGCACCTAGGCTAAATGCGCGGGGGGGGGGGGTCCCGTGACCCCCCATGTCGTCAATTCAGACCTGCGGTTTGCTGCGATTTCTGCAGTTTCTGGTCCCCGCGATCCCTGACCGCGGGGATCAGAAACTTTATATGCCTAAAAAAATGTTTTATTCACCCCCCCCCCCCTGCACCCCCGAATGATTTTATGGTGGCGGGAGGTGCAGGGGGAGGGTTGCGGGCGGTGCGGGAGGCGGGCGGTGCGGCAGGCGGGATCGCGATCCCCTGCCCGCCTCCCCTTGTATAATCGTTGGTTTCTAGTGGGTATACCAGGCTGCCAGCACATTGCTGGCACCCTGGTATAAACGGCTGACATCTGCGATGCGATGTCAGCCGTTTAACCCTTTCCATACAGCTGTCCGTACGGACCGCTGTATGGAAAAGGTTAACAGCGCAGGGAGCTCCCTCCCTCTCCCATCGGGGGGCTGCTGTGCCTTTGCAGCCCCCCGACAGATCCCCTCCTTACCCTTCCCCGTCTGCGAAGTTCTGACCAGAACTGAGCAGACGGGGAAGGTTCCCATGGCAACAGGACGCCTTTCAGGCGTCCTGCTGTCCATGGTGCTGAACAGATCTGTGCTAAAAGGCATAGATCTGTTCAGTGTAAGTAAAATACAGTGCAGTACAATATATATTGTACTGTACTGTATTATACAGACATCAGACCCACTGGATCTTCAAGAACCAAGTGGGTCTGGGTAAAAAAAAAGTGAATAAAAGTGAAAAAAGAGTAAAAATCAAAAAACACATTTATCACTGATAAAAAATGAAAAAAATAAAATTCCCTACACATGTTTGGTATCGCCGCGTCCGTAACGACCTGATCTATAAAATGGTCATGTTACTTTACCCGAATGGTGAACGCCATAAAAATAAAAAATAAAAAACTATGATGAAATTGAAATTTTGCCCACCTTACTTCCCAAAAAAGGTAATAAAAGTGATCAAAAAAGTCGCATGTACGCCAAAATTGTAACCGTCATCTCATCCCGCAAAAATCATAGCCTACCCAAGATAATCGCCCAAAAACTGAAAAAACTATGGCTCTTAGACTATGGAAACACTAAAACATGATTTTTTTTGCTTCAAAAATGAAATCATTGTGTAAAACTTACATAAATAAAAAAAATTGTATACATATTAGGTATCGCTGCGTCCGTGACAACCTGCTCTATAAAATTACCACATGATCTAACCTGTCAGATGAATGTTGTAAATAACAAAAAAAAAACTGTGCCAAAAAAGCTATTTCTTGTTACCTTGCCGCACAAAAAGTGTAATATAGAGCAACCAAAAATCATATGTACCCTAAACTAGTACCAACAAAACTGCCAACCTATCCCGTAGTTTCTAAAATGGGATCACTTTTTTGGAGTTTCTACTCTAGGGGTGCATCAGGGGGGCTTCAAATGGGACATGGTGTAAAAAAAAACGGTCCAGCAAAACCTGCCTTCCAAAAACCGTATGGCATTCCTTTCCTTCTGCGCCCTGCCGTGTGCCCGTACAGCGGTTTACGGCCACATATGGGGTGTTTCTGTAAACTACAGAATTAGGGCCATAAATAATGAGTTTTGTTTGGCTGTTAACCTTTGCTTTGTAACTGGAAAAAAAATATTAAAATGGAAAATCTGCCAAAAAAGTGAAATTTTGAAATTGTATCTCTATTTTCCATTAAATCTTGTGCAACACCTAAAGGGTTAACAAAGTTTGTAAAATCAGTTTTGAATACCTTGAGGGGTGTAGTTTCTTAGATGGGGTCACTTTTATGGAGTTTATAATCTAGGGGTGCATCAGGGGGGCTTCAAATGAGACATGGTGCCAAAAAAACAGTCCAGCAAAATCAGCCCTCCAAAAACCATACGGCGCACCTTTCACTCTACGCCCCCCTGTGTGCCCGTACAGTAGTTTACGGCCACATATGGGGTGTTTCTGTAAACAGCAGAGTCAGGGCAATAAAGATACAGTCTTGTTTGGCTGTTAACCCTTGCTTTGTTAGTGGAAAAAATGGGTTAAAATGGAAAATTAGGCAAAAAAATGAAATTCTCAAATTTCATCGCCATTTGCCAATAACTCTTGTGCAACACCTAAAGGGTTAACAACGTATGCAAAATCAGTTTTGAATACCTTGAAGGGTGTAGTTTCTTAGATGGGGTCACTTTTAGGGAGTTTCTCCTCTAGGGGTGCATCAGGGGGCTTCAAATGGGACATGGTGTAAATAAACCAGTCCATAAAAATCAGCCTTCCAAAAACCAAACGGCGCACCTTTCACTCTACGCCCCGCTGTGTGGCCGTACAGTAGTTTACAGCCACATATTGGGTGTTTCTGTAAACGGCAGAGTCAGGGCAATAAAGATACAGTCTTGTTTGGCTGTTAACCCTTGGTTTGTTAGTGGAAAAAATGGGTTAAAATGAAAAATTTGACAAAAAAATGAAATTCTCAAATTTCCTCCCCATTTGCCAATAACTCTTGTGCAACACCTAAAGGGTTAACAACGTATGCAAAATCAGTTTTGAATACCTTGAAGGGTGTAGTTTCTTAGATGGGGTCATTTTTGGGTGGTTTCTATAATGTAAGCCTCGCAAAGTGACTTGAGACCTGAACTGGTCCCTAAAAATTGAGTTTTTGTAAATTTCTGAAAAATTTCAAGATTTGCTTCTAAACTTCTAAGCCTTATAACATCCCCAAAAAATAAAATATCATTCCCAAAACAATTCAAACATGAAGTAAACATATGGGGAATGTAAAGTCATCACAATTTTTGGGGGTATTACTATGTATTACAGAAGTAGAGAAACTGAAACTTTGAAATTTGCAAATTTTTCCAAATTTTTGTTAAATTAGGTATTTTTTGGCGCAAAAAAAAATATTTTTTTGACTCCATTTTACCAGTGTCATGAAGTACAATATGTGACGAAAAAACAATCTCAGAACAGCCTGAATAAGTCAAAGCGTTTTAAAGTTATCAGCACTTAAAGGGACTCTGGTCAGATTTTCAAAAAATGGCCTGGTCCTAAGGTGTAAAAAGGCTGTGTCCTTAAGGGGTTAAGATACTCATGCAGTTCTTCAGTTGTTTTCAATGCAACATTTTTTAACTCTAAGGGCCTATTATTTTATTTGAGACTATTAAACGTTAAGTTTTATTAAGCTACCCACTATTTGTGAAATATCCTTTACATAATCAGTAATTAGTTTGCTATAGTGTAAAGGGATTGTCCAGAATCAGCCCTTCAACTTTCATGACCCATCAGACAAATTATAAAAGTAAGTTAGGTGAACGACCAGCCTCTGTGAACCCAACTATAGTTGAGAATAAGTATTCCCAAATCCATGTTCTTTAGGTCATTCATAAAGGTCAATAGTAATGTCAGCAACAGCCAAATGAACATGATCAGCCAATTCTACTGCTCCCACATGTGTTCATCCTGATTTTTTGTCCAAGTCTGCGATTTTATATACTTTGTTGTGGCAATAGTTGGATTCACAGAGGTTGGAACCCCTTCAGCTTATGTTATGACCTGTCTGATTGGCTGGTGTAGAAGGGGTTGTCTTGGGACAGCCTCTTAAATTAAACTGAATGATTTTGTTAATGATAGTGGAAAGTAAAACACTGTTCCAAACATGTGTGATGTGACATCTCCTGTAGAGTACAATTAAATTCTAAGAAACCAGTTTATTAGAATTATCACAGTATTAGGATAATTCTCCATTCATGTCTATGGAACTTACGAGCCAGTGTTTGCCTATTTACAGAACTTCCATAGCACTGGAGGAGGACAGCTGTGCATGCTCAGATGCTCTCTGTTCACTTCGGGGGCCCAATTCCAGAGATAGGTGTGGGTATTCTATCTGGCATCCTAGCAATATGCCATCAATGTCTGAGATAAGACAACTTTTTTAATAGATTTAAAGCACACATACCAATGGTTTGTTTAAAAGGGGTGAGGAGCTGCCAATTATCAGGAAAGAAGTATTCCTTCCCAACAATCGGTGGCCCATTCAGTGAGGGTGAAGCATTGCATTTACATGCTGAGATCACCTCCATTGTATGAGAACGAGCGATCGATACAGCTGCATTGTTTCTGGGCAGCAGATCATTGTTTAGACAGCTGCCCAGAAACGATAACTTACTTGCCTGCAGGAACGACTGTTTCCCCCGATCAATGAGCATTTCGTTCAT
This sequence comes from Bufo bufo, assembly GCF_905171765.1. Lineage (NCBI taxonomy): Eukaryota > Metazoa > Chordata > Amphibia > Anura > Bufonidae > Bufo > Bufo bufo. Next base: position 180,223,000 of record NC_053389.1, read on the forward strand.
TCTTCGGGTGATCTGTTGCATCTTTAGACAGAGAGATTGTCAGAAATGATCCCTGATAATCTGCCCAACTATCTTGCCAGGTAAACCGGTCATAAGTAAAGCTTTAAACGAGAAAATGTAAAAACCTCTCATCTGTTCCCACAGAACCCAACCTCTATAGGTGATTTTTTTCATTATTGAATTATCCAGTCCTCAGTTTACACATGGTGACGCGAATGTGCTGGAGACACTGCATCCTCCAAATGTATTAACTGATTCTTTCTGAAATATCAGGAGCCTCCAACCAGCAGGGGTGAGAGTCTCATTCTTTTGATCCTTAAATGTGTGTCTGACTTTGAAGATATCACATCTCCTTTCAAGATGGTCAACATGGTCTACTAAGGAACTAATTGTGACACTTACTTTTTAAGGACATACCACTTACTGCAGCTCTAAGATAACTTTATCTGAGACAAGCTTTCACAACTGTGTAATGGAAGAGCAAAAGGTGACAATCTCATCGAATGAACATTTCCATAAGTTGTGATGTCTTTTCAGGAACTACTCCTAAAACAAGTAAAGGCCCTTTACCTATCATGATTTTTTTAAACCATCCATAGACATTTCAATTAGTATGTTCTTTGTAGCCATCTGGTTGTAAACTCGTTGAGTGCCATTGTTGTCTAGTGACTGACAGCTCTTTGTAAATGGTAGTGTGGTTTACAGTGGTTAACATTATTTTATGTTGGCACAATCTGTCACCAATAGTTTCATGGTTTATGGTTGATCTTCTCCTTAATCTCCATAGGTCAATGATTTTTACCTGTCCCTTGAAAACAAGCAAATTTGAGTAATTATTCACCACAGTTACAGGAATAGAAAGATATTTTATTTGTTTGTGATGAAGGAAAAGTGTCCATAAAGAATACAATCCTAAATTAAGCTATTACCATAGGAAGCAGATGTTGCAGTCCTACCCAGATCCTGGAGCCTGTGGGAGCTTAAAAGGTTCTTCTGTCCTATATAAGGTAACCGATACAGTAATTTAGGGGCCTTTTCAATATTTTGCATAAGGGCCAGAAGCTCCAAGTAACACTTTAGCATAAAAGGAAATACTCTCTGATCACCATTTGCACATTATTATTATAGTAGGATTTTGAGTGTGCCTGGGGAATGTTTGCTCATTCATCCAGATCATTTGTGAGGTCACACACTGATGTTGGAGGAGATGGTTTGGCTCACAATCTCAGTTCTAGTTCATCATAAATGTGTTGGATGGGGTTTAGGTCAGGGCTCTGTGCAGGCCAGTCAAGTTATTCGATACCAAGCTCGCTCCACCATGCCTTTATGTACTTTGCTTTGTTGAAAAAGTTGGAAGTATACAATTGTCCAAAATGTCTTGGTATGCTGAAGCATTAAGATTTCAATTCACTGGAACTATGGGGCCCAGGGCAACCCCTGAAAAACAACCCGATAGCATTATCCTTCCTCCACCAAGCTTCACAATTGGCACAAGGAGGTGGGGAAAGTAACGTTCTCCTGGCATGCGCCAAACCCAGACTTTCATCAGGCTGCCAGAAAGAGAAGCATGATTTATCATTCCACAGAACATGTTTCCACTGCTCCAAAGTCCAGCGGCAGTGTGCTTTGCACCGCTCCTTCTGGCGCTCGACATTGTGCTTGATGATGTATAGCTTGCATGCAGCTTCTTGGCCATGCCAGGAAGCTTTTGGTGCTCAGTTTTTGTGCTGATGTTAATGTTATAGGAGTTTTTTTTAAGTCTGAAGGTATTGAGTCAGCAGAGTGTGGTTGTGACTTTTATGCAGTATGGGAGAGATTTATCAAGACCCGCGCAGAAAGCATCGTTCTTGATATCCCCTGCCAGAGAATGTGCCTAATTTAGGACAAGGTGCATGCTTGGTCATAAATTAGGTGCATCCTCCTGCAGTCTGTGCACCTAAGCAGAAATCTAAGACAGCTCAGAGCTGCCATAGATTTCTGACTTCATATACGCCAGAAAACTGGCATAAATGAAGACAAATCTGTTGGAGTGGATGTCCACCCCCCTTCTGCCATTGTTATACCCCCTTTAAAATAAATGGTCAAGAGAGCAGGCGTGGCACTCTTGTCCTGATTGGGAAGGTGCTAGAGTTGTGGGTTCCAGCCCTCAACAATATCAGTACAGGAACTCGAGCACTCCAGTAGAAATAGTGATATCAAGATATTTTTATTGATTTTCTTTGCAGGCAACTCTAAGTGATAATGTGAAGTTTCGGTCTAATACGACCTTTTTCAAACACAAGTTGTCAGAGGAATAAGAGGTGGATGAGTAAAACATGTAGAGCTAGTAAGCATGTGTGTCCACACTCATCCACCTCTTATTCCTCTTTGGCAACTTGTGTTTGAAAAAGGTCGTATTAGACCGAAACTTCACATTATCAATAAAAATATCTTGAGCACTCCAGTAGATATAGTGATATCAAGTTCCTATTTAAAATAAATGGTGAGGGTGGCGTAAAGCCCGAGATACAACAATTTTGAAAAAGTAAAAAACACATAGATTGCGACTTTTTAACCCTACTTTACACGGTCTGCTTGTGATGTAGAGTAGGGAACAGTACAGCCCTGTACTCTACCCTCACCACTGTACCTACCTATTTTCATGATCCTCCCTAAATGGTGGCCCACAATTTGGCAACAGTCCCTGACCTGACAGTACAGGGGCATAAACCTAGAGGGTTAAAAGAGGAGTCAGATAGAAGGAGGTCAAAACCAGACAGGCAAAACCAGGATCGGATCAGAATCCAAAAGCTAAGTCAATAATAGACAGGGTCAGTGCCAGGAGATAATGTAAGAGGAGTAATCGGCTGTCAGGAGTAAGGTCAGGGACAATCCAAAATTCACCATACCAGAGATCCAAACAGTACAATACACACAAGTGAGGTAAAGAAAAACTATCACAGGCACTTGTTGCCAGCAGCTGCCTGTTTAAATCTCCCTCTTGAAGAGAGTATGTAGCACCGGAACCACGTCTGATTGGCCTGACGCTACCAGTCTCTCCCAGGTCACAGGGTTGTTGCCACTCAATGCAACAATGGCGGCAGGGCCTCCGTGAAGGGTTGGGACCTGCCACAGGAGTGCTGCCACGTGAATCCATGACATGTGTATGGGGAAGCCGGGAGGGCGACAGGTGAGATATTTGTCATCTGACAACCATGAAATATGTATGGCCAGCTTTATTCTCAATTTGTTAGGTTAGAAACAAAAACCTAAGGCCTATTACACGGGCAGATAGAGCAGACGATTGTCTGCAGGGAAGTGTTCCCTTCTGTCAATCGTCTGCTCACTAAAGGAGAACACCACTGCTATTACATGCAGCAATCTCCTCCTTAGTATAGGGATGAGTGATCGCTAATGCTCCGCTTATCCCAATATTGTCTCATTGTTTGCCAGCAGCAAAGCCTATTACATGACGCCGGCAAACTAGGATTTTTTTAACATGTTAAAAGATCCTGATTACTTAATGAACTCGTTCATCGGGTAATCTGTGTCAGTATTACACTGCCAGATGATCACTAACGAGCGTTCATACAAACGCTTGTTAGCGATCATCTTAACGGTAATCTGATCGTGTAATGGGGCCTTATGGAGAATTCATTGTACAGAGTACAGAAGATAAGAAAAGTTTAGCAATTGGTATCACTGATGGTGTTGTGTAGGGGCTATACTATAGGTCTTTACGACAGTGTTGATATCGAGCAATAGAAGCTTGGTTTTAAATTATCCTTTTGAGTTAGTTTTTGTGCTTCCCCATTAACCCTATTCCAGCTAAATAAATATCAGGTTAAATTTAAAAACTATGGTCAAAAGTAAAAATAACACACCATCGACTAAAGCAGCAATATGTGAGAAGGCAACAGACAAGTGTATTGCTCCTATGATATAGTAAGGGGGCCGTGCTTCTGTCTTTGGTGGTAGATCTGACTGCACACCTGTGAGCTACATCTGTGCATTAAAATATCAGAGCCAAATATGATGTTATTATCTAAGCGGAAGTAAGCAAGACTTCATAGAAAAAAATATAACAGGCAATCTGAGGCTGTTATTTCCTTCACCGCAGTCTCCTTGGAGCTATTTAATTGGAAACACATAAGAAAATATGTAACAAAAGTAAGTGAAGGCTTGAGAAAGTTAGATTTGGGCTGATATATAGTATTCTACTGACTAAGCATCCAGATGCACATCCTACAGAGCAAACAAAAATAATGTCCAGTTATTGCTGGTTTCCGTACTGTGCCTAATCGATTTGCCTCTTACATGTAGGTAGCTCACATCTGGAGAACACATTACTTTTGTATACACATAATGCCCATGAGTATTCGAATCCACGCTGGAATTTATCTGTGATTACATTTTCCTGCTGATTAATGTCTTTGAGAACGATTGTGTTTTTTGTTTTATTTGTTTAACTCACAATACATTTTTATTGAACTGAAAAAGGAAATTATACAACAGAAACAACTGTCCTGAGACACCAGGTAACTTCCACATACATCTTATAAAGGTGTATCATTCACAGAAGCTGTGATCGTAACAATGAGATCCAAAGTGAATACAGTATATTGATAATTTATGACAGAATTTTCTATATTTCTGCATAAATTTGAGCTAAAACTAGATCAGATTTTTACTCAAGTCCTAAAAGTAGATAACGATAACCAAATCAAACCAATGAGTCAAACATCTTTTACTTGATCATTTATTTATTGAGGAAAATGATCCAATATCACATGTCTATGAGTAGAAAAAGTATGTGAACCTTTAGGCCCCTTTCACACGGGCGAGTATTCCGCGCGGATGCGATGCGTGAGTTGAACGCATTGCACCCGCACTGAATACCAACCCATTCATTTCTATGGGGCTGTTCACATGAGCGGTGATTTTCACGCATCACTTGTGCGTTGCGTGAAAATCGCAGCATGCTCTATATTCTGCGTTTTTCACGCAAAGCAGGCCCCATAGAAGTGAATGGGGTTGCATGAAAATCGCAAGCATCCGCAAGCAAGTGCGGATGCGGTGCGATTTTCACGCACGGTTGCTAGGAGATGATCGGGATGGAGACCCGATCATTATTATTATTTTCCCTTATAACAGTTATAAGGGAAAATAATAGCATTCTGAATACAGAATGCAAAGTAAAATAGCGCTGGAGGGGTTAAAAAAAATAAAAAATTATTTAACTCACCTTAGTCCACTTGATAGCGCAGCCGGCATCTCCTTCTGTATTCTTTCTTTAGGACCTGGGTAAAGGACCTTTGATAGCGTCACTCCGGTCATCACATGGTACGTCACATGATCTTTTACCATGGTGATGGATTATGTGATGACCGGAGTGACGTCATCAAAGGTCCTTTACCCAGGTCCTAAAGAAAGAATACAGAAGGAGATGCCGGCTGCGCTATCAAGTGGACTAAGGTGAGTTAAAAATTTTTTTATTTTTTTTAACCCCTCCAGCCCTATTTTACTATGCATTCTGTATTCAGAATGCTATTATTTTCCCTTATAACCATGTTATAAGGGAAAATAATACAATCTACACAACACCGATCCCAAGCCCGAACTTCTGTGAAGAAGTTCGGGTTTGGGTACCAAACATGCGTGATTTTTCTCACGCGAGTGCAAAACGCATTACAATGTTTTGCACTCGCGCGGAAAAATCGCGGGTGTTCCCGCAACGCACCCGCACATTTTCCCGCAACGACCGTGTGAAAGAGGCCTTAGAATTAGCAGATAATTTGAAGGTGAAATTAGAATCAGGTGTCTTTAATCAATGGGATGCCAATCAGGTTTGAGTGGGTGACTTGGTTTATTCAAAGAAGAGGGTTCTATCAAAGTCTGATCTTCACAACATGTGTTTGTGGAATCATGAAACAAAGGAGATTTCTGAGGACCTCAGAAAAAGAGTTGTTGATGCTCATCAGGCTGGAAAAGGTTACAAAACCATCTCTAAAGAGTTTAGACTCAACCAATACACAGTCAGAGAGATTGTGTGCAAATGGAGGCAATTCAAGACCATAATTACTCTCCCAGGAGTGGTAGACCAACAAACACCACACCAAGAACAAGATGTGTAATATTCTGCAACGTTATAAAGAAACCCAAGGTGATCTCTAAGCCACTACAGGTGTCTCTCACATCAGCTAATGTTAATGTTCATGAGTTCACTGTTAGGAAGACACTAAACACTAATGGTGTGCATGGCAGGATTGCAAGGAGAAAGACTCTGCTCTCCAAAAAGAACATGGCTGTCCATCTGTAATTTGCTAAAGATCTCCTGAACAAGCCAGAAGGATATTATAACAGGGTTTTGTGGATGGACAAGACAAAAATAATGGTTTAAAAGAGAAGTGTTATGTTTGGAGAAAGGAAAACCAACATAAAAGCCTCATCCCATTTCTGAAACACAGAGATGGTGGTAGTATCATGATTTGTGCCTGTTTTGCTGCACCTGATCAAGTGTCATGGATAATGGGGAAGGGGAAAATACCAGACTCACAGAAAAAGAAATAGACAACAGTCTAGGCCTCAAAAGCTAAGGAAGAGGGATGGCAACCTTCTAGAAATCCCTAGGCCTTTCCCTAAATCCTGCCAGTATCAGCAGATCCTGATGGTGGAAATTCTCATACGCCGGATACGTATGTTCCAGTTATAGTGGAAATAGTAAAAAAAATAAAGTATGTGTCCCCAAAAGGTCTTTTGTGGATCTTTTGGGGACAAATTATGTTGCAAATATATATATATTAAAATGAAAAAAAAAATACAAATAAAAGGAATAAAAGTGCAAAAAAAAAAAAAAAAAAGTCAGTGTCTTTTAAAAACCTCTTGAGTGACATACAGTGCTGCAAAAATATATTTTAAAAAAAGAAAATTTTAGTAAAAAGAAGTAAAATAAAACTATAAAAAGGAAATGTGGCAAAAAGATATTTTAAAAATAAATAATAAAGTGATGATAAAAAAAAAAAAGGAAAATGTACAAAATAAAAAAGTCAGTGTCCCCCTAAAGATCTTTTGTAGCACAAATATAGTTAAAAAAATACGTAAAAAAAAGAATAAATAGTAAAATACATAAAAGAAAAAACCGCCCACACCAACCAAAACCATTACAATTATCACACCATTCTTGTGAAACTATACATATGGTATAATAAAACGATCCAACACATATAGGGAACTAATTATAATAATTTGCATATTTAAATAATGAGCTATAGTTTGAATAAAAATGACTTTTTTTTAAAAAAAGTTTCCCCCTAACAAAATTTAAAAGATGTAATAAAAAGCACTGTGTTTTGTAATAAAAAGCTGCAAAAGTTATTTTGGTAGTCCAAAAAATAAAAAAAGTTACAAGTGTTTGAACCACGTGTACTAAATCACAAAAAAGTGACTGGTCATTAAGGCCTTTTCAGGCCTGGTCATTAGAGGGTTAACCAATACGTGCTTTCCTGGCCTCATACACATGACCGTACCTTTTATTTTGGTCCGCAGGACACCAGCCTTGTATTTTGCAGAACAGAGTAACGGATGCGGACAGCACACTTCAACGTGCGTTGAAGTGAATGGGTCCGCATCCAAGCCACATAAAAAAAAATGCGGATCAGATGCGGACTAAAACAATGGCCGCGTGCGTGAGCCTTCAGGAAAAATGCTTACTGGTTATTGCAGGGCACCTACAGTATATCTGGGGGTGCAGGAGGTGGTAATAACCAGTGAGCGCCGTCCTCTGCAGGGAAGTAAAGCGCTTCTTTGTGAATAGGAGGCAGGAAGGAAACGTCGCCACTTAAAGGAATTTCCTAGTTAAAATTATTTTTAACAAGTTCCTGCAGCATAGTCCCTGACACAGAAGATTCCTACTTTCCTGCCCCGTGCTGCTCTCGCTGTCTCCATCCTCCTGTCCCGGAGCACCTCTCCAGCAAATGACTGACTTTAGCGGTAAAACGCTGCTTGTGGCCACATCACCACTGAAGCCAGTCATTGGCTGGAGAGGTACAAGTGACTATGCCCATATCCAACCGGATGTAAACAGAACCAGAAGATGGAGACAGCTAGAGCGGCGGGGAGCAGGAAAGTATGAATCTTCGGTTTCAGGCCCACGCTGCAGGAACGTGTTAAAAATCATTTTTTACCAGGAAATCTCTAAGTCCCTGTTACACGGCACAATATTCAGGACAAATACTGGGAACAAGTGTTGATAGGAACGCTCATTCCAGATATCTGGCCGGTATAATCGTGCAGCTGATCAGCCGATAAACAAGGAATTACTGATTTGCATATTTAATCAGGATGAACGATGTACAATTATCGCCAGCACATCTCCCCGTGTAATCAGGAATGTGCTGCCGATAATCGATAGAAGTGAATGAGGGAGGAATGACTGTGGTAGTGATCATTCCTCCCCAGTCATTTTGCATTAGCCTGTGTAATAGACTGATGCAAACAAGCCAGAAAATAAAATAAACAAGCGCTGATTAACTTTTCATTTTTTTTTGCGGCCTCTTGAAATAGTGCAATGTGACAATGCGGCCCCCAGAGCAAAAAATCGTTGTGCATCCCTGATGTAGAGAAAGTTAATACAATCCACTTACTAATGTATTGTGATTGGCCATCTTGCCTCCTTTGCTGGCTGGATTCATTTTTCAATTACAATATACACAGCCACTATACAATGTATAGTGCTGTGCTTGGTATGCTGTGAGGAGGCTGTACCAGAGCACCATGGCCCCTTCAAACAGGCGTCTATTGGAGTCAATGGGGCAGATGTGCAATACCACACACAACCTGTGGTGGGGCTGTTTTTTGGAAGATAGCAGCTATGTTTCTCTAATCCCAGACAACCCCTTTATATCTGTTGAATAACGTTACCACTGGCCATACTACTACATAATAGGAATTGTCACTGATCTCATAGGTGGCCAGTCTGATCCTGCCACCAAGCAAGAGCTACCCCTTATCAGTGAGCACCACTCTGGCTAATAGAAGTTATGGAATGGGATTGTGTTATTAAAGACCCTTTAACTTGTTTGATACAAAACTAAAAGTAGAACGTTACGTATTCTGTAGAGAAACATATGGTCTGCTTATAGGTCCAGCTTTTAAACTATAGGTTGCACATCAATCAGGTCAGCCTTAAAATACAAGGCCTTCTCCAAGATATGACGGATAATTAATTCTTCTCTGGGTCAGGATTTTCTTTTTTCTATCAATTAAGTAAAGGGGGAGGCTGTAACTGGGAATCTGGAATTCATTAACCCCCAGAGGGCATATACACACAGCTAAAGACACAGACATCCACCCCGCCAGTTCTCGGCATTATTATTGGCTGGGAGACAGGAAGCAGAGACACAGCTGTTTATACTCCAGATTCCAGGAGACATCTGGCCTGGGACTGGGATGGAGAAGGGTTTCATATGCTGCCACTACCACTGCTCCAGTTCAAGAGAACGTGTTGCAATGCCTTGTCCAAAAGACCCCTGTGACCTTTACTCCCCAGGCCTCACAAAGCTCCTAAGCACAGGAAATCATACATATATATATACATACACAGTTGTTTATTTACTTTTTGCTTCACCTTAATTTTTTATGCTGGACCTTTAAAAATCATAAAAATCTTTCTTTCATTGTATTATTTGGCACTTAAAAAAAATCACTGATTGATAAAAAAAAAAAAAAAAGAGGGAGTAAAAAGAATTTCAAAAATTATAATTTAGGGTTTTTCCATGAACTTCCAGCAGAATTACTAGTTTGTCTTGGGAAGGGGATTATGTTTCTGCATGTTTTGTCAGATGCAAAATTTATAATGCTTGCATGGGACTTCCTGTGTTTTTTTTATTCTGAATTCAAAAGGACCAGACAATTTACAGTATTTTTTGCATTTTTTTTCTTTTTTATCTTAAAAGTTCCACATTAATTTAAATGTATTTTATCACAGTGTATATGTTAATAAACAAAGATATATATGTCCAAAAAGAGCTCTACTTCCCTTCACATAGCTATAGAACTAAAAAGGACCTGTCACCACTCACGGATGCACGGACACGTTTTAGTAAATATTAGTATTCCAGATTAAAGGACCAGTCTAGAGAATCCTTTCTTATGATTCTATGTTTTTCATTTTACTATTAGGCCTCTTTCACACGACCGTATGGCTATTTCAGTGTTTTGCGGTCCGTTATTCACGGAAACGTTGTTCCGTTTCTTGTTTCCGTTGTGTTTCCGTTTCTGTTCTGTTTTTTTCCATTCCGTTTTTCCGTATGGCATATACAGTATACAGCAATTACATAGAAAAAATTGGGCTGGGCATAACATTTTCAATAGATGTTTCCGCAAAAACGGAACAGATACGGAAGACATATGGATGCATTTCAGTAAGTGTTCCATTTTTTTTTTTGCAGACCCATTGACTTGAATGGAGTCACGGAAAGTGATTTGTGGGCAATAATAATACATGTTCTATCTTTTAACGGAACGGAAAAATGGAAATACGGGAATGGAATGCATACGGAGTACATTCCATTTTTTTTTTGCGGAACCATTGAAATGAATGGTTCCGTATACGGAACGCAAAAAACGGCCCATAAACGGAAAAAATAAATGGTCGTCTGAAAAAGGCCTTACTCCCAGAAGTTTCTGAATAAATCAACAAGTGGATGACACTTTTTTTTTTTTTCTGACTCTAGCTAATCAGATTTGCCAATATCAGACTGTGCAGGGACACACACCTTTGACAAGGGAAATTGTAATAGTCAATTGGTTATTTATAAATTTATAGTAATAATGACAGAGGATCGGCAAAACATAGCGTTATAAGAAAGTATGAATTAGAATTATTTAACAGGGAACTGTAAGTTATTACTAAAATAGACATGTCAGAAGAGGGGACAGGTCCTCTTTAAAAAATAATCCTGACTGATTGCACCTGGCACTGGGTGGAGCTTATTGAACAGACTTACTGTAAGATGGAGAAACAGCCACAGATTCTTGAATGCTGTTTCTGAAAACTGTCATTTGGCATTTTGGGCACTAGAGGCCACTGTTTTGCAGCTACAGCCAGCACACTCTGGGATTTGAATATGCAAAACAGATGATGACTCATGCTGCTGTGTGTGCCAGAGAAAGAGGAAATGGTGACATGAGGAGACATGTTTGTGCAGAGGCTGAAGACAGGATCCAGTGCCATCCTCAGGTCTGTGGGACTTGGAGCGGTCAAAGTCACTGTCAGAAGTGACTGATGCCTGTCAGCAATGCAGATGTTGTCAAGGAAGAAAGGAACGGTTCCCGGAAGGTCAGTTGGACCGTGGAACGTGGTTACAGACCCTGTGAGGCCTTTATGGTGGATGGAAGGACCTGCGAGTTGGTGTAAGTCCCCATCGGATAAGGACCAGGCCAGGGTCAGCGATCCAGAAGGCTTCCCAGAGATAGAAAGAGAGGACCGGGTCCCGGAAGGCTGGAAGAGCCATGGAAAGGTTGGAGCTACCAGGAGAGGTGGAGTTGCTCAGCTTGGAGAAGAAGTAGTCAATCCATTTTGTGAGCTTCATGAGAGAACTGTGTGGATCCGGATTCTGTTCGCAGGAATGAGTATTGGCGTCAGGAAGCTGATCGGAACAGAGGGTCAGAGTACAGGTTCTGCAGGGTCACATGTTGTGGCAGGGACTTGCTGTCTGTTTGGAGCAACCAGTGAATACAGGACATACCCAGGTCAGTGACTCAGCGGCACGGTTATTGACTTGTAGGCTCTGCTGTGTGCGCCATCGGTCAGGTCCGTTACCCTGCGGCACAGTATCGACTTGCGGGCTCTGCTGTGTACGCCGCCTTGGGTACGGTTGTTCAGTTGGGCTGGTACCGTGACTTTGAGCCTGGGGTATAGGGTATTCTGGACACTCCGTTATTGCTACACTACAAGGCTACTCCAGCGTCTAGGCTGAGAGTATTCAGGGCACGTGAACAGTGTCGTTTGGGGGCAAGAGAAGGGAATGTGATGTTGTATTTAATTGTATTTGATACTGTATGTGATATATACTCTCTGTAACTACTGTTGTAATTACTGTTTATTCCCCTGTTCAGTAAAGTTTCTGTTTAGTGCATCAGGAGCTGGTGTCCGTGTCGCTTTCCTTATTCCATGACTTCGCTGTATCCTGGGGGTCCCTCCCCGGTTCACGGTCTTACAGTACAGTACTACTACATTCTAATGAGCTATAGAAACCAGTTTTTTTCTTGTAATATACTGTACTTGCATTTTTTTTCCCTTTGCTGACCCCTGTTGCTTCTAGGTGACAATGGCTGTGTCTTCCAGTAGCAGTGGGTCATTGTAATGTTTTAGTTGTGGTGTCCACAGCTATTTGTTCCGCCACTAATGTTAAAAATCTATTAAAAATATCTATTTTTTAATATTCAGAGTCTGAGCTGTGATTATTTCAATTTGTGTATGTGTGTGGGAGAGGTGTCAAAATGTAACTGTCATTTGAGGTAATTTTTTCAGAATTAGCTGCCCTGTGGGTGTACACGAGGAAGAACACTATTGTTCCATGCTATACTGCTCCTGCTGCTGCTACTATTGCGGCCACGTACCACAATATACGTACCGTACCCTTTCCACATCCTCACTGCACTGCTGCTGTTCCCAATTGAAAGGGAGAATTTTGATTGGTTCATTCACAATGAGCCACTTTTTCTTCTGACAATCAACTACTATTGCGGCCACATACCACTATATACATACCGTACCCTTTCCACATCTACACTGCACTGCTGCTGCTGCTGTTCCCAATTAAAAGGGAGAATTTTTATAGGTTCATTCTCAACGAGTCACTTTTTCTTCTGACAATCAACTACTTTTGCGGCCACATACCACTATATACGTACCGTACCCTTTCCACATCCACACTGCTGCTGCTGCTGTTCCCAATTAAAAGGGAGAATTTTTATAGGTTCATTCACAACGAGTCACTTTTTCTTCTGACAATCAACACTTATCGTATGGGCAGGCATTCCGACCCTGTCAAGGCATAATTTTTGGACGCTTGGTCACCCAAGTCACTTTTTATTTTTTATCCCGTAACACCGCGTGTGTTTAAACATCATCTGCCCCTTATAAGGGACAATTTTTGGAAGCTTTGGAATATGAAAAAACACAATACATGTGGCAGCGCAGTTTGTTTTTGAACACGCTGTATGTTAATGCAATCAAACGTGCATTTACTCACGGCTATGTATGTCTCAGACATCATTTACTATAGCTGTCATTACTAGTCATGATCGAGCACCCCAATGCACCCGAGCTCTATAGAAGTCAATGGGAGGACCCGAGCATTAAACCAGGCACCCCCTGCTCTGAAGAGGAGAGGGTGCCTGGTTCATAGGAAAAGGTCATAAATTGATGGAAACACCACCGAAATGGGTCGGGGACAGCATGGGGAGGATGTCTGGATGCATCTTGGACTACAATGTCGCTGCTGGTAACGATGTTGCCCGAGTTGTACGCCACTTTTACAGACTGACCATAAAACTCACAAAACCGAAGATAAAAGCGATTTTAGATGAAAAATTGTTAGGAAACATTCTTTCCTGTATATTTACTTTTATATAAAGAGCAAGTTCAGACAAAATTTTTCGTGGTTTTCGGAACTGGGGCCATGACTAAGAGGGACGGCCGGTGGTTTCGATTGTGTTTACCGGACTCTTGGACGATCAAACTGAACTGATTGGAAGAGGAACGGCCGGTGGCATCCGTATTGTACCTGTAGAGGTGAAATTCTTGTACCGGCGCAAGCAGAACCACAGCCGAAACCTTTGTTGCCACAAACGTTTTCATTAATCAACAACTTAAGTTGGAGGTTCGAAGACGATCCCCAGCAGCGTTATTCCCATTTCCCGCCGAGCATTTTCTGGGAAACTAAAGTCTTTGGGTTCCGGGGGGAGTATGGTTGCAAAGCTGAAACTTAAACTAATTGATGGAAGGGCACCACCAGGAGTGGAGCCTGCGGCTTAATTTGACTACGCACGGGAAGCCTCACCCGACCCGGACACAGAAAGGATTAACAGATTGATACCTATTCCGCGATTCTGTGGGTGGTGGTACATGGCCGTTTTGAGCGTGTGGATCGAGTCGATTTGTGTGGTTCAGTGTAGATTTGCTTCTCACTAGTCACAGCAAGCAGAGTTTGTTTAATACAGAAACTGACTGTAACTGCAATTTGGATTAAATATATGCCTCACACACGGCCTAGATATCAGTGCTGATTTGCTTCTCACTGGTCACAGCAAGAAGCGTTTGTAGAATGCAGAAAATGAATGTCACTAACGGTCGCCCTGACACAAAATAATTCCCCCAAAATAAATTTTGCTGCCACCTCTAACAATAGTCCTTGAAAGGACTATTGGGTCTCTGAAAGGTTTGAGATCAAATTCGCTCTACACTCGCTATGTCCCTTCCTAACAGCAGCTCTCCCTGACTCGCAATGAGCCGAACCCGCGTGACCGTGATGACGTGTTCCGGCCAGCCAATCACTGTACTGCCAGGAGAAAACATGGCTAATGGCATTACAGTGATGTCAATACTTACCAGCATGTTTATTGGCTGCTTAGAAGGCGCAAAACGTGCAGGGAGGAGACTCGAGCATGGCGCTCAAGCACATGTGGTACTCGGCAGAGCGCTCGGATCTGCCGAGCATAGCGATGCTCGAGCCAAACCGGTGCTCGAGCATGCTCGATCATCACTAGTCATTACCTTCAAGAGCTTGGGGAGGGAAAAAGAAAAAATTAATAAAAAAATATAAATGAAAAAAGATACCAAGTTTTTCTAAAAAAAATTCAAAGTCCAAAGAGGCTAGAGGTGGTTATATGCCAATTTCAGGGCAATTGGAGCAACTTCAGTTCGGCCTGAACAGAACTTTTTTTAAATTCAGCCAACCTGAACTAAACGGAATCTCTAAGGCCTCTTTCACACGAGCGAGTATTCCGCGCGGATGCGATGCGGGAGGTGAACGCATTGCATCCGCACTGAATACCGACCCATTCATTTCTATGGGGCTGTGCACACGAGCGGTGATTTTCACGCATCACTTTTGCGTTGCGTGAAAATCGCAGCATGCTCCTCTTTGTGCGTTTTTCACGTAACGCAGGCCCCATAGAAATGAATGGGGTTGCGTGAAAATCGCAAGCATCCGCAAGCAAGTGCGGATGCGGTGCGATTTTCACGCACGGTTGCTAGGAGACGATCGGGATGGGGACCCGATCATTATTATTTTCCCTTATAACATGGTTATAAGGGAAAATAATAGCATTCTGAATACAGAATGCATAGTAAAACAGCACTGGAGGGGTTAAAAAAAAAAAAAAAAGTCATTTAACTCACCTTAATCCACTTGCTCGTGTAGCCGGCATCTCCGTCTGTCTCTTTTACTGTATAGGACCTGTGGTGAGCATTAACTATAGTTCAAGGACCTGGGATGACGTCACTCCGGTCATCACATGGTACGTCACATGATCTTTTACCATGGTGATTCACCATGGTAAAAGATCATGTGACGTACCATGTGATGACCGGAGTGACGTCATCCCAGGTCCTTGAACTATAGTTAATGCTCACCACAGGTCCTATACAGTAAAAAAAAGACAGACGGAGATGCCGGCTACGCGAGCAAGTGGATTAAGGTGAGTTAAATGACTTTTTTTTTTTAACCCCTCCAGTGCTGTTTTACTATGCATTCTGTATTCAGAATGCTATTATTTTCCGTTATAACCATGTTATAAGGGAAAATAATACTATTTACAGAACACCGATCCCAAGCCCGAACTTCTGTGAAGAAGTTCGGGTTTGGGTACCAAACACGCGTGATTCTTCTCACGCGAGTGCAAAACGCATTACAATGTTTTGCACTCGCGCGGAAAAATCGCGGGTGTTCCCGCAACGCACCCGCACATTTTCCCGCAACTCCTGTGTGAAAGAGGCCTAATGGTTCACTTATATCTACACAAGGTCATATTCACAGCAAAATCTATGACAAATCTGCAGCAAAAATTCTGCTAACAAATTGCAGCACATCCGCCCTCTGCAGCCCTACCCTTATTTGAGATATGCAACACAGATTTTCAGCCTGTAGATCTGAACAAGAACATTCTTATTCACTGAAAGCAAGAAAATATATTGGGAAACATTAATATATAAAATGTATATTAAATAATTCACTACAAGTAAATTTAGACTAGCAAATGCATAATCATAATCACAGGTGCATATCCATCAAGCAAACATGGTTGATAAAAAATGGCTGCCCAACATTTCACATACAAACAATAGAACTGAGAAATGGGGATCAATCTAGATTTAAGTGGTATTATATCTACTATAAATGAAAAAATGGAAGCTCTTTGCACATATTTTTGATCAAACGTGTGTCGGGCTCATCTACCAGGCATCAAGGTGCTTCCGCAGATGGGTTCCTAACACTCAGGGCCGGTACCAGGATTTTTGCCCACACAAGCGAAGCTACATTTTGGCACCCCCCCCCCCCCAGAAACCTAAACTTGGTGGTGGTGATGTGACATGGAGGGGGTTGAAATGTGACATGGAGGGGGTTGAAATGTGACATGGAGGGGGTTGAAATGTGACATGGAGGGGGTTGAAATGTGACATGGAGGGGGTTGAAATATGACATGGAGGGGGAGAAATGTGACATGGAGGGGGTTGAAATGTGACATGGAGGGGGTTGAAATATGACATGGAGGGGGAGAAATGTGACATGGATGGGGAGAAGTGTCACATTTCTCCCCCTCCATGTCACATCACCCCCTCCTTTTTACATCACCCCCTTTGTGTTACACATTTCCCCCCTCCCATGTCACCACCCCTCTATTAATGTTGTGTAAAAATAAATATTATGCTCCTCACCTGGCCCTGTTCCTGTCTGCAGCAGCTCCCCTTCTCCTCTGTGTGGTCCTGGTATCTTCTCTCTGGGCTCCCGACAAGACTTTGAGGACCTTTCCCACTCAGTCAATCAGTGGCCGCAGCTGTGTCACGTGTCAGTCCAGTGATTGGTTCAGCGGGAAATCACTGCCCTGACACGTGACACCGCTGCGGCCACTGATTGCCTGAGGGGGAATGGTCCTCAAACAACTTGTCAGGACTTGGGAGCCCAGAGAGAAGATATCAGGACCACCACACAGAGGAGAACAGTCGCAGGCGGCGTGCAAGTGATTAATAAAAATAAAAAAAGTTTCATTTTTCCGCCCCCCCTTCTCTGTGCCCTAAGGCAGCCGCTTGGTCTGCCTTATTATAGCACCGGGCCTGCTAACACTAATATACCGCCTCTCTTGGACTTGCCTTAGGGTCCATTCACACGTCCGCAAAATTTGTCCGCATCCTTTCCGCAATTTTTTCGGAAAGGGTGCGGACCCATTCATTCTCTATGGGGACGGAATGGTTGCGGACAGCACACAGTGTGCTGTCTGCAGCCGCAATTGCGGAGCGCGGCCCCGATTTTGGGTCCGCAGCTCCGCAAAAAGATAGAGCATGTCCTATTCTTGTCCGCAGCTTGCGGACAAGAATAGGCATTTCAATGGGGGTGACGGGCTGGTGTGTTGCGGGTCCGCAACACATCACGGACGTGTGAATAGAGCCTAAGCCTACAAATTTCAGGGCAGTGCAGGAACCAGCTACATTTATACTCTGCTCAGAAGCCCCAGGCAGATGGACGTTGCTTAGTCTGCCCAAATGTGCGCAAAGAGCTTCTATTTTTTCATTTACAATACCACTTTAATCTAGAATGATCCCCATTTCTCAATTCTATTGTTTGCATGTGAAATGTTGTGCAGCCATTTTTCTTATCAACCATGCTCGCTTTATGGATATGCACCTGTGATTATGATTATGAATGTGCTAGTCTAAATTTTCTTGTAGTATATATTGAGGGTAGAGCCTCGATTTTGACTAAGCAACGCCCATCTGCCTGGGGCTTCTGAGCTGGTTCCTGCACTGCCCTGAAATTTGTAGGCTTAGGTAAGTCCAAGAGAGGCGGTATATTAGTGTTAGGTACCCATCTGCGGAAGCCACCTTGACGCCTGGTAGATGGGCCCGACACATGTTTGATCAAAAATGTGCGCAAAGAGCTTCTATTTTTTCATTTATAGTAGGTATAATACCACTTTAATCTAGAATGATCCCCATTTTTCAGTTCTATTGATTGCATGTGAAATGTCGTGCAGCCATTGTTCTACTAAATAATTCAGATTTTTATTTTTACATAAATCACAAAACCATGAAATTCATGACATTTGTGACATTCTGCAACATAAAATCAGTTCTGTTAATCCAGGGATGCCCAACCTGCAGCCCTCCCGCTGTTGCAAAACTATAAAGCCTCATTTACACATCAGTGATTTCCAGCAGTGATTGTGAGCCAAAACCAGGATTGGAGATTGGAGCTTGGGGGCAATGTAAGGCACAAGGGGTCAATGGATGGCACAAGGGGGCCCTGGATGGCAAGTAGGATGCAGTGGATGGCAAGTAGGGGGCAATAGATTGCACAAGGGGGCTATGGGTGGCAAAAGGAGGCAATGGATGGCAAATAGGGGGCACTGGAAGGCACAAGGGGGCACTGGATGGCAACTAGGGGGCACTAAATGGCACTGTGGATGGAACTAGGGGAACTGGATAGCAATGGAGGCACTGTGGATGGCACTAAGGGTACTGTGGATGCCACTGTTATGGGAGCACTGTGGATGACATTGTTATGAGGGTGCTGTGGAGGTCACTGTTATGGGAGCACTGTGGATGACATTGTTATGAGGGTGCTGTGGAGGTCACTGTTATGGGAGCACTGTGGATGACATTGTTATGAGGGTGCTGTGGAGGTCACTGTTATGGGAGCACTGTGGATGACATTGTTATGAGAGTGCTGTGGAGGTCACTGTTATGGGAGCACTGTGAATGACATTGTTATGAGGGTGCTGTGGATGCCACTGTTATGGGAGCACTGTGGATGACATTGTTATGAGAGTGCTGTGGAGGTCACTGTTATGGGAGCACTGTGAATGACATTGTTATGAGGGTGCTGTGGAGGTCACTGTTATGGGAGCACTGTGGATGACATTGTTATGAGGGTGCTGTGGAGGTCACTGTTATGGGAGCACTGTGGATGTTACTGTTAAGGCTCCTGCAAACGACCGGATCTGTTTTGCGGTCTGCAAGTCACGGATCCACTAAATAAGGATACTGTCTGTGTGTGATTCACATTTTTTTGCAGCCCCAGTGAGTTCTAAGGTAACAGAACTGAGATACGGATGTGGAAAATACATGGACATGATCAGTGTACATTCAATATCTCTATGTCAGTTTCCAGAAGAGATAGAACATGTCTTATTCTGGTCCTCAATGGGTCTGCAAAAAATGCAGATCGCACACATTCAGTGTCCTTATTTAGCGTATTCGCAACTTGCAGACCGCAAAATGGATACCGTCATATACATAAGGGTTTAGATACACAGCTCAGCAGGATCATACAAGATAGGATTAGATACACAAATCAGCAGGCTGTATCATCCAAAACGGGATTAGATACACAACTCAGCAGGCAGGATCATACAAGATGGGATTAGATACACAACTCAGCAAGCAGGAACTCAAGCCTCTTGCGCACAAATGTTTTTTTTTCCGTTTACGTTCCGTTTTTTGCGTTCCGTATACGTTCCGTATTCGGGACCATTCATTTTAATGGGTCCGCAAAAAAACAGAATGTACTCTGTATGCATTCCGTTTCCGTATTTCCGTTCCGTTCAAAGATAGAACATGTCCTATTATTGTCCATATAACGGACAAGGATAGTACTGTTCTATCAGGGGCCAGCTGTTCCGTTCCTCAAAAAAAACAGAATGCACAAAGACGTCATCTGTATTTTTAGCGGATCCGTTTTTTGCGGACCGCAAAATACTGAAAAAGCCACAAACCATTCAGGCCCGTGCAGTGGACCGCAAATTGCATGGGCATTGTCCGTAGGGCTGCCATATGTAGATGCAGGACCCATTCACTTAAAAGGGATCCGCGATGCGCATCCCATGGTCCACACCATGGCATGCACTACTTTTTTGCGGTGTGGAGGCACGGACAGAAGAGCCACGGAAACACTCCGTAGTGCTTCCGTGGGTTTCTGTGCCTTCCCTCTGCACTGCACCTTCCGGATTGGATTGGGGACCCATTCAAGTGAATAGGTCCGCATCCATGATGTGGTGCACAAACAGATGTTGCCTGTTGTGACGGATTGCCTGCCACCTCGATTGGGCGCCTCTATCGAACGATGCTCCTAGTGCTCGCCAAGGACCATCAGCACTGCACTCGACACCATAACCACCGCAAACCCCACGAACCGCCGCAGCTTGGTTTGGTGTTCACCGTACTCCACCCACGCTGGACCCAAGGCCAGGTTCCAGCTTCCAGTGGGTTTACCTCTCCTTAGTCCAGAGAGGGAAACAGGAACAGGGAGTGTAGTTTTCAAATCCCCCAAACATGAGCCCAGACTTCATGAAGGTTAGAACAGGACACTTTAATACCAGCCAGTACTCACAATTTATACAATTCCACAGGCCAAAGGCACACCCCCTCTGCCTGTGATACAGTTAACTAAGACAATGACTAACTCGGTATACAGTACAGACCAAAAGTTTGGACACACCTTCTCATTCAAAGAGTTTTCTTTATTTTCATGACTATGAAGGCATCAAAACTATGAATTAACACATGTAGAATTATATACATAACAAACAAGTGTGAAACAACTGAAAATATGTAGCTGACTCCGGTGTAGAGGAGTAGATCACCCTCTGATACACTCAGGAGATAATCCCATCACATGTCTCTACTCTCTCCCTATTCTTTCATTAAGACATTGGGGAGGGGATGTCTGTTTGCATGCTGTTCATGTTTGATTAAGTTATGTTGTTAGATCTCTTGAACTGTATATGTACAGTACAGACCAAAAGTTTGGACACACCTCATTCAAAGAGTTTTCTTTATTTTCATGACTATGAAAATTGTAGATTCACACTGAAGGCATCAAAACTATGAATTAACACATGTGGAATTATATACATAACAAACAAGTGTGAAACAACTGAAAATATGTCATATTCTAGGTTCTTCAAAGTAGCCACCTTTTGCTTTGATTACTGCTTTGCACACTCTTGGCATTCTCTTGATGAGCTTCAAGAGGTAGTCCCCTGAAATGTTCTTCCAACAGTCTTGAAGGAGTTCCCAGAGATGCTTAGCATTTGTTGGCCCTTTTGCCTTCACTCTGCGGTCCAGCTCACCCCAAATCATCTCGATTGGGTTCAGGTCCGGTGACTGTGGAGGCCAGGTCATCTGGCGCAGCACCCCATCACTCTCCTTCATGGTCAAATAGCCCTTACTTTCAAAGTTTTCCCAATTTTTCGGCTGACTGACTGACCTTCATTTCTTAAAGTAATGATGGCCACTCGTTTTTCTTTACTTAGGGCTCTTTCACACCTGCGTTCTTTTCTTCCGGCATAGAGTTCCGTCGTCGGGGCTCTATGCCGGAAGAATCCTGATCAGTTTTATCCTAATGCATTCTGAATGGAGAGAAATCCGTTCAGGATGCATCAGGATGTCTTCAGTTCCGGACCGGAACGTTTTTTGGCAGGAGAAAATACCGCAGCATGCTGCGCTTTTTGCTCCGGCCAAAAATCCTGAACACTTACCGCAAGGCCGGATCCGGAATGAATGCCCATTGAAAGGCATTGATCCGGATCCGGCCTTAAGCTAAACATCGTTTTGGCGCATTGCCGGATCCGACGTTTAACTTTTTCTGAATGGTTACCATGGCTGCAAGGACGCTAAAGTCCTGGCAGCCATGGTAAAGTGTAGTGGGGAGCGGGGGAGCAGTATACTTACCGTCCGTGCGGCTCCCCGGGCGCTCCAGAGTGACGTCAGGGTGCCCCACGCTCATGGATGACGTGTCGCATGGATCACGTCATCCATGCGCATGGGGCGCTCTGACGTCATTCTGGAGCGCCCCGGGAGCCGCACGGACTGTAAGTATACTGCTCCCCCGCTCCCCACTACTACTATGGCAGCCAGGACTTTAATAGCGTCCTGGGTGCCATAGTAACACTGAACACATTTTGAAGACGGATCCGTCTTCAAATGCTTTCAGTTCACTTGCGTTTTTCCGGATCCGGCGTGTAATTCCGGCAAGTGGAGTACACGCTGGATCCGGACAACGCAAGTGTGAAAGAGGCCTTAGCTGCTTTTTTCTTGCCATAATACAAATTCTAACAGTCTATTCAGTAGGACTATCAGCTGTGTATCCACCTGACTTCTCCTCAACGCAACTGATGGTCCCAACCCCATTTATAAGGCAAGAAATCCCACTTATTAAACCTGACAGGGAACACCTGTGAAGTGAAAACCATTTCAGGGGACTACCTCTTGAAGCTCATCAAGAGAATGCCAAGAGTGTGCAAAGCAGTAATCAAAGCAAAAGGTGGCTACTTTGAAGAACCTAGAATATGACATATTTTCAGTTGTTTCACACTTGTTTGTTATGTATATAATTCCACATGTGTTAATTCATAGTTTTGATGCCTTCAGTGTGAATCTACAATTTTCATAGTCATGAAAATAAAGAAAACTCTTTGAATGTGGTGTGTCCAAACTTTTGGTCTGTACTGTACATATACAGTTCAAGAGATCTAACAACATAACTTAATCAAACATGAACAGCATGCCAACAGACATCCCCTCACCAATGTCTTAATGAAAGAATAGGGAGAGAGTAGAGACATGCGATGGGATTATCTCCTGAGTGTATCAGAGGGTGATCTACTCCTCTACACCGGAGTCAGCTACTTAATCCCATCACTAACACAATAGAACAAAGGGACAAATGAACTAAAACATTCCTTGGGAGCCTCAGTTTTGTGTTGCTGGGTTCACCCCTGCTCCTTTAATGGGCAATTGGAACGATATGGCCTATAATACTCCACACATAAATCAGGGTTAATAGTTCCTTGTAACCCCAAGAGACTGAGAGGGGAGAGATCTCCATAATTCTGGGTCCATAGTCCTTAGGAAGGAGGCTAGCCCTCAGGCCTCTCCAGCAGCCTCAGTGATGGTTCAGCCCGCCACACCTGTATATTGTGGACCTGCTGTTTGCGGGCCACAATATGGGCACCGGCCGACAACGGTCATGTGCATGAGCCCTAGATACACAGCTCAGCAGGCAGGATCATGCAAAATAAGATTAGATACACAGCTCAGCAGGCAGTATCACACAAAATGAGATTAGATATATACTTCAGCAGGCAGTATCACACACAACAGACTGTGTATCAGGCACACATACATGTTAGGATTAGATACAGATGTGTTTGGATATGATGTGCTTATCACACTCTAGAGATGGTGAGGGAAGAGCCTGTGGACGGTCAGTAATGGGATTAAGACACTGAGCAAGGAGTAGATTCATGTCTGGGTGTAGAAAGATGGACATAGGAGTTGTAGTGGGTGGAGCTTCTGCAGGCAGAGCAGTGTGGGGGGCGTGGCCAGCCTGTGACTCATCACTGTGCAGTGCAGCCAGGATTGTGTATCAATAAAGTTATGTATTCAACAAAACAAGAAGGGGAGAAAGTAAACAAATCTGCCAGGATAGTCTAATGCCTAGACAGACAGAAGGAAATCTCAGACATGAAAAACAGGTATTGGAGGCATATGTATGGATGGTCAGGGGTGTTAGGAGCACATAAAAAGAATTTAGATTTTGGGACCGGACAACCTCTTTAAGTTTTAAATCTCTCTTGTCACTGCCATTAAGGACTCAAGAAAAAGTCTTGACTCCTCTGATGATCACTAACGTGTCCCAGAAACATTTCTAACAACACAGCAGGAATGGGCTACTTAAATCTTTATATGTGAATGATTTATATAAAGGCCATCTTTTTAAAAAGTCTTTTCCTAGGTGATTAATAAATCTCAGATAAGCCTTAAAATGGTTTAAAAATAAAAAAACGTTATACTCAGCCCTTTCTCTATCGCCGTTCTCTACAGTGCTGGTTCAGTTGTCTTGTTGTATCCTGAAGCCAATCAATTGGCTATAGTAGTCACGTGCCCTATCGCTGCATGTCAAAGTGTTGGTGAAGTGCACATTGACAATATGGGATAGAGCACCTTTATTTATTTTATTCACCTATACAGCGCTGAAATATTCCACAGAGCTACACAGACAGTGATGGCCAGTTCGCAGTGTTCGTCAGCGAACACATGCGGGCTGCCATCTTGACTCAGCGCGGGGGTCCTGGGTTTAAATATGACCAAGGACAACATCTGTATGGAGTTTTTATGTCCTCGCTGTGTTTGTGTGGGTTTCCTCTGGGAACGGTGCCTGTAACCAGTGATGGCCAGTTTGCAGTGTTAGCCAGCGAACACATGCGGGCTGCCATCTTGACTCACAAGTCCAGCGATGCACAGGTAAGTCCTTACCTGTGCCTGTGACAGGAGCCGGTCTGAAACAAATGCGGTCACCGGGAGAAGGCAGTTCCGAGAACAGCCCAATGAAGGCCCCCGGCGGCTGTTCTAGGAACTGCCTGCTCCCGGTGACCGCATTTGTTTCAGACCGGCTCCTGTCACAGGCACAGGTAAGGACTTACCTGTGCATCGCTGGACTTGTGAGTCAAGATGGCAGCCCGCATGTGTTCGCTGGCTAACACTGCAAACTGGCCATCACTGGTTACAGGCACCGTTCCCAGAGGAAACCCACACAAACACAGCGAGGACATAAAAACTCCATACAGATGTTGTCCTTGGTCATATTTAAACCCAGGACCCCCGCGCTGCAAGGCACCAGTGCTGACCAATGAGCCACCGTGCTGCAAACCATATAACCATTGCAGCCAATCCGTGTCCTCAGAAGTAGGCCGCAGCAGGAGAACCAGACCAGTACCACAGAGAACAGTGCTGGAAAAGGGGTACCATTTTTTTTTTTCATTGGTTGAGATTTGAATTATCTCCGACAACCCCTTTAAGGGTCCATTCACACGTCTGTGAATGTGTCCGCATCCGTTCCGCAAATTGAGGAACGGGTGCGGACCCATTCATTCTCTATGGGGCCGGAATGGATGCGGACAGCACACAGTGTGCTGTCCGCATCTTCATTTCCCGAGTGCGCCTCCAAACTTCCGGTCTGCGGCTCCGGAAAAAAATAGAACATGTACTATTCTAGGCAGTTCTATGGGGGTGCCGGGTGTAATACACTACGGGCGTGTGAATGGACCCTAAGTTTCATCTTTATCGAATAAACTGAAATGCAATTTTGAAGTAAGTGACAGGCAAGTAACCAAAATTCTGAAAAAAAAGGAGACACAAGAGAAAGAGAAGGGGAAAAGAATATGCTTAACCTCCCGTCCATCTGTTTTTAATTCTGGTGCTTAGCCCGGGGCGAGAAGCTGGCTCAGCTCCAACCCACTGGAAGCTGTCACAGAATCTCACCACAGAACGGCTTTCTTGAATGTCCATACTGTAGATTTCTGGAGTGGCTTTTGTTTAGCTTGATAGAAGGATTGAGCAATTTGTCTGTTGCATAATTTTCACTTGAAGGGGTTGTACCAAGTTTATAACTTTAACTAGCTGATCGCTGGGGTCCAAGTGGATAGGGGATGACTTATATAAACTCGGCTGAACCCTTTAATCTTTCTTTGTTATCACTAACATATAGATCAGTTTGCCGATTGAGCAGTTTTTTTTTCTTACTTCCATAAGAAAGAAAGAAAGAAAAACACATTTGTTAAGTTGTGCATAGAAATTTTCAATTAACACATTATTAAAGAATATGATCTACAAAACTTGTGTACTTGTGTACAGAAATACTAGTCAGTTAGCAAACTATGCCTTACAAAAGGCGTTTTCTAGTCTTTTTATCCTCAGGATAGGCTATCAATATCCGATTGGGGGGTCCAACGCTCCACACCCCCGCCAATCAGCTGTTCGGCAGGGGTTACAGTGCTGGACGTTGGCACCAGAACTACAGCTCTGTCCACTGAAGTGAATGAGAGCAGTGCTGCAGTAAGCAGCTCCATGTACAATGGACACAACTACTGTGTAGGCATGGTATAAACGTCTGGCAATGCAGAAAAGTTGATTGGCAGGGGTACGGGTTGTCGGTTTTTTGACAATCAAATATTTATTTTCTATACTAAGGACAGGCCAACAACATGGGCATACTTTTCATGGAGGCAGACCATGGAACTGCTATAGGGCCTGGGGGAAGGGGGGACACAGTGACGGATTCTTTCTTCTGTTCCTGACATACTATATTTTCACGCAGCCACCACTAGGGGGAGCTGCAAATAGATTATTATAGCTTCCATTGCAGACATTGGCAACTGTATAAATTCATATATACCCAGCTCCCCCTAGTGGTTGCTGCAGGGAGGCAGTTTTGCAGTGATTTAGAGCTCTATGGGGGAAATTTTTCAATCAGAAATCTCAAATTTGTTGTGCATTGCCCGGGAGTGTTTGGCACATGCTTACTGTGAAACTGGGTGGG
Source organism: Bufo bufo (assembly GCF_905171765.1). Classification (NCBI taxonomy): domain Eukaryota; kingdom Metazoa; phylum Chordata; class Amphibia; order Anura; family Bufonidae; genus Bufo; species Bufo bufo. The sequence goes on from NC_053389.1 coordinate 180,249,579, forward strand.
GAAGGACAGCCCAAGTTTTGCTATGGGGCTGAAACTTAACTACTCTAAACTGGAACTAAATGATCTAGAATATTGCGGGGAAGGGGGGGGGGGGAAGATCCCCTTGCCTATATGAGCTAAAGACTGGTGGTGTGGGGGAGGGGGGGTTGCCTGTCAACAAATAGTTGTCTAATTCCAATACCAACCAGAAGAATCTGGACGCATTTATGACTATAATGTGTACTGTAACTAAGGATCAGTAAAAGATAAACTATGGAATTTATTTACAAAGTTGCCCAACTAGTTATGTAGATGATGTCTATGGATTAGTAAAATAATGTTCAAAATTAACTTTTCTTTTATGTACCTCATAAATAGAGGATGGCTTAAGATGCATTTACACAGGCCAAGGAGCAGCGAATTGTCAGGAAGGAAGCGTTCCTTCCCAACAGTCAGCTGCTTGTAAGGTGGAGGTGAAGAGCTGCATTTACATACAGCGATCACCTCCACAGTATTAGGCTTCTTTCACATGAATGATACAGGTTTTGTCAGGATCTGTTCAGGAAAATAATTGATGGTTTTGCACGCAAGTTCAATCAGTTTTGTCTGCGATTGCGTTCAATGTCTTTTGTCGCGTGGATGTAATTAGTTTTGATGCCTCTCCTAGCAACCATCAGTGAAAAACACATTACATACGGACTGCATCTGGATTGCATGCGAACGCCTTCCGTTTTTCATGCAAGCCCCATTCACTTCTGTGTGGCCAGGGCTGCGTGAAGAACGCAAAATATAGAACATGCAGAGATGATACATGAAAAACAACACTCATGTGCACAGAGCCATTGAAATGAATGGGTCAGAATTCAGTGCGGGTGCAATGCGTTCACTTCATGCATTGCACCCGGACGTAAAACTTGCTAATGTGAAAGAGGCCTTAGAACGAGGGGATGCTATTGCGACCGCTCGTCCTCATACAGCTTAATTTAGGTGCCTGTGCGAACGACAGTTTCAGCCGATGAACCAGCGTTTTGCTTGAGAGACTGAAGAGCACAAGTCAGTTTTTCTGCATAGTGAACACCGTAAAAACAAAACCCATAAAACTGTGGCGGAATTGTGTTTATTTTCCAATTTCACAATTTGCTCTTGCCGGAACTAGCTGTTCTACTTCAGGCACAATTCTGATAAGTGCATACAGTCAAATGGGGTGAACTCTGCCCCGACCAAGCTGGATATCCGTGCTGGATCCCGATATAGATGAGTGAAAACAAAAACAGAACAAATGGTCTTCTGGGGATCTGGACACTAAAACTGTAATTTATTGCACATAAATTATTAAAAACTATTAAAAAGGTCTGAGGAAGGAGGGAGACCGCCTCTGAAACACCTCGCCCTCTGCTTGTCTGTTTTCATTGTATTAATTGTTTTTAATTATTTACATGCAATAAATTACAGTTTTAGTGTCCAGTGCCCAGAAGACATTTTTTCTGTTTTTGTTTTCACTCAACTTGTCCTGCAAAAAACAAGTCATCAGATGGCTTGGAACGGAAAAATAAAAAAGTTATGGCTCTGGGAAGGCAGGGAACGAAAAACAAAAGTGCAAAAACTGAAAATAGCTCCATCATGCCGATGCCCCCTGTTGTCGATTTTACCATAAAACAGTAAATTAATTCCCTTTACTTGACTCTATTGTAGTCTATGAATGTATACACAACTTTATGGCTAATACATTAACTTACCTAGTACATAATGGCATATGACATTGCTGCCATTGGTATCAGTTGAAGTATTACTGAGGCCCTCTGCTGGCCACTGTATCTGTTCAGAAGTAATACTATTAATGCCGGACTCAGCAGCATTGTGCTCTCATAATTCATCAGGCCTTCTCTGATGACTGACACCATCTCATTTAGGGATAAGCTACGTTAGTACAGAGTTACCCTCTCACCTAATATCAGTATAAAATGCATTCTGCAATTATCAGCAGTAGAATAATAATGAGCATGCAGCAATAATCTGCCAGGCTACAGGCCTCGTTTTTTTTCTTGAAAGATTATCTTTATCACTGCTGTCTGAAATTAATCTACAAACTAGTTTGGGCCTGTATTGTTTGATTAGAAAAGAATCATAATGCACAACAAAGGGGTTGTGTCACTAAACATATTCTACATTTTTCAAACCCGCTCCTGGATCTGAATACTTCTGTAATTGCATGTAATTAAAAACGTAAAATGTCCAGTGAGTTATTCAATAAAAATGTATCTGTGAATAGCGCCACCTGCTGTTTGTTTTTACTTTATTTTTTGTCTGTTTCACTGAGCTGGTCAATCGTGCTCAGTTTCAGTCTTCAACTGCCACCAGCCATAGCTTCTGTAAGATGCTGCAGTTATAGGGAGAGAGCTGCAGCAGAAAGAACCCCCCCCCCCCCGAGCTGCCAGGCTGAAGATAATCTAGCGGAGCAATTGGAGCACTGAATGGGGAGATCTCTGGATCCATGTGAGGTACAGCGCTGGTTCTAGCTTTGTTAGAAAGAGATTGTCATGTACTATATGATGTCTGATTTTCATTTTTTACATCAGTCATGGGATAACCCCTTTAAGTTATGCTGACTTCTCTTAGATACACATGTAATGCTATGTTCACATATCCATTTACAAACTCGGGTAGTCTGTTCCATTAGAGAACAGGCTAGCAGAGTTTACTGTATAGCAGGATACTGCTGTGCACAGCAGGCAGGACTTTCTGTGTGGCCGAAAGCTGGCATTTATGCCAGAAAATGGCCAGATCCCCACCAGATCCCATTATAGTCATTGGTAATCTAGTGGTGCATGGTAGAAAGCACCCATGCTGGATATGGTAATGTCTGTTCTCTTCCGGAACAGACTATCAGAGTTTGTAAAGGAATATGTGACCGTAGCCTTAGTAAACCTTAAGTGTACAAGTCTATCTAAACTAATTTTATATGCATATCATATAATAAAGGTCAAGTGCATTAGTGATTGCATTGTAGTTAAAAAGTACGGTTTCTGTGAACAAGCAAACACTATAATGCTACAGGTGATTTTGTAAGCATCCCGGATTTAAGATCTCATTTTGAGCCTTCAGGGACCATGCAGGCCTGTGTGTCTCCATGGTTACAGACTACAAACAAACTCTTGTAGTCTGATCAGTCAGTTATATTCCCTCATTTTCATCTGTCTCCAATATTATTATTATTATTATTTATTATTAAAGCGCCATTCATTCCATAGCGCTGTACACATGAAAAGGGGTATACATACATAATACAGACAATTGCACTGAGCATGAACAAGACGAGTTACAAATTGGTACAGAAGGAGAGAGGGCTTACAATCTACATGGTGTGGGATAAGGACACAGTAGGTGAGGGTAAAGCTGGTCATGGCGGTATAGAGGCAGCAGGGTCACTGGTTGTAGGCTTGTCTGAAGAGGTGGGTTTTTAGGTTTCTTTTGAAGGATTCCACTGTAGGTGAGAGTCTGATATGTTGGGGTAGCGAGTTCCAGAGTGTGGGGGATGCACGGGAGAAATCTTGGAGGCTATTGTGGGAAGAAGTGATAAGAGGAGAGGAGAGAAGGAGGTCTTGTGAGGATCGGAGAGGGCGTGTGGGGATGTATCGGGAAAGTAGCTCAGAGATGTAGTGAGGGGACAGGTTGTGAACGGCCTTGTATTTATTAGTATTTTGAACTGAATTCACTGGGCAATGGGGAGCCAGTGAAGGGATTGGCAGAGGGGAGAGGCAGAGGGGTGAGGCAGTGGATTAGAGTTGAGGATAGATTGGAGGGGTGCGACCTCTGGCTATCCATGGTTCATATTACTGGCTTTGATTCTGATTTGGTTTGGACTCTTCTGGCATTGACCTCGGCTTGTTATGTTTTCTGGTTCTGTCTTTGTCAGCTGTGCCATTCTGTCACTAGTGATGCCTTATTTTCATTTCATTTTAGATGCAATAGAGTAATAAAAAAAATGTAGCATTTTTTATGTTAAATATCATAGCCTTTAAGCCTAAGAGCCGCGTTTTCGTGTACTTTTGTACTAGTTTTCATGGGTTTGATATCACTAAATATCATACAATGATATGTAGTGTAATAATATTACAGGCTATAGCTACTAGAGAGGGGTCGTTGATCCAGGGAGTTATTCTGATTGCCTGATTGGAGTCGGGAAGGCATTTTTTCCCCCTTAAGTGGGGGAATTTGGCTTGTACCTCAGTTTTTTTCCCTTCCTCTGGATCAACTTGCAGGATAACAGGCCGAACTGGATGGATAAATGTCTTTTTTCGGCCTTTTATACTATGTTACTTATGTCTGGGAGGTATACACACCTATACCAAAACCAAAAAAAGATTCCACTCCATAAATTCAACCTGTATAAAACCCTGTAATGTACATAATTGCCAATTTGTCCTATCAGTAGGTGGAAACACATTCTTGGACCAGTCATCCATGTTAAGGTAATCGAATACTGATAGGTAGCAAACCAATTATTTGAAGGAAGGAATTCAAAGCCATTTACGGTATGTTATTTTCAAGATTTGTGCATAACCACTTTGCATAATCGAGAGCTAAAGGTTTTCTGTCTCAGACCCTATTATACTCACAGTGACAGGTTGGAAAGTATTAGATAGATCCATGTGTTAACCTGGACTATTTTATTGTAATTAGGTTAATGTAATTAGGTTATATACTCAGTTAGGCGAGCTTTACGTGTACAATATCAGTTGTGTCTGGGCAGCTATTTTATAGTCCCTACAAACGATATACAGTTCCAAATGGCAACAAATAATACAAAGAGTATATAATAATCAAACTTTATTAGCACATATAAATATCAGTATAGACAAATGGCCATTACAATAATAAAAAACATTAAAACCAACAAAATGTGGTGGTAGCACTATAACAGATGAACAAGAACCATTAATGATGTGAGCAAGATTCAAAACTATATCTCCAACTCTCCAGGGCTTTAACATATGATTCTCACACACATCAAGGGAGGCCGCACTGGGCCACCATTAGGGGAGGCCGACATGACAGGGTTTTGGCCACAGAGGGGCGGGTGGCAAGCGTAGGGTTAATAAATTCAAAATGCTAGTGTGGCGGGGAAAGGGGGGGGAGGAGTTAGAAAAAGTCGGGTGAGTAGTTGATAAATAGGACGGGTCAGTGTGGTCAGTTACCTGGATTCTGGCCAGAGAACTGACCGACAGCATGCAGACGGTGGAGGCGCTCATCCAGCAGTTGCGGGCAGCGGCGGACGAAAGGGGACCCGAATGGCTGCAGGAACAAGTGTCCGGAGTATTGCAGGGGGCGGCGGTGAGTAACACCAGCTCACCGCCACCAGCTAGACGGCCGCGGCGGGTCCGGCCGCCCGTGCGCCTGAGCCCAGAGGCCCCCAGGTCCAGATGCAGAGTGCGGAGCCCCTCCGGGGACCCTTCGCGCCGGAAGGCTGGAGCAGGGCCTGTTAACAGCACCTCCCGACGCGGGAGGAATCCAGGTGCACGGCGGGGCCTACCAACGGGCGGGCGTAACCCTTCCCTGCCCTCTTCAAGCAGGGATTCAGGACCAGGAGCGGCAGATCCCCCAAGCCTGGGGGAGGCCGCATGGCGTGGGAGCAGGAACCAGTCGGACGCAGCTGTGCGCAGGGATCCCGGGGATGCGCACAGGCTGCAGGCAGCATCGCCATTGAGGGACTCCACATGCGCATCCAGCAATGACCCTGCTGGGATGCGGGATCCAGCAGCAGCTGCGTCGCTGTGCCATAGTGGAGAAGACCGGCCTGAGCGGAGGAGTGACCTTCTGGAAACAGGATCTTCAGCTGCGGGGTCCACAGCCCCCCGGCAGCTAGGTGAGGCCACTGGGGGTACACATGACTTAGTTAGATTAGGCCCTGGGGGATTGGGTGGGCCACAAGGGGATTTAGGTAGGGGTCTAGGACAGCTGTTTTATAGTCTGGCGGGTTGGATGTCAAGTTTGGGGGCGACAGGGGTTTCACCGGTTGTGGCATGGGGGGTAGGAGCTGCGGGAAGCGGGGTGCCTGGTATGGTGGACGGCGGGTCGCCTGGTGTGAACGTTGTGGGGAGCAGTAGATTGCCTGAAACTGTGACGGGGGGTGCAGGTGCGGCGGCTGGAAATAACAGTGCGTTTGGGGGGCCTGATGGGGTAGTAGGCGCTGGTGCTAATAATGCAGTTGAGAGGTCGGGTGAGGTGGTCTTAGTTTCGGTACAGGCGGGAGGGGAGGATGTCAGGGTCAAGTTAGACGATACTGCACGGGGTGAAGTGTACGTTTGTTTTGAAGGGCCCTTAGGGGCGCATTTAAAACAGGACGTGCGTGAACGTATTTGGAAGGGGGAGTATGTGGATATTTTTTCACTACTCCCCCTGGAGCGTTTTAACTTGGAGAGGGGAAAAAAGGACGAGGGGAAAAAGGAGGAGGACGAGAAGCGTAGGCACGTTCACTAACTGGCTTCAAGCATTTGCGATCTTGGCCAGTGTGATAGGTGAAAAAAAGCCGGAGTGTTGTTCGGCTTTATTTGGCTATATGGATGCTATAGGGGAAGCGTTTCGGGTCTACGGGGGAACAGGCTGGATACGTTATGATAAACAGTTCAGACAGAGGATGGCGGTGCGGAGTAACATTCGGTGGGACCATAAGGACATTGGGCTGTGGATGCGGGTAATGGCACCTGTGCGCCCGGCCCAGTCCTTTCGGGGGGACGCAGGAGGGTCAGGTCAATCATCATTTGCAGTCGCTTCAGCAAAGGGATTATGTTTCCTCTTTAACGAAGGTAACTGCAAATTTGGCCCAAAATGTCGCTTCAAACACGAGTGTTCGTCCTGTGGCGGTAATCACGGGCTTAACCGTTGCTTTAGGGCCAATAGACAGAGAGGGTGGGAAAGTAGTGGAAAAGGGCCTGACACCAGTTCAGGTGGAAAGGATGGCCCCCTTTCTAAATAGATACCCGGATCAGGTCGCAGCAGAATTCTTGAGGTTAGGTCTTACGGACGGTTTTCAAATTCCCTCGGCGCCCTTGCCGGTTGTTCTCGGGCAGAGGAATTTACGTTTGGCCTTGCAGCACCCAGAAGTGGTAACTCAAAAGTTGGAAAGGGAGGTGGCCTTTTGAAGAGCCGCCTTTTGCTAATTTGAGAGTATCACCTTTAGGTTTAGTTCCCAAAAAAGAGCCGAACTCTTTTGGACTCATTCATCACCTATCCTACCCAAAAGGGGCGTCAGTCAATGACAGTATTGATCCGGACTTATGTTCGGTGATGTACACTTCATTTAACGCGGCAGTTGATTGGGTTCGGCGTTTTGGGGCGGGGGCGTTATTGGCAAAAACAGACATTGAGGCGGCGTTTCGCCTATTGCCCGTTAACCAAGATAGTTTGCACTTGTTGGGATGTTATTGGGGGGGGGGGGGGGTTATTTTGTGGATAGGTGTTTACCGATGGGTTGTTCCGTGTCTTGTGCATATTTCGAGTCCTTCAGCTCTTTTTTGGAATGGGTGGTAGCCGACGTGTCAGGTTGTTCATCCATTATACACTATCTGGATTACTTTCTATGCCTGGGCCCAGCGGGCTCCAGGGTTTGTTCGTTGTTATTAAATACGGTTAGGTCAGTTTTTAGTTCATTTGGGGTGCCATTAGCAGAGGAAAAAACGGTGGGCCCCACAATGGAATTGAGCTTTTTAGGTATTGTGATCAACACTGAGAGGCTAGAATGTCGCCTGCCAGACGATAAGTTATTAGATTTGAGTTGTCGGTGGATAAGGCTAGGCGCCCAAAATTTGATTTAAGGATTTACAGTCGTTGCTCGGTAAACTCAATTTTGCATGTCGGATCATGCCCATGGGGAGGATATTTTGTCGGAGATTGGCGGGGGCTATGGCTGGTGTCACGGCCCCGCATCACTTCATTCGCTTAGGAAAGGAGCTTAAAGGGGATCTAGGGGTTTGGGCCGAATTTTTACAGCATTTTAACGGTAGATCTTTAGTTATGAGTGAGGTGGTTGATAACTTTGATTTTGACCTATTTTCAGACGCAGCTGGGGGATCCGGTTTTGGGATTTATTGTCATGGACAGTGGTGCGCGGGTAGTTGGCCAGAGGAGTGGGCTGGCCGAGGATGGGTTAGAAATCTGGTGCTTTTAGAACTATTCCCGATTGTGCTGGCGATGGTGTTGTGGGGGGATCTCTTTAGGGATAAAAAAAACTGTGTTTTCACTGTGACAATTTAGGGGTGGTGGAGATCATCAATGGGATGACGGCGTCCTCTCCGCCTGTTGTTCGCTTGCTGCAGCATTTAGTGTTAATCTGCTTAAGGTTGAATGCTTGGATAGTTGCGGTACATGTGCCTGGGGTCTCTAATTGTATTGCGTATGCCCTTTCTCGTTCGCAGTGGGAGCGGTTTCGGCAGCTGGCGCCGGATGCGGAGCTCGAGGGAATGCAATGTCCGGAGTCCATGTGGGAGCTGTTGGAGGGGCCATAGGTTGGTTGCTGCAGGATTCCATGAGTGTCGGGACGTGGGTAGCGTACGGTAAAGCGTGGCATGAGTGGCAGTTGTGGTGTTCCGATTTAGGGGTCCCAGCGGACGAGGGGGAGGTCCCGCTATTACTTTTTTTGGGGCATGTCAAGGAGGCTGGCTGGTCGGTTTCGCGCCTGAACAAATGGATAGCAGGAATCGCGTTTGGTTTTAAGCTACGACAGTGGCCAGACGTTACTAAGGCGTTTCTGGTCCGGCAGGTGTTAAAAGGTTGGAGGCGCAAGCCACGGCCAGCTGATAGACGTAGGCCGGTTTCCTTTCAACTTCTGTTGCGTATTGGTAGGCAATTAGAGGTGGTTTGTCATTCACCTTGGGAGGTTAAGCTATTTCGGGTGGCTTTTTCACTAGCCTTCTTTGGGGCTTTTCGGTTGGGTGAACTGGTATGTAATAGCGTGCAAGTGATTGGCAGGGGATTATTGAGAGAGGATGTTGTCTTATCTCATGACAGGGTAGTCATTCGTATTCGCAGGTCAAAAACGGATAGAGAAGGGAGAGGTAACTGCGTTCGGTTATTTGAAGTGCCAGGTTGTCTCTTGTGCCCGGTCAGGTGCTTGCGGGAGTATTGTGAGATGCGGATATCCGCGGTTGGCCCGCTGTTAACTCATGAAGATGGATCCTATTTATCGCGTTACCAGTTTGTGGCAGTGTTTAAACGCTGCATACTCAAGTTGGGTATGGCAGCTACTGATTTTACGGGTCATTCGTTTCGCATTGGGGCGGCAACGGAAGCAGCGAGGGCGGGCTTAAGTGATGAGATCATTAAAAAAATAGGGAGGTGGGAATCTGTCCGTTTCCGTTCTTATGTGCGTCTAGGTTTCTGTTGAATATCGCATGTACTCACTGTTGCTATGTTGTGTCATTGTTGTGTTTTGCAGGTTGCGATCCAGCTTTGGTGTGGTTGCTTGGCCACTCTTTCGTGTTTTGGGGTGCTCTTCGGGCGGACGTGCGCCCTGATGGTCGCCAACTGGGCTTGCATAGGGAGGTAGCTGAAGTCCGGTGGATTGGGGTAAGAGGCATGTTGTGGGAAGGTGTGATGAGAGAGGTCCACAGGTACGTGCGGTTGACTAGGCCCCCGGATGTGTTGGTCCTGCATGTAGGGGTTCGGCCGGTCCGAGAACTCATATGGGACATCAAATTTGATTTTCTTCGTTTGTGGTCATTATTTCCAGGTACTATAACGGTTTGGTCTGATATTGTGCCGCAGAAGGTGTGGCGGGGAGCTCGTTCGGTTGAGCGCCTTAATAAAGCGCGGATCAAGGTCAATAGAATAATAGGTAAATTTATGGTCAGGAATGGGGCCGTAGCTGTTCGCCATTCTGAATTGGAACGGGGTGTGGGGGCTTTTTGGAGGGCAGATGGCATTCACCTCAATGCTGTCGGTATTGATCTCTGGTCTTTGGGGTTGCAGGAAGGCGTAGAGCGAGCGCTAGGATTATGGAGGGACTCGCAAGCCTGAGGTTGGAGGTCAGGTTGCGCGTCGTTGGCGGGGGGAGGTCCTCGAAGTTGGTGACACTGATGCTCATGGAGGATGGGAGGGCCTCAATGGTGGGGGGCTGGACTCCCATGGTTGGTGTTGTTGGCTCGTGGAGAAGGCGCTCGTGAGTTGGTCTCCGAGCTGGCGTTTTACGGCTGGAGGCAGTACGGAGGCGCCAGTCTGGCCAAGTGCGTGTTGATAAAGTTGGGGCTTCGAGGACCTTCCCCGTCAGGGGGGAAGAGAATACTGTATTATTGTTATTTAATGTTATTTAATTTGATTGATGCGTTACTGATGGTTATGTATCCAATATTTGGGAATAAACGGCTGCTGTGGCCATTAAATCCAAAATCGGTCTCTGTGTCTTCATTATGCATAAGGCAGTGAGCTGGAACGGGGGAGGTCTGGGGTGGGTAAGTGATAGTTATTCCCCGATAGAATGGACAATAACCTGGTCATGATAAATATGGAAAAACCGAATCAAAAGCAGATATGAATTCATAAGTTATAAAGTGCAAGTGCCATAATAAAGCCGACCAAAAGGTCAGATAGATAAAGTGCATAAAGATACCTATAAAATTAATTCAGCATAGGTAAAACCCTAAAGAAAATATACAGACCCATACTGTGGAGACGCAAAGAGACAGATAGCTACCACAACACAAAATTACCCCGATGTGCGTTTCGCAGTCAGCTTCTTCAAGAGGTAATAAGGTTAAACACAGAGTGAGCATCCATAATATACCCAACTAGGGGGTGGTCACTGTAATTTGGTTATACACTCAGTTAGGCCATCTTTACATATACAGTAGCAGTTGTGCCTGGCCAGCTATTTTAGACCAGGAGCCAAACACAACATAGCACTTCAGTGCACAGATCTATGCACTATGCAGCGTTTTTATGTCCGGCGCTATTTGGCATCTGGTATCACAATTGATGCGCCGGATGTATGAGTACTATCACATAGAAAACTATAGGATCAGTTCTGGCTTCAGTTCTCCTCCGGCAGATTCTACTTCAAGCTGGAGGAGAACTGAATCATATCGCCGGACATAAGTGAAAAGGTCCTTAATACAGACAACCAGAATAAAGCTTAGTTTTACAGTTTGTTCATTTTAAAGTGTCACTTAATTTAATAGAAAATGGTATAACTAGCAAATTTCTAAATCACTTCATAAGTCACTTTAAAAAATATTCCTGCATCCACCTGAAAAAAGCTGTAAAGTCATGGCCACTAGGGGTTTCACGTCACTTAAGTTGCAGTCCACTGCCTGTTGTCAGGCAGGATCTGTCTTTGGTACCACTAAGAGGACTTGGGGATGTGTTAGAGCTAGCTGAGATACTGAGCCTGAAAAAAAACTGCTTCTACACTGCTTCTAAATTCACAGGAGCCTCCTGTGTGTCTGTATGATTTCCCCCTCCGTATCTGTTCTGTGAGCTCCAGAGCTGAAAACAAACATAGTGGGAAGTAAAGGAAAGGATGTCAACAGTACAGTCCTGACAGAAAGGAGATGCTCCCTGCTTCTGAGTGAAATGCATGTAGCTGTGCAGCTGAAACAGGGATTAATATGGCTGTAAAAACATTAGGGATGTCCAAATATTACTGTTCCTTAAAGGGTTTCTGTCACCCCACAAAACTCTTTTTTTTTTTTTTTGGATAGTTAGATTCCTCATAGCGCGATATAGGAGAATATAATAGTCTTACTTACTTTCATGCGGCCGATTCTTTATAAAACGAAGTTTTATAATATGTAAATGAGGGCTCTACCAGCAAGTAGGGCGTCTACTTGCTGGTAGCCGCAGCAGAAAACCGCCCCCTCGCCGTGTTGATTGACAGGGCCAGCCGTGATCTCCTCCTCCGGCCGGCCCTGTCAGTAATTCAAAAATCGCGCGCCTCTGGTCATTCGGCGCAGGCGCTCTGAGATGAGGAGGCTCGTCTCCTCAGCACTCTCTCAGTGCGCCTGCGCCGATGACGTCTTCTCTTTCGATGATGTCATCGGCGCAGGCGCACTGAGGGAGTGCTGAGGAGACGAGCCTCCTCATCTCAGAGCGCCTGCGCCGAATGACCAGAGGCGCGCGATTTTTGAATTACTGACAGGGCCGGCCGGAGGAGGAGATCACGGCTGGCCCTGTCAATCAACACGGCGAGGGGGCGGTTTTCTGCTGCGGCTACCAGCAAGTAGACGCCCTACTTGCTGGTAGAGCCCTCATTTACATATTATAAAACTTCGTTTTATAAAGAATCGGCCGCATGAAAGTAAGTAAGACTATTATATTCTCCTATATCGTGCTATGAGCAATCTAACTATCCAAAAAAAAAAAAAATGAGTTTTGTGGGGTGACAGAAACCCTTTAACAGTTATGATTTTACAAAGAAGCACAGCCATTATGCAAACTTTTTTTTTGAAAACCCAGGCATACTTTAGGGTTGATGAGACTCAGGGATGTCCTATCAAAGAATTTGATTGGTTGAATTGCCCACCAAATGTAATAGGCACCTTAGAGTTAATAATCATCTAGAGCAATATACTAGCTTTTCATCATTTTGAGGAAACCAATGTGGTGGGGTTGTTGCCAACAATCATTGGGTACAGAAAACTACAAGGTTTTGGAAGTGTGGAGGAGGTAAAAGTGGATCTAAGGATTAAGTGGATGATTATAAGTTTTTAGGGGCATTTATTTAGTCTGTGTTGAAATCCTGATTTGCTCTGGGAGAAAAAGGATATTAGAGTCCAAGCAGTTCTATCTGAATTATTGTGAAGGCAGGGCAGGTAGGCTTGGCTTAAGGGATCAAGAAGTCATGGCACACAGGCCTTGCTGTGAAGAGGGAATTGTTGTATGTCAGGTCAATCAGGTCAGTTAAAGGACTACGGGAGAAATTTATGATCCCCCATCACTACTTTCCTGAAAATATGGGGTGTGGTGCAGGAGGAGTGGGACAGCAAGCCAGGCACATTTATCTTAATTTTCTTCAGCTATCTCAGAGCTGTTATATGTTTCTATTTAGGTACACGGACTGACAGAGATGCACCCTATTTATGACAAGGCCTGTGCTCTATCATAAATTAGTTGCATCTTCCGGCAGCGCAGGGAATATCATAGACCTAAGTAAAATGCTGGTCTATGATAAATCTCCCCTGTGTGTTTACTATTGGTAACAAATTCTTGCAGACACCCATGATGGATAACCTTCCTGAGAACCTTTCTGACATTCCTCAGAACCTCTGCTACTGGAGACCTGTGATTCATGAAAATACTTTAACTCTGCGTATAGATAATGGGCCAACAAACATTCTACATGTATATGTGAAAATCATGCATGGATAGCAATTTAAATAGATAAATCACTTTCCTGGCTGCCATTTTAGCACACATAATCCAACCAGATAAGGGACCATGTCCAAACATGCAGTAATTCATCAATTTCCTCACACTGCTCTGCCGGAAAGTGGATTACAGTGATTTGTTTTTATAATAAAACATCATGTTGTAATATGAGCAAATCTCAACACCTGTCACACTGTATTGCACATTAAAACCACCTAGGGCTTGAAGACGTCCTTAAAATGATTGGGACATTCTCTATATTTATCTAATGTTTCTTGAGACATCTAGTGCCTCCCAAAAAGTTTTGGTTGGGCATGGCTGGAAAGTCACAGCTATGAGTTAAAGTAGCTTCATGGTTAGCACTGGTGCCTTGCAGGCCTGGGGTCCCGATTTTGAGTCAGAGCAGGAGCAACATCTGGGTGGAGTTTGTATCTTCTCGTGTGTGCAGGAGTTTTCTGTGAGTACTTTTGTTTCCTCTCATACTCCAAAAACATACCGTCCCATTCACTTGTAATTACACCTGCTCACTGTTGCAATGTCAAAGGGAAACAGTGAGAATGCAGCTCTTGCAGGAGCGCTGCATTCTCTTCATACAGATGATCTGTTGAGGTGCAAGGTATCCAGTCCCTGCCAATTTGATATTCATGACATATGCTGAGGATAGGTCATCAATATGGCAAAAGCACAAACCCATTTAAATATTGATGGCCTATCCTCAGGAAAGATCATCAATATCAGATCGGTGGGGGTGCCGGGAGTTTAACTATTCATTTATTCTATACTTAAAGGGGTTGAGCATTAGATTAATATTGCTGATCTATCCTAAGGTTAGGTAATCAATATTGAATTGGCGGTGGTCTGACTTCTGACATCTCAGCCAAACAGCTGTTTGAAAAGGTCTTGGTGCTTATTTTTGTCAAAGTGTACCTGTTCGCCATCTCCTTTGTAGCCCTGGTGCAGTGTAATTACAACTGCTCGTCCCATTCACTTGAAATCCATAGTATGATCCTAAACATGTGCTTTAAATAATGCCTAGATACAGATTTTTGTCTTACAATAGTAACACAATATTGGAGGGCGTGAGACATGCCTGAGCTGGTGCAATGCTTCTTAACAAATAAAAGTTTTTACATAATGCCAATCCCACCCCCAGCGGCAGTATTGATAAGCTTGCCCCATTGTCTTACCAATATTATTCCTTCTGAAAGTATGTCTCGACTTGCACCACTGAATAAAGCCAAGTAATTGCATAACTTCAGCTGAATTTCTGACTATTCTTTCCTCCTTTGTTTAGTGATACATTGATCATACAGGTAGCAAAACACTAAGGGGTGGCATTACTAATTACCTTGCCTCTGTAAATAGCATGTGATGAAATGCAGACCTGAAACGTGTTTCTATATGGTCCACTGACATGTTTGCTGCCATTTTGTTCCAATGTTATGACCATTATAGTCGGTGGCAGAGGTCATGACCTCTGAGCACTAAATCCTCTACTAGATAACATGTCAATCTTAATCTCCTCAATTCTATTACTGAAAGCCTCCAGGCATTCCTCATTGAGAAAGAGAGAGAGAGAGAGAGAGAGAGAGAGAAAGAAAGAGAAATATCGAGTAAAAGTAAAGTTATTCAATGTTTAACTAAAATGAAACGTCCTATGAAGTCACATAAGCTATGGACTGAGCATATGTCTCAGGACTGCATGAATAAAATATTTATTCCCTTATAAAATATATTTTGCAGAACATTAAAGTTAAGCTCAATTTTATCTCACTTTTTCCTAATAAAAACTATTTTTTAAGCAGTTGTGGGACAATTTTTGTGCTGAAAATAAAAATTTAACTTGACTCAAAACTAGAGAAAAGCAAACGAGTCAAGATTCATTTCGGGTTCGGTTCACCAAATTTTTTGAAAAAGTTTCGGTTCAGACCTGAATTGATTCGGATCGAACTGAAGTTGCTCCAATTGCTCTGAAAGTTGGTATATAACCCCCCCAGCCTCTCTTTTCATTCACTTTAGGCCTCATGCACACGACTGTATTTTTTCACGGTCCGCAAAACAGGGTTCCGTTGGTCCGTGATCCGTGACCGTTTTTTCGTCCGTGGATCTTCCTTGATTTTTGGAGGATCCACGGACATGAAAAAAGTCGTTTTGGTGTCCGCCTGGCCGTGCGAAGCCAAATGGATCCGTCCTGAATTACAATGCAAGTCAATGGAGACGGATCCTTTGACGTTGACACAATATGGTGCAATTGCAAACGGATCCGTCCCCGATTGACTTTCAATGTAAAGTCAGGAGTCCCTTTTTATACTATCGGATCGGAGTTTTCTCCAATCCGATGGTATATTTTAACTTAAAGCGTCCCCATCACCATGGGAACGCCTCTATGTTAGAATATACTGTCGGTTATGAGTTAGATCGTGAAACTCAAATCCGACAGTATATTCTAACACAGAGGCGTTCCCATGGTGATGGGGACGCTTCAGGTTAGAATATACTAATAGAACTGTGTACATGACTGCCCCCTGCTGCCTGGCAGGTGCTGCCAGGCAGCAGGGGGCAGACCCCCCCCCCCCTGTTTTTAACTCATTGGTGGCCAGTGCGGCCGCCCCCCCCCTCCCCCCCTGTAGTTAACTCTTTGTTGTCCAGTGCGGCCGGCCCCCCTCCCTCCCCTGTAGTTAACTCATTGGTGGCCAGTGGGCCCCTCTCCCTCCCCTGTAGTTAACTCGTTGGTGGCCAGTGGGCCCTCCCCCCTCCCTCCCCCCTCCCTCCCCCTCCTAATTAAAATCTCCCCCCCTATCATTGGTGGCAGCGGAGAGTACCGATCGGAGTCCCAGTTTAATCGCTGGGGCTCAGATCGGTAACCATGGCAACCAGGACGCTACTGCAGTCCCGGTTGCCATGGTTACTTAGCAATTTGTAGAAGCATTATACTTACCTGCGAGGCTGCGATGTCTGTGTCCGGCCGGGAGCTCCTCCTACTAGTAAGTGACAGGTCTGTGCGGCGCATTGCTTAATGATCTGTCACTTACCAGTAGGAGGAGCTCCCGGCCGGACACAGACAACGCAGTCTCGCAGGTAAGTATAATGCTTCTACAAATTGCTAAGTAACCATGGCAACCAGGACTGCAGTAGCGTCCTGGTTGCCATGGTTACCGATCGGAGCCCCAGCTATTAAACTGGGACTCCGATCGGTACTCTCCGCTGCCACCAATGATAGGGGGGGAGATTTTAATTAGGAGGGGGAGGGAGGGGGGAGGGCCCACTGGCCACCAACGAGTTAACTACAGGGGAGGGAGGGGGGGCCGGCCGCACTGGACAACAAAGAGTTAACTACAGGGGAGGGAGGAGGGCCCATTGGCCACCAATGAGTTAACTACAGGGGAGGGGGGGGCCGGCCGCACTGGCCACCAATGTGTTAACTACAGGGGGGGGGGGGGGGGCCGGCCGCACTGGCCACCAATGTGTTAACTACAGGGGAGGGGGGGGGGGCCGGCCGCACTGGCCACCAATGTGTTAACTACAGGGGGGGGGGGCTGCCCCCTGCTGCCTGGCAGCACCTGCCATCCAGCAGGGGGCAGTCATGTACACAGTTCTCAGTATATTCTAACCTGAAGCGTCCCCATCACCATGGGAACGCCTCTGTGTTAGAATATACTGTCGGATTTGAGTTTTTCACGAAGTGAAAACTCATCTCTGAAAAAGCTTTTATGCAGACGGATCTTCGGATCCGTCTGTATAAAAGTAACCTACGGCCACGGATCACGGACGCGGATGCCAATCTTGTGTGCATCTGTGTTCTTTCACGGACCCATTGACTTGAATGGGTCCGTGAACCGTTGTCCGTCAACAAAATAGGACAGGTCATATTTTTTGGACGGACAGGAAACACGGATCACGGATGCGGCTGCAAAACGGTGCATTTTCCGATTTTTCCACGGACCCATTGAAAGTCAATGGGTCCGCGAAAAAAAAAGGGAAAACGGCACAACGGCCACGGATGCCGTTGTGGTCGTGTGCATGAGGCCTTATATGGATTTTTTCCCCTTCCCATTCCTCCTCCCCAAGCTCTAGAACACAATGACAACTATAATTAATATAGTTAAAAAAAGTGGCTTGATTGACCAAGCGTCCAAAAGTTATACCTTGACAGGGTCAGAATGCCTGCCCATACGACATGCACAAGTGTTGATTGTCAGAATAAAATGTGGCTCATGAACGAGCCTAAAAAAATTATCCCTTTTAATTGGGAGCAGCAGCAGTGCAGTGTAGATGTGGAAAGGGTACGGTACGTATATAGTGGCATGCAGCCGCAATAGTGTCAGCAGCAGGAGCAGTATAGCATGCAACATACAAGTCTGTGTATGGGTAGTAGTATCAATAGTAGTAGCAGTAATAGTGGCGGCAGATGCTTTGACGTTAATGGTGGTGGCAGTAGGGGATTAAAAGCAAAGAGCAGCAGTAGTTGAGGCAGCGGCAGTTGCAGCAACACCCATTTAGTACATGTTGGCAGATAGGCAGCAGCATGATGGAGACAGCAGCAGCCTTACGGAAGATGATGGTCTGTAGGTTGATGCAGTGGCGTGATGGAGGCAGCAGCAGCTGTACAGAAAGTGATAGTTGGCAAATTGTATTAACAGACAGCAGCAATGCCATAATGGAGGCAGCAGCCATACATAACGGGTCGGATTAGTGGCACGATGAAAGCAGTGGCAGCAGCTGTAGAGAAAGTGATGGTAAACAGACAGACAGCAGTGGCATGATAGAGGCTGCAGCAGTAGCTGTACAGAATGTGATGTTTGGCAAGTAGCATCAGTGGCATGATGGAGAACGTGATGGTAGGCAGACAGGTTGCAACAGTGGCAAGATGGGGCACCACCAGTAAGGCTAGATCTATTCATCAGAGTCAGCCGTTAGAGTGTGAAAATCCCCCCCCCCCCTTCCCCGTGCTGAATAAAGCCAAGTAATTGCATAACTTCAGCTGAATTTATGACTATTCTTTCCTCCATTGTTTAGTGATATATTAATCATACAGGTAGAAAAAAAACTAAGGGGTGGCATTACTAATTACCTTGCCTCTGTAAATAGCATGCAATGAAATGCAGACCTGAAACGTGTTTCTATATAGTCCTATAGTCCACTGATATGTTTGCTGCCATTTTGTTCCAATGTTATGACCATTATTGTCGGTGGCAGAGGTCATGACCTCCAAACACTAAATCCTCTCTACTAGATAACATGTCAATCTTAAGCTCCTCAATTGTATTACTGAAAGCCTCCAGGCATTCCTCATAGAGAGAGAGAGAGAGAGAGAGAGAGAAATACAGTAAAAGAAAAGTTATTCAATGTTTAACCAAAAGGTACAAATGCTTGATTAATTAAATTGAACAAGTCCCAAAAAATACTTTATTTCAACTGTGTGGAAACTGAATATACAGAAATGGACCATTGAGCCCTGACCCTTAATATAGATGGACAATTGAGACTTGACACAGGTACGTTTCTGTCCTACCTTGTGTCTTGTAGTAATTTACATATATATTGCGGTTTAATTAAATTGAACAATACCCCCCCAAAAAAATGAAATTCTAACAGTGTGGAAATGGAATTCACGGAAACGGACGATTGAGGCTTGAAGCTCAATTTCACATTAACACTCACAGGTAAATTGCTGCTATACCATATGTTTTGCTGCAGTAATCACATATATCTGCTGCTGAATTAAATTGATCCTCCAAAAAATAAAATAAAATAAAATTGCAGCCATGTGGAAATGAAATTCACAGAAACGAACGATTGAAGCTTGAAACTCATTTTCACGTTAACATTCACAGGTAGATTGCTGCCCCAGCCTGTGTATTGGTGTACAGATTACCTATATGTTGATTAATTAAATGTGTGAAATTAACATTTCAACTGTGTGGAAATAAACGGAAACGTGCGATTGAGGCTTGACACTCAATTTCACACAAAAAAAGGATTTCTATGAAAATTGGTGGGGGGGGGGTATTAAAATATTTTTTTGCTTTTGAGGCCTGCACTGCAGCAGCTGCAGTTCTGCAAGGAGGCACAGCAGCCATAGCATCTGTCTTCTGTCTCCCTGGCTGTCAGCTTTGCTTCTTGTCCCTATTCTACACACACACTTCTTCTTTGTAATCCTAGCCTTTTCCTTCACTGACCCCTGCAATAGAATACAAGATTGATTGATTTCTGACTGTACCTCGCTCCCTATGATAGTTTTTGTGGCAGACACCTTAACACCCATCCACCCTCTTGTGGCAGGCGCAGCACTATGAAGTGCCTTTTGCGCTGTGGCATTCGAAGAATTTTTATATCTCTGACTTTTTAGTCTAACCAGACTGTCTATTACTCTGTAATTCATCTAGCGCCATTCTATGGAAACAGTAGGTTTAAAGAGCACACCAAATGCTTGAAATAAATTCTTTATTAACTTCAACTTTTCTTCATATAACACTGTCGCCTCTGCAGCAGATAGTCCATGTACAAAACACGTGTTGAATAAAGTATCACAAAATGGTGGTATGCATAAGATGGTGGTTGAACTGTTCAATCTTGTCATTCAACATAAAATGGTGGATATATTTCTCGCTTGAGTATCTGTACTCTCACTTTTAGTTATTTAAGCAGTTTATGATCTCTCTGAGAGGTATATCTGAGGTCTAACTAATAGTTCTACTTGCTGAATTTGGTCGCAATTTGCAGTATGCAGTTAGCAGTAACTATTTGCAGATTGGTTGAGTATGGTCTGGTATGGTTGTATGCAATTTGGATTGCAATATGGAATTTGAGTTTGGATTGTGAACTTTTTAGTTTGCAATTGGTGGAACTGTAAGTAAACATATATATAACCAGTTCAGTATACAGTTCTAATCACTATATTAAGAGTAGGAACATTATATAACAGTTTTGAATACCTATTGTGGCCTCTCTGCTTCCATAAAACACAGCTCTTAGTGGAGTTAATGTCTGTTCAGCTTCTCTCCTCTGGTGTAATGATTCTAGCAGCTCCTGCCTGGGGAATTTCCCACACAGGGTGTGTGTGAGGCTGGCTGTGATTGTTCAAAACTCCTGCTGTGTGTGAGGCTGGCTGTGATTGGTCAAGACTCCTGCCCAGCAACAACAGTTTAACTCTATGCTTTCTGTTGTTTCTGCTGTGTCATTGAGCTTACCTCACATCCATATAATGAATCTTAAAGGCATATTATAATTTCTACTTCTGTGAACACAATATATATAACACTTATATGACATCCAAACATGAAGTCACTGTAAATAACTCTGCTTTTGTCTTCAACACACAAACATGGGAACTGTATTAAGGTTATTAGCATGTCTAGCTGTATAAACATATAAGCTATGTTAGCAACCTAGGACAGGTCTTAGCTGGCCAGCTACACCTCTTTCTCAGCTCAGCACAGAATGGCATTCTGCTCTTTCTTCTAGGGCATCTCCCTGCTGCTGCAGCATTGATTGGCTCATCTAGGATGTCTCTCGGCCTGAAAGCCAATCAGGGCAATCCCTCCCCCCCTTCCTCTCAGAGTCATGTGAGAGCCCTTCTTCCTCCCTAGTGTTTTTTTCCTGCTGACATGTGCACTAAAAATGCCCTATTTTAGTGGATTTGTCCAAAACAAACCCGAAAAGATTTGGGTTAGTCTGTCGTCTGAAAAATAGTAAAATTTGGACCGAACTGGTTCGCTCATCCTTACTCAAAACCTAAATAAAATCTGGCGTGGCATGCAGTTAACCCTAATATCCCATCTTTTTATCCAATCATCATGCTCACAGAATTCCACACTTGTGATTATTGGTGATTTATTTCCAAGATTCATAAAAAAAATTGTGGAATGGTAAAGACCCCCTTGCATATTAGTGGGTTGCTGGCAGAAATTGCAGAGCACCGCATTTTCGGCCACCAGTCTTGTGATGTCAGGGGAGAGAAGGATTGGGCAATCCTTTTGTTCTCTGGGAGATAAGCAGCAGTCAGAAGTGTCTGGCATTGTTTTTTCCCTCTCTACATAAATACAGATACAAGTGAAGCTGATCCAAATGTGTTTGTGTATGGGGGAATTGGGAGGGAGTCTTGGGAGAGAGAGCTGTTGGCTGAATGATTGTTCGGTTGACAGCTATTGAATGTGAATTACTGGCTTACAACTGCTTTTTTACGGTGGTGATTCAGCCCAAGTTAGAGCTAAATGTATGAACCATTTAGTAACAGCCTCCATATGCTGTCCTCATTTTTTGCAGCTTCATAGAAATGAATGGGTCCGCATTCGATCTGCAAAAATGCGGATTGGATGCATACTGAAAATACAATAGTGTGGATGAGGATTGAAAGAAATTTCACCACTTTGATTTTCATCATTTCATTTTTATGATCATTCCCTGCTACATAAAGCTGTTAATTCCATTCACATTAATGTATTTTAATAGAGGACATGCTATTTTTTTTTATTTGGAGCATCTGTAATAATTGAGTTATTCCTTACCAGTACAATAAGGGCTTTATTAAGGATTTGTTTTTGGTGGACCTCTCAAACCTGACAATATTAGAAAATACATGTAGAAATACATGTATTACATAATTGCATATTAATTTAACCCCTTTAGGACACAGCCTTATTTCACCTTAAAGGGACACTGACAGGCCCAATAAGCATATTTAGCTATATATATATGCATGCAAAGGTCTTCTAATGTGTATTAAAAACATATAAGTATAACATCTGTCCACCTTATAAATACAGCAAAATCCTGTTTGATAACCTGATGTAATCGCTCTTCTTTCTGCCCAAAGGGCGGCGTTTCAGCTCCACATGGGCACACACACGCGCCCCAACCGCCGTTTTCAAGTGCCTCCCAGCTCATCAATATTCACTTCGCTGGGCGGCTTCTGCTGTCCCCGACGTTCCGAGATCTTTCTATTGGGCATGCGCAGGATCTCAGAACGTCGGGGACAGCTGAAGCCACCCAGCGAAGTGAATATTGATGAGCTGAGCGTCGCTTGAAAACGGCGGTTGGGGCGCGTGTGTGCGCCCATGTGGAGCTGAAACGCCGCCCCTTGGGCAGAAAGTAGAGCAGTTACATCAGGTTATTGGGCCTGTCAGTGTCCCTTTAAGGATCAGGCCATTTTTTGCAAATCTGACCAGTGTCACTTTAAGTGGTGATAACTTTAAAACGCTTTGACTTATCCAGGCCATTCTGAGATTGTTTTTTCATCACATATTGTACTTCATGACACTCATAAAATAAAGTAAAAAAATAAAAAATTATTCATCAAAAAATACCAAATTTACCAAAAATTTTTTAAAAATTGCAAATTTCCAAGTTTCAATTTCTCTACTTCTATAATACATAGTAATACCTACAAAAATAGTCTACTCCATGTTTGGATCATTTTGGGAATGATATTTAATTTTTTGGGGATGTTACAAGGCTTAGAAGTTTAGAGGCAAATCTTGAAATGTTTCAGAAATTTTCAAAAACCCAATTTTTAGGGACCAGTTCAGGTCTGAAGTCACTTTGCGAGGCTTACATAATAGAAACCACCCAAAAATGACCCCATTCTAGAAACTAAACCCCTCAAGGTATTAAAAACTGATTATACAAACGTCATTAACCCTTTAGGTGTTCCACAAGAATTAATGGAAAATAGAGATATAATAAAAAAAAACATTTCCAGTTACAAAGCAAGGGTTAACAGCCAAACAAAACTCAATATTTATTGCCCGGATTCTGTAGTTTACAGAAACACCTCATATGTGGTCGTAAACTGCTGTACGGGCACACGGTACGGTGCAGAAGGAAAGGAATGCCATACGGTTTTTGGAAGGCAGATTTTGCTGGACTGTTTTTTTTGACACCATGTCCCATTTGAAGCCCCTCTGATGCACCCCTAGAGTAGAAACTCCATAAAAGTGACCCCATCTAAGAAACTACACCCCTCAAGGTATTCAAAACTGATTTTACAAACTTTGTTAATCCTTTAGGTGTTCCACAAGAATTAATGGAAAATAGAGATACAATTTCAAAATTTCACTTTTTGGGCAGATTTTCCATTTTTTTTTCCAGTTACAAAGCAAGGGTTAACAGCCAAACAAAACTCAATATTTATGGCCCTCATTCTGTAGTTTACAGAAACACCCCATATGTGGTCGTAAACTGCTGTACAGGCACACGGCAAGTTTTGTTGGTACTAGTTTAGGGTACATATGATTTTTGGTTGCTCTATATTACACTTTTTGTGAGGCAAGGTAACAAGAAATAGCTGTTTTGGCACCGTTTTTATTTTTTGTTATTTACAACATTCATCTGACAGGTTAGATCATGAGGTATTTTTATAGACCAGGTTGTCACGGAAGCGGCGATACCTAATATGTATACTTTATTATTTATGTAAGTTTTACACAATGATTTCTTTTTTTAAACAAAAAAAAATCATGTTTTAGTGTTTCCATAGTCTGAGAGCCAAAATTTTTTCAGTTTTTGGGCGATTACCTTGGGTAGGGTATGATTTCTGCGGGATGAGATGACGGTTTGATTGGCACTACTTTGGGGTGCGTGTGACTTTTTGATCGATGTAAGGTGACCAAAAAATGGCTTTTTTTACACAGTTTTTATTTTAATTTTTTTACGGTATTCACCTGAGGGGTTAGGTAATGTGATATATTTATAGAGCAAGTTATTACGGATGCTGCGATACCTAATATGTATACTTTTTTTTTATTTATGTAAGTTTTACACAATGATTTCATTTTTGAAGCAAAAAAAATCATGTTTTAGTGTTTCCATAGTCTGAGAGCCATAATTTTTCAGTTTTTGGGCGATTATCTTGGGTAGGGTATTGTTTTTTGCAGGATGAGATGACAGTTTGATTGGCACTATTTTGGGGTGCGTGTGACTTTTTGATCGCTTCCTATTACACTTTTTGTGATGTAAGGTGACAGAAAATTAATTATTTAGCACAGTTTTTTTTTTTTTTTACGGTGTTCATCTGAGGGGTTAGGTCATGTGATATTTATATAGAGCCAGTCGATACGGACGCAGCGATACCTAATATGTATACTTTTTATTTATTTATGTAAGTTTTACACAATAATATCATTTTTGAAACAAAAAAAAAATCATGTTTTAGTGTCTCCATATTCTGAGAGTCATAGTTTTTTCAGTTTTTGGGCGATTATCTTAGGTGGGGTCTCATTTTTTGCGGAATGAGATGATGGTTTGATTGGCACTATTTTGGGGTGCATATGACTTTTTTATCGCTTGCTATTACACTTTTTGAGATGTAAGGTGACAAAAAATGGTTTATTTAGCACAGTTTTAATTTTTTATTTTTTACGGTGTTCATCTGAGGGGTTAGGTCATGTGATATGTTTATAGAGCCAGTCGATACGGACGCGGCGATACCTAATATGTATTCCCCCCTATTTTTTACCAATTTTTTTTAACTTTATTTGGGGAAAATGACATTTTTGTTTATTTCTACTTGAAACTTTTAATTTTTTGGGGGGAAAACTTTTTTTTTTTTCACTTTATTTTTTGTCCTACTTTGGGACTTCAACTTTTGGGGGTCTAATCCCTTCACAATGCTGCATTGGCTGTATGAGTAATACAGTGTGTATTACTCATACAGCTTTCTGCCTGTGAGATCCAGGGGGCTGGATCTCACACGCTCGTCACTGGACGGCAGCGCGATGCCTTCCTTAGGCATCGCACTGCCTTCCATGCCATCGGGTTCCCCCTACAGCCGCATGGGGACCTGATGGCACCGCCGCCCGCCGCATAAGGTAAAACCGCAAACCGCAGGTCTGAATTGACCTGCGGTTTGCGGCGATCGCCGACACGGGGGCATTTGGCCAAAGTGACTGCTCAATGATTTGAGCAGGCACCGGGTTCCGATCACCGCCCGCCGGTGATCCTAACTATACATGACGTACCGGTACGTCATGTGTCCTTAAGTTCCAGGACAACATGCCGTACCGGTACGTCATGTGTCCTGAAGAGGTTAAAGGGCAACTGTCATATTTTTTTATTTGCTAGTTTATTAGAGCAAGATATGTATACCTGAGTTAGGCCTCATGCACACGACCGTTGTTGTGTTCCGTTCCGCAAAATGGGGTTCCGTTGTTCCGTGATCCGTTTCCGTTTTTGTTTCCGTGTGTCTTCCTTGATTTTTGGAGGATCACCAGACATGAAGGAAAGTAAAAATAAGTCTAAGTCAAGTTTGCCATGCAAATGATAGGAAAAAAACGGACCCAAACGCGGATGACAATATTGTGTGCCTCCGCATTTTTTCACGGTCCCATTGACTTGAATGGGTCCGCGAACCGTTTTCTGTGAAAAAAATAGGACAGGTTATATTTTTTTGACGGACTGGAACCACAGATCACGGACGCGGATGACAAACGGTGCATTAGCCGAGTTTTCAATGGACCATTGAAAGTCAACGGGTCTGCAGAAAATCACGAAAAACGGAACAACGGACGCGGAATAAAACAACGGTCGTGTGCATTAGGCCTTAGTCTGTCAATGATTGTCAAAAAATCTGTAATTACCTTATAATAACAGCTTTCATTAATGTCCCATGTCCATTTCCACTACTCCTTTAAAAGACAGTTGCTATGGCTTGTCTGTCTCTGGCTAAGAAGACAAGAAGACGGAGGGGTGGTCCTTCCCACTGCATGCCTGCATTAGGCTTCAGAGTGAGGAGGCGTGTCTCTCAGTAATCAAATATGATTGGCTGGCAGAGAGCTGCTGGCTACAGCAAGTGTGTATGCGAAGTGAGGGAAAGCAGTTTTGGCCTCAGAACTGGCAGAGGAGCCATCTTGAGAAGGTCCTCATATTGTAGAGGTTAAAGCAGCCATAACTAATGGAAAAACTCAAAGAAACAGTGGTATTTGAAGAAACTAAAGATTGCTGTATGCATAATGCTGCTGCTGCAGCAGTAAGATATGCTAAAATAGATTTTTTGATGAAAACAAGTCGGTTGCACTTTAAACATACTAAAACATTCTAAACATGCTAAACATAAAAAATGCACACAAATTAATGGTATTATTTCTCTCTTCCTTCCCTCGTTTCCTTTGATACTATTTTATCACATATTACAATTAAAATTGAGAATGGTAAAAAAAACTTAATGTATCATACAAGATCAGTCATGTCCCTCCTTCTCACAGTCCTGTGTCTTGCTGTAAGACTGCTGCTGGTTGCAGCAGGAGCCTCTTCTGCAGTTAGACATTGGGAGGAATTTATCATTCCCCCCACACCGCTTTTCTGGCATAAAAAAAAGGATCAAACTCTGTTTTTGTGACTTTTTAAGTGCCCCTGTGACAAAATATTGTCACATATGTAGGGCTGCAGCTAACAATTATTTGAATATTTGATTAGTTGTCGATAATTTCATCGAAAAAAACACCAAAATGACAAAAAAAGGGGTTTATATGATTTTACTTCAAAAATTATGTTCAAAGGCCATATTAAAACAAATTATGGATGGCACTGTTATGGGGGATCTGTGGATGACACTGTTATGGGGGATCTGTGGATGGCGCTGTTATATGGGGGATCTGTGGATGGCACTGTTATATGGGGGATCTGTGGATGGCGCTGTTATATGGGGGATCTGTGGATGGCACTGTTATGGAGTGGATCTGTGGATGGCACTGTTATGGGAGGGGGATCTGTTGATGGCACTGTTATGGGGAGGGGGATCTGTCGATGGCACTGTTATGGGGAGGGGGATCTGTACACTGTTATGGGGAGGGGGATCTGTGGACTGTTATAAGGAGGGGGATATGTGGCTGGCACTGTTATGGGGAGGGGGATCTGTGCACTGTTATGGGAGGGGGATCTGTGGATGGCACTGTTATGGGGAGGGGGATCTGTGGATGGCACTGTTATGGGGAGGGAGATCTGTGGATGGCTCTGCCTGTTACCGGAGCTTCATTGTAAGGTAATAAAGATGCGCTGATTTAAAGTTCATGTAAAAGTTACTGCCAGTTAAGGACCCGCAGGCATAGCGCCTGACCTCCCGCCCGCATAGCAACGAATCGGCCCAATTATTCGATAACTGGATTCGTCGACAACGAATCCCGTTATCGAATATTATCGATAACTTTGATTAATCGTTGCAGCCCTACACATATGGCATTACTATGCTATCCTTGCAATATACCCACTACACTAATCTTCATTTATGCCAGTTTTTTTGTGTAAATGAAGACAGAAATCTATGGCAGCTCATAGCTGCTATAAGTCGTGTGATTTACCTTTATTTTTTTTCTTAAATTCAAAATTAACAGAAAATTTGGTTAGCAATCTTGTACATTTGAATTTCTCTGCTTTTAAGGCAAATAGTGATACCTCACAAATGTGTAGTTAATTTTACATTCACTATATGTCTACTTTTTGTTGTCATTATATTGTAAATGTTATTTTATTTTCTTAGGACATTAGAAGGTTTAGAATTTTAGAAGCAACTTTTCAAATTTTAAAGAAAATCTTCAAAACCAACCGACTTTTTTTAAGGACCAGTTCAGTTCTGAAATGACTTTGAGGGACTTATACAATGGAAACCATGTATAATGATGCAATTTTAGAAACTACACCGCTTAAATTATTCAAAACTGATTTTAGAAACTTTGTAAACCCTTTAGGTGTTCTAAAAGAATTAAAGCAAAATGGAGGTGAAATTTTAAAATGTTATATTTTTTACCGATTTTTCATTTTAATAAATTTTTTCATGTAATACAGCAAAGAGTAACAGAAAAGCAAACCTCAATATTAGGGGGGCTGTGGGCACTCTCCTATCTAGAACCAAATGGAATGGGATACAAATATAAATGTACAATTTATTTAATAATGAACATTCTTGTATATAAACAACAAATTACAATTACTATAACTAACTAGGTCGGCCTAGTATCATAAATATAAACTATTAAAAAATATCAATGAAAGATTAAAAATATAAGTGAGGATTATCTATATTTCATATATCCCACAAAATAGTCCAGTGATATGGACGAGGCCACAGGCTGCGTTCTTGACCCTCTCCTTGCGCAGGGCGCCGACGGCGCTTCGAGGGAAGCACGCGTCGCCGGCCCTTCGTTATAACTTAGCTGTGAAAATAAAAAATACATTGTTTTTACAGTAAAATATTGCTTTAGCCCCACATTTTTCATTTTTATAAGCGGTAACAGAAGAAAAAGCACCCCACAATTGGTTACCCATTTTTTTTCCTGAATACGGAAACACCCCAAATGTAGTCATAAACTGTTGTAAGGGCACCTGTAGGGCTCAGAAGGGAAAGAGCATGTTTGGGTTTTGGAGGACAGATTTCACTGAAATGGTTTTCATGTCACATTTGCAGAGCCCCAGAGCAGGGCTGCATCTGCCATAAGGCAAGATGAGCATCTCACATCAGGTGGCAGCGGATCTGCCTGAGTGATGGTGGGGCAGTTTACAGCGGGATATTGGAGAATCTGTCTCCCATACCTGGTGTTCAGCCTCACAGGTCTCCGCCTTTGACCATGTGATCATAACATCATGCCAGTCCTAGCTCAGGAGGTTTCGGTGATGTCATCACAAATACCCACGCTGGGATGTGGCAACTCATGCCACAGGCTGGAAGAGGCCTGTGTCCTGCATCACAGACAGTGTCAAGAAACGAAAGTGAGGAAGTGAGTATTTTCTTTGACTTAAATAAATAGATGGATCAGGTGTGGGGGGGGGGATTTTATTACATATACTGGAAGCACTATGTGAGGGAGTGTTATATATACTGGGGGTACTGTGGGAAGGAATATTATATATACTGGAGGCACAACAGGGAGGGAGTGTAATATATACTGGAGGCAGTATGGGGGAGTTATATATACACTACAGGGGCCATTATAATACAGGAGGCACTACAAGAGGGCATTATATATGCTGGGACACTACAGTGGGGACATTATAACTATCAGAGGCATTGCAAGGCAGCATTAGAACTACAAAGGGTACTGCATTAGGGCCTTAGAAATACTGTGGGACTGGAAGAAGGAGGACAACTTTGTTCTTATTTGGAATCCTGGACAGTTCCCACAGTTAGTGATACCACCTCATGTGCTGAAATAGAGCCCTGGTACCTATATTTGTGTTCGAACACCCATGGCTTATTTTAATCTTGCAGATTTTGTACACGGTAGTGGTTTTGTTCCTGAGCTGACCATAATAGAAGCAGATCTGGCCATGGCATTTTGTTGGGAGATTCTGCCCATAAGTTGCCTCTGCTCTATTTTGCTGCTGCCACAGCCACCGCCCTCATCCTCTGATGTCATCTGCTTCGTGACACCCTGATTCAGCTCCCAGGTCCTGTCTAACACACAATGATTATCATATGCATGGGTTCCCCACCTCCCCCTGAACCTCCTCCTCATGGTAGTCCAAACATGACTGTTCTCACACAACTCATATACATGCATGCTCTATGAGACTCTCCCATAGAGCATGATGGTTTTTTTTGCCTCTTTTTAGCAAAAAGCGAAGGCGCTCCGCTAAAAGGGGGCAGTGAGATCAGAGATGTGGCAAGTGAAAGGCATTTCTGGGGCCACAAAGAAGAGCAGGAGGAATGCTGTGACTCCTGGCTCCAAGGCACACTGTCAAATTCAGAGGTGACATCAAGATCATCCTGTTGTGACTGAGAGAAGTGAGCCATCCAGTCTACAATCTCATCCTCTTTATCCTCAGTAATAATCTGCCACCTATTGGAAGTGAGGACTGTGGCCTACTGCTGCTACTACTACTGGATGGACAGTGCTGATAGTTCTGTTTGCACTACCACCCACATTCTGATTGTCGGATGATGAGGCATGGGTATTTGATTTTGCAGTCTTCCATTTACCAGAATTTTTTTATGAGGCCTATAAATGAAAACTCAGGAGTACACAGATTATTAAACAGTACTAGCAAAACTGTAAGTGTTTTTCCTGTAATTCAACCACTTCACATCCGGGCCATTTAACATGTGTCAATTAATGTGGTAATAACTTTGGAACGCTTTTACTTATCCAAGGCATTTTGAGATTTTATTGTGACACGTTGTACTTCATGACAGTGGTAAATTTGACTCGATATAATTCAGCTTTATTTATAAAATAATCAGAAATTTACCAAAAATTTAGAAACATTAGCAATTTTCTACATTTCTATTTCTCTGCTTTTAAAACAGTGATACCTCCTAAATTATTTATTACTTAACATTCCCTGTATGTCTACTTTATGTCGGCATCATTTTGTAAATGTCATTTGATTATGTTTTTTTGTGAGGCAAGGTAACCAAAAAATTGCTGTTTTGACACTGTTTATTTTTTATTTTTTGCAACATTCATCTGACAGGGTAGATCATGTGCTATTTTTATAGAGCAGGTTGTTACGGACACAATGATATCAAATATGTCTACTTTCTTTGTTTGTTTCAGTTTTACATAATAAAGCATTTTTGAAAAAAATATACAGTATGTTTTTGTGTCTCCATTTTCTGAACGCCATTTTTTTTTATTTTTCTGCCGATCCTCTGGTGCAGAGGCTCGTTTTTTGCAGGAAGAGTTGACGTTTTTATTGGTACCGTTTTTGGGCACATATGATTTTTTGATCATTCATTATTACACAAGGTGACCAAAAAATTGGTTGTTTTAGCACAGTTTTTATTTATTTATTTTTACACCGTTCACCTGAGGGGTTGTCTCCATAGTCTGAGAGACATTGCTTTTTTTATTTTTGACCAATTGTCTTAGGGTCTCATTTTTTGCAGGATGAGGTGATGGTTTGATTTGTACTATATTGGGGTACATATGCCTTTTTGATTGCTTGGTGTTTCACTTCATGTCTTGTTAGGTGACAAAAATGACTTTTTTGGCACTGTTTTTATTTTTATTTCTTTTACTGTGTTCACCTGAGGGGTTAGGTCATGTGATATTTTTAAAGAGCTGGTTGTTTCGGATGCGGCGACGTTTATATCCTATGGGCGGATGTGAGGTGGTTAAAGACAGAGGCACAAATAAATGTCCCTTCCCTCCTACAAATACACTGCACAATGGTATTGACAATGGTAATATTGCCGTTTTTGCAATAAAATGTTTTTGCTATAACTATATGGTATGTTGAAGTAATATAACATTTTCACTAAAGAAGTATAATAATGCAGTTTTGCAGTCAAACATGTTCACTAAAATTAGTATAGTAATGCAGTGCAATGATTTTGCTGTAACTGAATGGTATTCTGAAGTGATACAATATGCGAAAAGTGAATACAGTTTTTGCAATAAAACATGTCATTAACACATTTATAGTAATGCAGTGTTTTCAGTAAAATGGTTTTTCTGTAACTACATGGTATCTTGAAATAATACAACACGTTCAGTAAAATGGGTATACACTGCGTGCAGAATTATTAGGCAAATGAGTATTTTGACCACATCATCCTCTTTATGCATGTTGTCTTACTCCAAGCTGTATAGGCTCGAAAGCTTACTACCAAGTAAGCATATTAGGTGATGTGCATCTCTGTAATGAGAAGGGGTGTGGTCTAATGACATCAACACCCTATATTAGGTGTGCATAATTATTAGGCAACCTCCTTTCCTTTGGCAAAATGGGTCAAAAGAAGGACTTGACAGGCTCAGAAAAGTCAAAAATAGTGAGATATCTTGCAGAGGGATGCAGCACTCTTAAAATTGCAAAGCTTCTGAAGCGTGATCATCGAACAATCAAGCGTTTCATTCAAAATAGTCAACAGGGTCGCAAGAAGCGTGTGGAAAAACCAAGGCGCAAAATAACTGCCCATGAATTGAGAAAAGTCAAGCGTGCAGCTGCCAAGATGCCACTTGCCACCAGTTTGGCCATATTTCAGAGCTGCAACATCACTGGAGTGCCCAAAAGCACAAGGTGTGCAATACTCAGAGACATGGCCAAGGTAAGAAAGGCTGAAAGACGACCACCACTGAACAAGACACACAAGCTGAAACGTCAAGACTGGGCCAAGAAATATCTCAAGACTGATTTTTCTAAGGTTTTATGGACTGATGAAATGAGAGTGAGTCTTGATGGGCCAGATGGATGGGCCCGTGGCTGGATTGGTAAAGGGCAGAGAGCTCCAGTCCGACTCAGACGCCAGCAAGGTGGAGGTGGAGTACTGGTTTGGGCTGGTATCATCAAAGATGAGCTTGTGGGGCCTTTTCGGCTTGAGGATGAAGTCAAGCTCAACTCCCAGTCCTACTGCCAGTTTCTGGAAGACACCTTCTTCAAGCAGTGGTACAGGAAGAAGTCTGCATCCTTCAAGAAAAACATGATTTTCATGCAGGACAATGCTCCATCACACGCGTCCAAGTACTCCACAGCGTGGCTGGCAAGAAAGGGTATAAAAGAAGAAAATCTAATGACATGACCTCCTTGTTCACCTGATCTGAACCCCATTGAGAACCTGTGGTCCATCATCAAATGTGAGATTTACAAGGAGGGAAAACAGTACACCTCTCTGAACAGTGTCTGGGAGGCTGTGGTTGCTGCTGCACGCAATGTTGATGGTGAACAGATCAAAACACTGACAGAATCCATGGATGGCAGGCTTTTGAGTGTCCTTGCAAAGAAAGGTGGCTATATTGGTCACTGATTTGTTTTTGTTTTGTTTTTGAATGTCAGAAATGTATATTTGAGAATGTTGAGATGTTATATTGGTTTCACTGGTAAAAATAAATAATTGAAATGGGTATATATTTGTTTTTTGTTAAGTTGCCTAATAATTATGCACAGTAATAGTCACCTGCACACACAGATATCCCCCTAAAATAGCTAAAACTAAAAACAAACTAAAAACTACTTCCAAAAATATTCAGCTTTGATATTAATGAGTTTTTTGGGTTCATTGAGAACATGGTTGTTGTTCAATAATAAAATTAATCCTCAAAAATACAACTTGCCTAATAATTCTGCACTCCCTGTAGTAACGCAGTTTTTGCAGTAAAACACATTCACTAACTTGGGTATAGTAATGCAGTGTTTACAGTAAAATGTGTTTGCTGTAACTACACGGAATGTGCTGAATCGCAAAATTACAAACAGTAGATAAATTAAAACTGGTTTCTAAAGAAAGGGGGAAACTGCAGAGCATTTGCAACAGAAATTATTATTGATGCTGAAGGCACTGTTAATAAGTCTACGAACAGTGAAAACTTTAAAAAAAAATTTAAAGCTGGCAAGCTGGCTGGTTGTCCATTAACAGAAATAAATTAGCTTGTTGCAGGATTTTGTAATGTATAAACAATACACAACTCTGAGTGACTAGTCCATCACTCTCTGTTTTTATTCTTTCCCTGATAAAACCCTAAAAGCTGTTTCACATGAGCGAGTCCATTTGCGGGAATCACGCTCCATGTGTGAGCGTGATCCTCGGTTCTGGCCTTGCAGGAGCGCACAGCGGTTATCATGATTTATAATGCTATGTGCCTCTGCCTGACTTTTACAGAATCATACTGACATAAAGCTGTCAGTATGATTCTGTTGCAAAAAGGTCATGCAGGGACACATAGAATTATAAATCATGATAACGTTGTGCGCTCCTGCAAGTCCAGAACCGAGGATCACGCTCACACACGGAGCGTGATTCCTGCAATGGACTCGCTCATGTGAAACAGCCTTAAATCTACCTAATTATACCACTATACTCTCCCTTTCTTCTCCCTATCACACCTACATTGCTAGCATGTGTGTGCAATTGCTTTTTGAGAGGCACATCTAAGGCCTCTTGCACACGAACGTGTGCGCCACGTGGTCGTGCGGCTGTCCGACCGTCCATGGGGCAGCCGCTGCGGATCGCGGACCCCTTTAATAGGTCCGCGATCCGGCCGTTCCGCAAAAAGACAGCACATGTTCTATCTTTTTGTGGAACGGAAGTACGGGATGACACCCCACGGAAGCACTCCGTAGTGCTCCCGTAGGGTTCCGTTCCGTGCTTCCGTTCCGCATCTCCGGATATGCGGACCCATTCAAGTGAATGGGTCCGCATCCGTGATGCGGAATGCCAACGGAACGGCGCCTGTGTACTGCGGATCCACAAATGCGGTCCGCAATACGGCCACGGAAGCGCACACGTTCGTGGGAAAGAGGCCTAAAATACATCCTTTCAGATCAATATGATCTGCAAGAATCCTATGCCTCAAAGTCATCTGATAAGACTGACTTTCAGTCTCTGAACCAAACAGGGCATGACCCCCCTCATGTCATGTGATCTTTCATCTTCACCCTCCCTTCTGTTTTCCCCACCAATTTTTACAGTAGAATGGTGCTGGTCACCATTTTTGCACGATTCATCTGAAGAGTCCAAAACTCTAGATTCGTTTGGCAGAGAATTTTTTTTAAAATTCATTTAGAATTGATTTGCTCATTAATATTTCTCAAACCTTATCCGCTTCAACTCCTTACTCCTCTCTCCATATTGATAGTACTATTTTACATCATTTGTCTCATTCGCTGTACTATTTCTATATCTTTTCCAATATAATTGTGACACTTCAGATAATGTGCTGCTGTTTTAACATGCCTGATGAAGAGACCTAAATTGTCATGAAAGCTTGGTATTTGTAATCTGCTTTGTAGTTAGCCATTTTAAGGCTTAACTACTGAAGACTCTTATGGGGTCATTTATTAAGACCAGCGTATTAGATGCCTGTCTTAGTACCCTTTGCGCTGGTGCATGATGTGCCTAAGTTATGTAGAGGCGCTGGCCTCTACATAACTTAGGTGCATCCACCGCCGGCCTAAATCTATGCCAGCTTCCTTACTGGCGTAGATTTAGATAATTTTCTATGTCTAAAACAGGCATAGAAAATAATAAATGAGATGGGCCTTCTGGCCCGCCCGTGCCACACACCCTTTTTTAGACTTGTCATGAGCGGGGAAAAGTTGCAGATTCCTCTTTGTGACCAAATCTGTGACAAATATACACCAAAAATTGGCATATATCTAATAATAAATGACCCCCTTAATTTTCATCTTCGCTATCTACTGGTGCAAAAACAGATCCGTTACAATAATACAACGGCATGCATCCGTCATGAACGGATCCGTTTGTATTATCTGTAACATATCCAAGACGGATCCGTCATGAACTCCAATGAAAGTCAATGAGAGACGGATCCGTTTTCTATTGTGCCAGATTGTGTCAGATCCGTTTGGCTCAATTTCGTCAAGCGGACAGCAAAACGCTGCAGGCAGTGTTTTGGTGTCCGCCTCCAGAGCAGAATGAAGACTGATCGGAGGCAAACTGATGCATACTGAGCGGATCCTTTTCCATTCAGAATGCATTAGGGTAAAATTGATCCGTTTCGGACCGCTTGTGATAGCCCATGACGGATCTCACAAACGGAAAGCCAAAACGCCAGTGTGAAAGTAGCCTTAAGCTAAGAAGGAGTGGAGGATGCAATTATCATTATCATTCACAGTGGCAATACTCACACCGATGTTCCCTTGGGCTATGGCAGTTATAGAAGGGTGCACCCTTTCTTTCCTAGGGTCACACCCTGATCTTGGGACTCCTGCCTGATGGCAGTTGGGACGCCTTGGTGTTGTAGATTTGGTGCGGGTGCAAAGTAGGAGATTGGTGTATGGTGCTGGAGTGAGACCAGTTGTAGAAAATAAACAAGTGCCTCTTTACTAAAGTGCAGAATGTGAGTTGTAGTACATCCAATGGTATGAAAACATAGTGATAAACAATTCTCAGTGCAAATCTCTTAGATAGCAATGTATGGATATAAGCCAGGATGTGGAATGTAGTACTCCTTCCCTCTATCTCTCCAAAGTCTCTCTCTGCATAATCTAAGGTTTGCAATGTTATTCTTGCAATGGTGCCTGTAATTCCCAGATGAGAGGTACAGGATTAGGATATGGTGGGCCAGACCATGTCCAAGTGTGAAAGGTGTTTTAACAATGTCCGTCTTAAACAGCAAATACTGTACTGACTCCAGTGCTTGGACCTTTCCTTTCTCTTCCTTTCCGGAGTGCTGTAAAGTAGAGATGGGTTGATTGATGCAAATATCCTCAGTTGAGTTCAGAGACAGTGATTCTCTGGAACTCAACTCCAGTACTCTGAGGAGTGAGCACATGCCCTCTCACTTCTTCAGCTAACATATTACTCCATAAGCTAGGGACATACCTAAGTCCCTCCCCTAACCCCCTACAAGGGCAGGATCAGGATTATTAACCCTGACATATCCATACAAAACTATGCATGAACAGTACAATACATCAAATAACATAAAATAATAACAATTTGCAAGTATCCTGTTTTGGGGGCACTGCACATGCATAAAGCAGAGTTCATATATCCAGCTTTTTTTTTGCTTACATTCTTGTCCTTTTCTGCTGTGTTGATGCAGACTATGCTGATTTCACTATGGTTACTTAATTTCCTTCCTAGAACTATCAGCTAGAGTTATTTGTGTGACATTACAATTAGCGATAGTATATAGGATGCAGCTGTTCCCTGCATGACACAGACAAGTCTCACGCACGTAAATATGATGCATCATTTCTAATCATGATGTGCTGGAAGTACAGATGAGCAAAGGTTTAAAAAAAATTGATACGGCTGCTTCACTGAACTTTGTCAAGAAAATTGATTCGTTATGACTGACTACATCATGAATCATTATTTATTGTATGGAGCAGGTGCAATGATGAAATGGCGATCATGACGCTCCCCATTGTGGCATCTGAGGCTCACATTCAGGTGTTCATGGGTTAATCCGGGGTTAAAAAAAAATTATACTCACCTCATCCACTTGATCGCGGAGAGACCACATGCTCCCGTATTGATT
The DNA here is from genome assembly GCF_905171765.1 of Bufo bufo. NCBI lineage: Eukaryota > Metazoa > Chordata > Amphibia > Anura > Bufonidae > Bufo > Bufo bufo. Next base: position 180,286,787 of record NC_053389.1, read on the forward strand.
GAAAAAACCTGCCTGAGGATCTGCGGAGAGCGTGATGATGTCACCATGTGATCATGCTGGCCATACGCAGTGACATCATTCAGCCACCATTTTAGGATAAAATTCGGATTTGTGGCGAATTGAATTTTTCCTAAACTTCGGATGCTTCGATTTCTTCGAGAGAATAATGAAATGTGAAACCTGTCCTATACCGATACCTCACAACTTTTGAAAAGCCCAAAGAGGGACAATGAGTGTCGTGTGAGTCATGCCTCTGACCCCACCCAATGCTGCTCAGTCCCCTTTGAACCCACGTATAGTAATAGTACCACATATATAGTACACCCCTAGTGTGCCAACTCTGCAAGAATGTCCCCTTACTGCCCCTCAGAGTAAGGATACGCTCAGTGCCCTTGAGACAGTATGATGCCCCGTTAGTGCCTCCTCGCCCAGTGCCCCTGTAATGTCCCGGAGTGTCATTACCACTTCTTTTTTGCACCTTGCTACCATCTCCTATGTGCTAATGTATAACATCTAATGTACCTCATGTCATCGCCTAATAATGTGCATATTTATTCCTGAAACTGTTGTGTTCATGCAATTACCTGGTCCACCAGCAGATGGCGGCAGCAATTGGCAGAGATAGTTTCTCTGGAGAGGAACCTTCTGGTTCCTTCCAGCCCTCTCTAGCAAGGGAGTTCAGTGTTAGGGAGAAGTTAGTTGTAGTTTAGCCTTCCCCTCCGTGGGGACAGGTCTTGTCTAGTCCACCCTCCTTAGGGAGAGTTTGTGTGCTGGCTAGCAGAGCACTGCCTGCTCTGCTAGGCCCAGAGGCCCTGCCTCTGAAGTCTACATGGTTGCTTGCCCCCTCCTGGGCTTTCATTGCCTTCATCCAAGCTGAGCCTAAGCTTGAGGTACTCTAAAGCCAGGACAAGAAGTTCCTAGAATTATAAGTAAGAGACAGACTATAGCTAACTTAAGTTCCAGCAGAAGAGGAAGAGCTTCCTATTTATCCAGCCAAGCATAGCAGAGCTGAGATAGCTGCAGATAAGTATTTGCCTGCCAAAGTTAAGCCAATACCTGCTGATGACCAAGATATCGTTTGGAAGCTGTTTGGATTACCAATTTACGCCAAGTAAAAGCAACTGTTCAATGTTACTACAAGTCTGGACTCCATTTATTCCATTTGTTCATCATCCAAGTTCAACTACCCTTTTTGCACTGCTTCGTACCACATCACGTCTAGGATCCATGGATATCCAGGTAGGAACACCGCGACACATTTATATAACATCTACAGAGATTGTAGGCCACCCTGCACCACTGTGGCAATCCTACCTCTTGGTACCAACAATACCATCTACAAAGGGAGCTTTGTGCTTCCGCTGCTTAACCGCAGTTGGCGTCACGTTTACTTGCTCTATAAAAGGGACATATTTCATAGAAACCTTCAAAGGGGCAAGGGATACCCAAGCGTGGCCTAGTGGAACCGTTGCACCCCCCATGCAGTATGATGTCCCTATGTGCCCCCACACAATTGAAAGCCTGCTAAGTGCCCCCTCACAGTAGAAAGTTCCTATAAGTTCTCCCCACACAGTTTAAGTGACCCCACACTGTATACTGCCCTCATAAGTTTCCCCCACAGTATGAGTCCCCTTACATAGTGATACTCCCTAAGTTTGAATACTCACTTATCCTACGTTCCCATGGTAAACAGTGCAGAGCAGGTCTACTCTGGTCTCTGAGCCGATGTGCCCTGTCTGTGGCTTAGTTCAGCAGGCATGATGCCATCGCTGTATCACACCTGCCTGTGCCAAACCACTGGCAGCAGTGGCATGGTAGAACAGTAAGTTGACACTTCCCTGCTTCACTATTTTGTTCAACTCTATGTGCATCCTGAGGACACACATACAGTTGATGTCAGGACATGCAGCAGCCTTCCCAGGACTAAGGGTCAAAGTCTGAAATTTGGCACTGTCCCGCTGTATAGCGATACCTATACTTTAAAGCAGTGACCTTTAACTTCAGGCTCTCCGGTATCTCTAAAACTAGAACTCTCAGTATGCCTTGAAAACTACATCAACAAAAGCCATGGGTTAAAGATCCTTGCCTTATAGCAACTAGGTTATTATTTGTCGCAGTACAATCGTTCTTTGCATCTTTGTTGGTTTTATGACATGACAACATGGTTAGAGGCCATAGTTGCTGGGGTTTATCAGAGTAGACTGGGATCCTACTACATTAGAAAAATCAATTACATGATAGAATTCTGTCTGCCGGGTTAGCTCAACGCATACACATTTATATAAGTTCTATCAAAGTTTTTGTAATTTGTTTGTGAATTGAAATATGAAGGTTCAGATCTGAAGTGGAAAATAATTAGTTTTCATCTCTGTTTCAGTTCTTTGAAGATAGGGAGAGGTACCATTTCTCACTGAAGAAATCCAGCTTGTGTATGAAGACACCAAGAACTGGAGATATATATTTTACATACATCCCTCCTGACTGCTAAGCTAAGTGTATATGGATTCTCAATAGAGAGAAGGGAGTAACCTACCAGTAGATTTGAGTGAAGCGAGTTGAATAACTTCGGTAGTTGATTTTTAAAGTGGAAAACCACTTTAAAATTTGAAACTGAACTCTGCTTCAGTTCCGACTAGTACCTTGGAACCAAAGCAAAGTTCAGTTTCAAGATGTTCCACTTTAAAAATCAACTACCAAAGTTATTCAACAAAGTCACAACGACTTCGCAAATAACTTACTTCAGCTCATCGGAGCCCATACATTCTAATACGGTATGGAGACGAATCTCCGTACACTATTACTCCGATGTTTTGAACGAAGTGACTTTGGATTAAGCATCCGAAGTTCACTCCGCTCAACTCTACCTGCAACCATAGGTGTTTTTCTTAGAACTAAAGAATCAGACATCCAGCTGATCTTTGTTTCCCCACCCTCTGCCATCAAAGCATGGGAACACATTAGATGGTCGACTGGTCCAGCTAAAATCGATAAGTTCAACAATCAATATATATGACCTTGGAGTGAAATCCAGGGATTCTGCCACACAGACAACTAGAGATAGGTGGGAGGTCACTAACACTCAGCGAAAGTCAGGGACAGGCTTACACTTGTAACAAGTTCACACATACACAACATAAATACACACATCTATGCAGTATACACACACACATAAATACAGCATATAAACATAAATACAGTATATAGCATATACATACACAGCATCTACAGACATACATACAGCATTTAAACACACATACACAGCATATACACACAAACACCACCAGACAGTCATTATTTTTCACTAGGAAGATTGCATTGATGCATTGAACGTATTAGGTGATACGCAGAAATTTTTTATATATTCCATCCATTTATGTATTTTCTCCCATCCTCACTAAGAGGGGGTTCACACTAGCGTTAGGGATTCCGTTATGGCTTTCCCTTATAACATGGTTATAACAGAAAATAACGGAATCCATAAGACGGAAGGACAGATCCGTTCTTCTGCCCATAGACTTGTATTATGACAGAATGCAAAACTGAAGTGTTTAAAAGGCATTCCGTTTGCTTTCTGTTCTAATAGAAGTCTATGGGAATCAAAACGGATCCGGCTGGGTCCCGTTATGCAAGACGCAAAACAAAGTCCTGTCGACAGGACTTTGTTTTCCGTCTTGCATAACGGGACCCAGACGGATCCGTTATGCTTTCCCATAGACTTCTATTAGGACGGAAAGCATTCTGTCTGGGCATTCCGTTATTTTCCGTTATAATGGAAAGCCATAACGGAATCCCTAACGCTAGTGTGAACCCACCCTAACTTATACACTAATACATATGACTACTTTATCACACCCCAAGTGAATATAGACTCCAGAACAGACCCCAAAGTGTGTTCAGATGCAAAGCTCAGAGTAAATACAGACCTCAGACCCCAAAGTAGGTATAATAAAATAAATAGACCCCTGAGCAGATCTCAGTCTAGGGTTCTGACAACCTTTTTATTGTACTAATTGTTTTTTCCCGACAACAGAACCAAAAATTATGGATGACCCCCAGTTTTATTTACAGACATGCACCAAAATAATGTCCTTGAATCACAAAATTAAAGAGGCTATCCAGGATTTAAAAAACTGACAGCACCAAGTGAAATAGCCTCCTGGACATTCCCTTCAGGAGTCACATTGTCTCATTAAGGATGTGCCCCTAGCTGCCAACGAAGTGACCCCTCTACATGCACACATTCCCAGCCGTGCACGCTTGTGTCTTAAGTATGGCAAAAGTCACCGACAGTTTTTTTCTACTTTCTTGAGCCATGATATCTGCTTTCTGGAGAGAGATGGAAAGCCTACACGCATTAGATGGTTGTCCTGTTCCACCAAAATGGGTAATTTCGAATGACATTCAACTCATCTTTAGAGATCTGCAATGTGATCCCCCCCCTCCACCAAAAAAGGCCGTTGACAGTTAAGCTGCATTTACACGGTGCAATGAACAGCAAATCGTTGGGAAGAAGGCGTTCCTTCCCAACAGTCGGCTGCTCGTTTACATGCAGTGATCTCCACCACAGTATGAGAACGATGGGTCGCTATTGTGATCGCTCAGCATCATACAGCTGCATTGTCTGTGGGCAGCAGATCGCTGTGTAAATCTGCTGCCCAGAAACGATAACAATAACGTTTCGCTCATTCATCGGGTGATCAGCGGTGCCTTTAGACAGGCAGATATACGGGAATGAGCATTCGCAGGAACATTTGTTCCCAATAATCTGCCCGATTATTGCACAGTGTAAATCCACCTTTAAGTTGTCTTCACAATTAGAGGTATCTGTTTTCATTCTTCCTCTGACTTCTAGTTAGTCTCCTTTCATCTCTTTGAGGTATTGTAAGTCTATAAGGGGCATTTATTAAACAGAAGTATGCCTAAATTAGGCGTATTTCTGGCGCAGATTGCAGCGCAAATGCAATAGAGCAGGACCGTGGTACGGTTACACGGACGCCAAATTATGCAGTGGGTCAGGATATTGGTTTAATAGTCTATAGTTTTGTTCGTGACGCCAATTGCAGTGTGCGCAGGGTACAGTCACAGGGCCCTTTAAGGTGTTGTAACTCACGTACCAGGTTAGGAATGCCAGAGTGGTGTAATGTCTCTGTATGGTAGTGGTAATAGTGTCAACGGTGTCTCCTACCTGGGTACGGCTGGACTCCTGGATCCTGGCTCACTTGCAATAAAATGAGTGTGGTGCTAGTAGGAGTAATAGAGTAATTTGCAGCAGTAATTGAGATCCAAACCTTGGTTAAAGTTCAAACTTGTCTTTACTGGTTGTAGCTTTCATCCAAGCAAGATACAGCATTAGTCTTTGGTCCCAGCAGGTATTAGCAATGTGTGGCAGGAATATATCTTCTGCTCTATCATGTACCTGGAGCTTTGCAGGAAAGGACGTCTGCTTTGTAGCTCTAAACTGTGGCAGGAATTTGGCTTCTGCGCTTTTTATCTTCTGCTGTCTGGGGACTGACTAGCTTTGAGGAGGAATATGGCTTCTCCTGGGTCTCTGGACGGTACTCACAGCTATCTTCACAGGGTATGGTTCTTCCTGGAACTCTGGAGTTGTCTGCTTGCTTCTTCCAGCTGAGGCTGCAAGGCTCAGGCTGGGGATGATGATCAATGTCTCAGCCGAGACAAGATCCCGGCATTGGATCCCTGTATCTGGGAGCTCCTACACGCACAGCCCTCCTCTAGCAGGGGTGGCTGGCACACTAACTTAACTTCCTTCTCTCTCCATGAGGCAGGATGTGGGCACAGCCCACTTCTGCTCACAGAGGGGGAGCTAAACTGGAATGTACTATTCCAGCCTAGGAACGGTAAACTGGCTCTAACTCCTTGCTAACACATTGCTGCCACCTGCTGGTGAACATAGAAATTACAGCAATATACATGTAACAAGGCTTTCAATGCACATTTGTGAGAATATTATGTGAAATTACATCTGATGACAATGTTAATGCTCTTAACGGGTCGTAGCGGGGTAAAAAAGTTTCGTAACACAACTCTGGGGTGTTACACAAAGGTCCTTTGTGCCGCAATCTGCAACTAGTCCTCGCTCACGCCAGATTTATAAAAGTGGGTGTGGCGTGGGCAGGGAAGGGGAATTGCCGGGAGGCCCATCTCATTCATCATTCTCCTCACCTGGTTTAGGTGTAGAAAAAGGTCTAAATGTATGACAGCTAGGAATCTGTCTTACATTTAGAAGCGGCAGTGGATCCACCAAAGGTATGTAGAGGCTGCCGCCTCTTCATAACTCCGTCGAATCCACCGCCAGCGCAGGACCTTATTAAGACCGGTGTCTAAAATGCTTAATAAATGTGCCCCCTATGTTCTTATTTCTGCACTATGTTGGTTCAAAGTATCTTCTAAATTGAAAGCTAGCCCTCCACTTCCCATAGTATGACTTGGGGAAATGATATACCTCTTTGTCAGGAATGACCTCTATTTGTGAGGTGGGCTGAACAGAACCGTTTTAATTCAGGCATGCCCAACCTGCGGCCCTCCAGCTGTTGTAAAACTCCCACCATGCTTGGCTTTAGACTGATAGCTATAGGCTTTCCGGGCATGCTGGGAGTTGTAGTTTTGCAACAGCTGGAGGGCCGCAGGTTGAGCATCCCTGGACTCTGCTTCATTTAAATAGACTATGTACTTCCTCTTCAGTCAAGTTTTTTCAATAGAAATCTGTCTCTTCTCATCTGGGAAAGTTCTCACTGGATGCTAAGGGTCTCTACAGGCATTTGCTTCCTGCACAAAATATATGGAATTATATCTCTTCTGACATGTGGATCCACAGTTGCGGAGCACTCTGTTGTCACTATTGTGAACTGGTGGCACTTAGCTGGCACTGTTTATATGGGGTACTTTGCTGGCTATACCATTTATAGTACTATTAATAAGGGTACAGTAATGATGGTGATATCGAGGGCACCTTGGCTGTTACTATACGTGCAGGCTAATTGTGTGCAATATGGTAGCATTATCTACTTACTCTGTATAGCCATATAATTGACGTGTTTTATAAAACTGACACTGTGTCTGTCAGGTACATCTGTTTGTATCTATGTGCATTCTGCATATTCACAAGCATTTCCACCTGGACCCACCTGAGACAAAATACTGCGTACCCTCCAGGTCCTATGCAATACTCTTCATTTTAAATCAAAGCATATTTGCAACAACAACAAAAAATCCCCCCAACATGCACAAGCTGTTTAAGCATACCTTCTTTATCAGAAACAGCTCATTGGCGGAGGTGCTGGGTGCTCATTGGCGGAGGTACCCCACCATCTGATATTGATGGCCTATCCTGAGGCTAGGCCAATTATATAAAAGCAGTGGACAACCCATTTAATCCACTTCCATATTGAGTAAAGAGCAGTAATTCTATTAGCAAACGTATGAGAACCTATTCAAAGTCTCACTGATCTAATAACAGATGTAATCCATCACATACAACAATATCATAAAAACAAACATTTCATTTTATGCCAAACTTCATCATTCTGTGGAAACTGTCAGTGAGGCAGAAACATATCAGCTTGGTCAGTCATACTTAGAATGATATGTTATGAAAAGCAGTACACAACTAGAAGCTGCCGCCATGTGTTCAGAGCCAGAGACGCCGTATCGGCATGCAATCTTAATTCCGTGGCTTTTCCATAACATTCATTGTTTCTTTATTATGCCTGTACGATATTTTGCAGTGTTCCACAGTGAAATGCTCCGAAAAACCAATGAGAAGTTAATGGTGATGTAACTTTGCTCATAGCCCAGAAGCAAGTTCTGTATCATGCCTCCACTGACCATGTACCAATTATAATACTGGTGTATTCCTATGCGGCAGAGAGGCCTTTGGTTCCCCTCAGAGACTGAGAGGACCAACCTGTCTACTTTCAAATTCAGAAGAGAATAGTCCAGGACTTGAAGTTGAAACCAAACCTCCTTCATTCATATTGCATTAAAATCCACCAAACTCAACGCATTTCGAGTGAATAAACTTGGCTTAGTTATAAATCATGAGCGAAATTATGAAATATTTGATTCGGCTGCTTCACCCAATTTCACAAAGAAATTCGATTTGTGACAAATTACTTAGTCGGGAATCGCATTCCTTTGCATCTAGCGGGCGCAATGATGGGGAACGGCGATGATGCCGCATTCAGCGATGGGATCGCGTCATCTGATACTACAATTAAGGCCTTTTAGGGGTTAATCAGGTTAAAAAATAAATATATATACTCACCTTATCCATTTGCTCATGGAGAGGCTGTCACGGCCATCTTGATTGAAGACACGGCACGGCGACATAATCACTGATGACGTCACCGAACCTGGCCTGGCGTGCTGACGTCACACGTCTCCCCACGCTAGATTTCGCTCGGTATCTTCAATCAAGATGGTCGTGCCGGCCTCTCCGTGACCAAGTGGATAAGGTGAGTATGTTTTTTAGTTTTTTACTGCCATTTCAGGAAAAATAGATTCGCTACCTCGAAGCGCAAGGAAATTCAGCTTTGTGGCGAATTGAATTTTTCCTGAAATTCGTATCAAAGTCAATTCATTTAGCTTAGATTCGCTCAACACTATTAGTTATAGCACATCTTTGAAAGGCAGTGTCATATTTCAAGTGAACAAACACTTTTTTTTAAAAATGAACAAACTGCTGGACTATAGTTTTCAAAATTTGTCAATTCACTGGAAGAAAGTGGAGTGTGTGCACAACGTGTGCCATTATCCTGTGCCAGTGACCTGAAATCCTTCTTGCTCATTTATTTTCTCTAGTGTCAAACCTGTAGGCACAAGATAAACGGACAAAGGGATCTGTCATCTGGATATGCTGCCTTATGTAAGCTATAGGTCTGTACTCCTACTTAACAGAATGTCACAAAAAATGTGCCTTTTGGCTAAAAGGACAATAAAAGGACACATATGTATACGGTCATGCACAGCGGCCTGTCAGTCAATGCGGAGGGATGGGGAGAGTCAGGGGACATACCCTTCATGAATACAGCAGTCTTATGAGTCCTCTGTATTCTTCAATGTTCCTAGTAGCCAAAAAGTACAGTTTTTGGGTGTCATTTTCAATAAAAGGAGTGCAAAGCTATATTTTAAGTAGGCTGCCTTTATACAGTCTTCATACCCTTTCTCTTTGTTCACATTTTGTTATGATGCAGCCTTGTACAAAAAAAAAGAAAAAAGTTTTTTCCCATCAGTCTGCACTCAATACCCCATAATGAGAAAGTAAAGACAGAATGTTGAAAATCTTTGCTAACTTATTGAAAAAGGAAAACTAAAATATTGCATTGACATAAGTAGTGATGGACGAACATCGGCCGGGACGATTCGCGAACGCGATCAAATGTTCGTGAACCTCAAGTTTGCGGCGAGCCCCATTCACTTTAATGGCAGGCGAACCTGAAAAACCTTCAGGTCATATTTGCAGCCACCAAATACTTACTAGAAGTGCACAAATAGTCCCACAACATGGACAGTGACATACCAGAGGGGGACCAGTGCTCTGCTGGAGCCAATTTTTATTTTATTTTAGGTGACAGGAGTACGGGCCCTAAAAATTTGGCATTCACCTGACATAAAATAAATTGTGATTATGTGGCTCGCGGTACATTATACGGTCACTGAATAACAATTTTACCGTAGCCCACTGGAGTACAGGCCCCAAACATTAGGCATTCACCGGACAGAAAAGATTAAGTGATTATGTGGCTGGAGGTATATTACACGGTCATTGGATATCAATTTTTCTGCAGGTCAGTGGAGTACAGGCCCCAAACATTAGGCATTCACCGGACAGAAAACATCAAGTGATTATGTGGCTGGAGGTATATTAGACGATCATTAGATAACAATTTTACTGGAGGCCAGGTGAGTACAGTGCCCAAACAAGTAATTATGTGACTAGAGATACATTAGGCGGTCATCGTATAACAATTTTACTGTTGGCCAGTTAGTTTACAGGCCCCAAAAACTATGCATTCATCGTACAAAAAAGATTAGGTGATTATGTGGCTGGAGGTATATTAGACGGTCAATGGATATCAATTTTACTGCAGGCCCCAAACATTAGGCATTCACCGGACAGAAAACATCAAGTGATTATGTGGCTGTAGGTATATTAGACGGTCATTGGGTAACAATTTTACTGCAGGCCAGTGGAGTACAGGCCCCAAACATTAGGCATTCACCGGACAGAAAACATCAAGTGATTATGTGACTAGAGGTATATTAGACGGTCATTGGATAACAATTTTACTGCAGGCCAGTGAAGTACAGGCCCCAAACATTCGGCATTCACCGAACAGAAAAGATCAAGTGATTATGTGACTAGAGGTATATTAGACGGTCATTGGATAACAATTTTACTGCAGGCCAGTGAAGTACAGGCCCCAAACATTCGGCATTCACCGAACAGAAAAGATCAAGTGATTATGTGGCTGGAGGTATATTAAAACGGTCATTGGATAACAGTTTTACTGTAGGCCAGTACAAATACATGTCAAATACATATGTTTATCCCCTTCTACCCCAGGCCAGTTTTCACCTTCCTGCCCAAGCCATTTGCACCAAGGTCTTGTATAGAAAAACGGACACGGACGCAGACACGGATGACATATCAGTTGTGCATCCGTTTTTTTTTCTCTGACCCATTGACTTGAATGGGTCCGTCCTCCGTTTTCCACTGACAAGAATAGGACCGGTTAGATTTTTTTGACGGACTGGAATCACGGATCACAGACGCGGAGAAAAAACGGAGGACTATCAGTTTTTTTTCACAGCTCCATAGAAATGAATGGGACCTCCGATAAACTGTGAAAAATGACAGAACGGACGCGGATGCACACAACGGTCGTGTGCATGAGGCCTTAGTGTCTCCATGTTCTGAGAGCTATAGTTTTTTTATTTTTAGGGCGATTGTCTTAGGTAGGGGCTCTTTTTTTTGCGGTATGAGGTGACGGTTTCATTGGTACCAGTTTGGGGGGCATACGCCTTTTCGATCGCTTGGTCTTGAACTTTTTGTGATGTAAGGTGACAAAAATGGCTTTTTTTAAACAGTTTAAATTTTTTTATTTTTTTTACGGTGTTTATCGGACGGGGGGAAATAATGTGACATATTTATAAAGCCAGTCGTTACGGACGCGATGATACCTAATATGTGTGTGTTTTATTTTTTTATTTTTTTATATAAAATCAGGGGAAAGTTTTTACTTGAAACTTTATTTTTTTAAAGTTAAAAACTCATTTTTTTGGACTTTTAAAAAAAACCTTTATTTCTGTCCCACTCTGGGATTTTACTTTTTGGGGTCTGATCCCCTCTGCAATGCATTACAATACATCTGTTACACTGAGTAATACACTAACAGGTTGACTAGGAGACCCAGCCTGATGCTGGATCTCCTGGGCACCCGTAGAAGGCAGGTCCCGATGCCGTGCAAGGCATTAGGCAGCCTCTCCATGGCATCGGGGTGCCTTCTCACCCATCGGGTCCCCGCCACAGCAGCGCGGGGACCCGATGGACTCTCTCACCCGACGCAAATCCCTTCTATGCCACGGTCAGCGATAAACACAGTATAGAAGGGGTTAATCCGCCGGCATCAGCTTGTACAGCGATGCCGGCGGATACAACAGGGCCCCGTCTACCAGGGACTGCCGGACGCCTGCAGTGATCGGGTTGATGGTGTTGAATTCCTCCAAGGCCCCAACAATTAGGCAATCACTGTACAGAAAAGATCAAGTGATTATGTGGCTGGAGGTAGATTAGACGGTCAATGGATACCAATTTTACAGCAGGCCAGTGGAGTACAGACCCCAAACATTAGGCATTCACCGGACAGAAAAGGCCTTTTATGCCAATGTATATACCTAAGACAGGGACCATTCTTTGTTCTGGGTGGTGGCGGATATGTGTGGGTTGGCATGAGGAAATTCAATTAAACGTGGTCTTCACAGGTGTTGAATTCCTCTGAGATCCATGCCTCTTCATTTTTAGAAATGTGAGGTATTCCACACTGTTGTGAGCTAGGCGAGTGTGCTTATCGGTCACGATCCTCCCTGCTGCGCTGAACATCCTTTCAGACAGGACACTCGACGAGGGGCAAGCCAATAGTTCCACGGCAAATTGTGCCAGCTCTAGCCACAGGTCAAGCCTGCACACCCAGTAGTCAAAGGGTTCCTCGCTTCTCAGAGCGTCCACATCGGCCATTAACCCTTATGTAGTTGGTCTAGGCGTTCTCTGAGGCTGGATTCGGAGGGCGGCTGTCGATGGGTTGGGTGCAAGAATGATCTCATATCCAAAGTGACCAACACATCTTCAAACTGCCCTCTTCTTGTATGCGCGGTAGGATTGGTACCCGCAACTGTTTCTCTTGTTTCTCTGTGGGTAGAAATTCCTCTGCCAGCGCCCGCAACAGCAGAATGCAGCATCTCTCACAGCAAGGCCTGGAAATTCTGCATTCTGACAGCTCTCTGTGTTGCTGGTAACATGTCCGCCATTTTGTGTTTGTACCAGGGGTCTAAGTACGTTGCCACCCAGTACTGGTCCTTGCCCTTTATGCTATTTTATACGTTGGTCCCTCTTCAAACATTGGCGCATGAAGGCCCCTATTTGCACTAAATTGGAAGCGGTGGAGCGCTCTGGCTCCTGCTCATGGCCCAGGAGAATGTCATCCTCGGTTTCCTGTCCCCATCCAAGGACAACACCAGGGATCCCCAAAATTTTTAAAGCCTGCTATTCTTGCTCCTCCTCCTCCTTCTCTCCCCAGGCACCATCCTCCTCTGACTCCTCTTCAGACTCCTGCTGACTTGTCTCAGTTTGAGTAGCCCCCCCCCAGGGAATTCATTCAGCATTGCGACGGCTTGATCAATGACACAACATAATGCACGCTCCAGGAAGAAGGCGTAAGTTATGATGTCACTGATGGCGCCCTGGCTGCGACTGACCAGTTTGGTGATCTCATTAAATGGCCGCAGAAGTCTGCAGGCATCGCGCATGAGCAGCCACTGGCGCGGTGAAAAGAAACCATGCTCCCCAGAACCTGTCCTGCCGCAGAGTTCGTACAGGTAGTCGTTAACGGCACGTTGCTGCTAGAGCAGCCTATCAAGCATATACAAGGTGGAGTTCCAGTGCGTCAGGCTGTCACAAATCAGACGTCTGATGGGCAGGTGGTGTCGCTGCTGAATGTCAGCAAGGCGAGCCATGGCCGTGTAAGATCTAAAAGATTCTAAAATGCCACAAGACGTCCTGGACCTTGGGGTATTTGGCAATGAATCGCTGCACAACTAAGTTCAGGACGTGTGTCATTTTGCCCTGTTTCAGCACGCTCAGCAGATTGGCACTGTTGTTGCACACCACTTTACCAACTGTCAAATTGAGCGGGGTTAGCCACTGATTGACCTGTGACCGCAGAGCTTAAAGCAGTGCAGGACTGGTGTGGCTTATGGCTTCCAGGCACAACAGCCTTAGAACAACATGGCAATGTCTCACCTGGCACGTCGAATAGGTTTGGGGAGCTTGGGGGGTGCAGCGGAAGAGGTGGTAGCAGTGGAATAGGAGGAGTCAGCCAAGGAGGAGACGGAGGATGGAGTAGGAGGAGAAGAAGAAGCAGGCCTGCATGCAATCTGTGGTGGTAACACCAAATCCACACGGGTGCCACGGGTCTGATGCTTGACAGCCGTCAGAATGTTCACCCATTGGGCAGTAAAAGTTATGTCATTTCCCTGCCGTGTTTGCTAGACCACGTGTCTGTGGTCAGATGCATCTTGGCACCGACACTGTGTGCCAGAAATACATTCACTTGCTGCTGAACTTGGCCATATAGTTCAGGGATGCCCTTCTGGGAGAAATACTTCCTTCCGGGGACCTTTCATTGCGGTGTGCCAATTTTCTAAAGGCCTCCGAGTCCACAAATCTATATGTCAGTAGTTGGCAGGCTAGCAGTCCCGACAAGCCAGCAGTCAGCCGTTGGGCAAGAGGGTTATCCGGCGTCATCAACTTTTTACCTTTGAACATTTGGGCCACGGAATCCTGCCTTTTGCCAGATGAACGCGACGACGGCACGGTGGAAGGTGGAGTGGAGGACAAATGGGAAGAGAGAGGAGAAGGAGAAGAGGCAGGACGTGGAGCGCCGGGAGTTTGACTTTGTGGGTTCTGACGGTGTTGCTCCCACTGGGCTCGGTGATGGGAGGCCAGGTGCCTTCTTAAGGCGGTCGTCCCTAGGTCAGTGTTGGGCTTTCCACGATTTATGCGTTGACAGCACAGGCTTCAGATGGCAACACTATTGTCAGCAGCTGACACGTTAATAAAATCCCACACTGCGGAGCCATGTGCTGGCATCCTGGAAGCGCCAGATGTGACCGTGCATGGTGGATGGCTTGCTCCGGATACATTTGCAGTCTGCTTTTTGCCTCCTGTGCACTGCGAGTTCTGCCTGCTTCTCCTCCTTCTACCCCCTATCTGCTGCTCTGTCTCACCCTCTGAACTCCCCTCCTCTTCCTCTCTTGTGGGCACCCACGTGACATTCATCGACACGTCATCGTCGTCACCTTCACCACCACTGACATTAGAGATCTCGGAGTAGGCAGCAACAGCGGGGACCTCCGTCCTTGGGTTGAGCTAGGTACTGTCGTCAGACCGCTGGGTGGCGGCCGTTGCTACCTCCTCTTCCTGATACGATGCCAAGAATGGCTGTGCATTGGTAAGGTCTGGGAATGGATGGGAAAATAATTCTTCTGACTCGAGTGGAGGGGCTATGGTGGTGGTGGTGTCTTTGGGGGTGCACACAGCAGAGAGTGAGGAGGTGCAGATACAGAGGATGCAGAAGCTGAGGGTGCAGAGCCACTCAACCAACTCTGGTGTGTCCTTTGACGTAATTGCACGCACTTTCTCCAACTTCCCACTTAGGTTCCGGCCTGGTGCACCTGCCCGACCCCTACCACCCCTGCGCAATGGTCTGCCTCTTCCTCTGCCTGTCATTTGCAAAATGACCCTGTGACAAAGTCCCTATAAAAGAGCAGTATTTGTGGAAGCAGGTATATTGCAGGCCTCAATCAATATTTGGTGGAAGCTGGTATATCAATCCCCTCTATCAGTATTTTGTGGAAACAGGTGTATAGAACCCCTTAATGAGTATTTGCTGGAAGCCGGTATATCAAACCCCTTAATCAATATTTGATGGAAGCTGGTGTATCGCAGGCCTCAATCAATATTTGGTGGAAGCCGGTATATCAATTCCCTCTATCAGTATTTTGTGGAAACAGGTATCTAGAACCCGTTAATGAGTATTTGCTGGAAGACGGTATATATCAAACCCCTTAATCAATATTTGGTGGCAGCTGGTATATCAATCCCCTCTATCAGTATTTTGTGGAAACGGGTATATAGAACCCCTTAATGAGTATTTGCTGGAAGCTGGTATATCAAACCCCTTAATATTTGGTGGAAGCTGGTGTATCGCAGGCCTCAATCAATATTTGGTGTAAGCCGGTATATCAATCCCCTCTATCAGTATTTTGTGGAAACAGGTATATCGCACACCCTAATGAGTATTTGCTGGAAGCTGGTATATCAAACCCCTTAATCAATATTTTGTGGAAGCCGGTGTATCACACCCCTCAATCAGTATTTTGTGGAAGCTGGTATATCAAACCACTTAATCAGTATTTTGTGGAAGCAGGTATATCGCACCACTTAATCATTTTTTGGGGAGCAACAGGTATATCACACCAGTTGCAATTAGTTATTCCAATAGCGTTTGTCCCTCTATCTAGCTGCGGTATCTTAGCAGAACCGCACACAACTGCTGCACAATACAAATGCACTATAATATACTTTCTATGTTAGAAGGTATATTATAGGTATATCACACCCCTCAATCATTTTTTTTTGGGGGGGGGGGGGGCAACAGGTATATCACACCAGTTGCAATTAGTTACTTCAAATAGCATTTGTCCCTCTATCTAGCTGCGGTATCTCAGCAGAACTGCACACAACTGCTGCACAATACAAATACACTATAATATACTTTCTACACACCTATCGATAGCACACCTATACCAGTCTTTAAAAGGACTTTTGTGGCCCTATTAGCTAGCGTTTGGCATCCCTAACAGTCTGTCCCTGCTCCACACAGCAACCTCTCCCTACACTGGCAAAAAACGGAATGTAAAATGGCTGCCAGATCGGGTTTATTTATAGAGTAGGGGGTGTGTCCATGTGCTGAAATGTCTCAATTGGCTGTCCTGTCCCACCTGATGGATGTGTCATGGGTCAAAGTTCGGCACAATGCAAAAGAATATGGTGCTGGTGGACATCGCCATATATTCGCTTGTTCAACGAACCGCAAACAAGCAAAGTTCGCCTCGAAACTACCGCCGGGCGAACCGCAAGGCCATCTCTAGACATAAGTATTCAAACCCTTTACTCAGCAAAAGCCCCTTTAAGAATATCTCAGTATTTTGCTCAATTCAACTTTCCCTCAACTCTGACCAGGCTCTCTTTAACTGCTGCTGAAAAACACCCACAATGCATGATGCTGCCATCACCATGCTTCACTGTTGGGATGGTATTGGGAACATAATGAGCACTGTCTGGTTTTCTCTATACATGAAGCTTCCAGGGCTGCTGAGCGGCGATGGAAGAAATCCCATTCTAAATATCATTTCACTGCATACAAGCAATCCCTTCTCATATTCAAATCTTCACTCGCTGATGCAAAACTGGCCTACTTCTCATCTCTCATATCTTCCCTGTCACACAGCCCTAAACAACTTTTTAGCACTTTTAACTCCCTTCTCTGTCCCCCAGCGCCCCCACCCTCTCCACTCTTCTCAGCTGAGGACTTTGCCAAATATTTCAAACAAAAGATAGTCCACATCAGAGAAAGCTTTAATGCACAGTCCCCACAGACCCTCTACACAACTGCTCAGTCCTCTTCTCCCAAAACCCGCTTCTCCACCATTACAGAAGAAAAACTCTCCACTCTACTCTCCAAATCTCATCTGACCACCTGTGCACTTGACCCAATCCCATCCCACCTCATCCCTAACCTCACCACAGTGTTTATCCCAGCCCTAACTCATCTCTTCAACCTATCACTAAACTCTGGTGTCTTCCCCTCTGCTTTTAAACATGCTACCATTACACCCATCCTCAAAAAGCCTTCACTTGACCCATCTTCCTTGTCCAGTTATCGCCCCATATCACTTCTTCCGTATGCCTCAAAGCTACTTGAACAACATGTCCATTCAGAACTGTCCTCCCACCTCTCCTCCTGCTCCCTCTTTGACCGCCTACAATCTGGCTTCCGACCCCACCACTCGACCGAGACTGCCCTTACCAAAGTCACCAATGACCTACTGACACCCAAAACCAAGAAACAATACTCTGTCCTCCTTCTCCTTGACCTGTCCTCTGCCTTCGACACTGTTGACCACTCCCATCTGTTGCAAACTCTCTCATCTCTTGGCATCACTGACCTGGCCCTCTCCTGGATCACATCATACCTCACAGACCGGATGTTTAGCGTCTCCCACTCCCGCACCACCTCCTCGTCTCATTCCCTCTCTGTTGGTGTCCCGCAAGGCTCTGTCCTAGGACCCCTGCTCTTCTCTATCTACACTTTTGGCCTGGGACAGCTCATAGAGTCCCATGGCTTTCAGTATCACTCCTACGCTGATGACACACAAATCTACCTCTCTGGTCCAGACATCACCACCTTACTATCAAGAATCCCACAATGTCTATCTTCTATATCATCCTTCTTCGCCTCTCGCTTTCTTAAACTTAACATGGATAAGACAGAATTCATAATCTTTCCCCCATCTTGTTCAACCCCCCCAACAGACCTATCTATCATGATCAATGTCTGCACACTCTCCCCAGTCAACAAAGCCCACTGCCTTGGAGTGACCTTGGATTCTGCCCTTTCCTTCCGACCGCACATCCAAGCCCTTTCCACCACCTGCCGCCTCCAACTCAAAAACATCTCCCGCATCCGTGCTTTCCTTAACTTTGAATCTGCGAAAATGTTTGTACATGCCCTCATTATCTCCCGCCTAGACTACTGCAACATTCTCCTCTGTGGCCTTCCATCTAGCACTCTCGCACCCCTCCAATCTATCCTCAACTCTGCTGCCCGACTAATCCACCTCTCACCCTATTACTCCACTGCCTCTCCCCTCTGCCAATCCCTTCACTGGCTCCCCATTGCCCAACGAATTCACTTCAAAGTACTAACAAATACATACAAGGCCGTCCATAACCTGTCCCCTCCCTACATCTCTGAGCTACTTTCCCGATACACCCCCACACGCACTCTCCGATCCTCACAAGACCTCCTTCTCTCCTCTCCTCTTATTGCCTCTTCCCACAATCGACTCCAAGATTTCTCCCGTGCATCCCCCATACTCTGGAACTCGCGACTATTGCCCTGCTTGTAATGACTCATGAACAGACTATGAATTCAATAGATGGCACTGTTCATGAGTAGTGTAGATTGCGAATATTCTAATCATGAATTTTTATCGCAAATTTTCCATGCAAATGGTTTTTCAGCTGAAAAACAAGGCAGATTCTGTTCATTTGCATGTCTTTCCCATATGCCCATGTTTATGCAAATGTGTTTACATGACAAACCTGTATAGAAAGGTTATTGAATATTATGTTAGGACAATCAGAAAACTTTTTTCACCCTAATGATATTGATCTAGGTGCGCAGGTCCACCCAAGCCATCCAACAGATATGAAGAAACTTTGAGGCTTACTGGCTCTCAGTCAGATGAGAGCTGCTTTAGAATGTCTCATAGTGCACAAGGCTGCCATTGTAAGGTATGCTGACTGATATCTGTCTCATGGGTAGATTGTTGGCCTGCACATACCCGGCTTTTGGCATATAGCCTTTATGTGGTTGTCTATTGTATGTCATAGATAATGGGAGTCCAAGATACATCCAGACATCCTCCCAATGCTGTTTCAAAACTATTTTGGTGGGGTTTCCATTAATTTTTTAACTTTTTTGGGTGAACCAGACACTTTCTTCCTAGCAGGAGTGCCTGGGGTTCTTCCATTGACTTCCATTGTGTTCGGTAGAGCATACGAGCACTTTGGTGCTCGATCAACACTACTCAGGAGCCATTCTACAGTTAAGAAACACCAGCCGCTCTCTACACTCATGTCGTCAGTATATGTCCTAGGGGCTTGTATCTTGACATAGTACAGTTGTTTTCAAAATTATTCAACCCCCACTGAAATTGAGTGTTTTGGCCAGTTTGACATTGATTTTGATCATTTCAGTCATCTTGTTTACAATTAAATCAAAGAGGCACTTGTAAGTCAGACAAATATAACATAACATTTATAATGAAATAACCACAAATGTCTTTTCTGTGCTCACATCATTATCAGTTTTATTCAACCCCCAAGTGACATTCAATCTTAGTACTTAGTACAACATCCTTTTCCAGTTATAACAGCTTTTAAACGTGAAGCATAGCTTGACACAAGTGTCTTGCAGCGATCTACGGGTATCTTCGCCCATTCTTCATGGGCAAAAGCCTCCAGTTCAGTCACATTCTTAGGTGTACGTGCTGCAACTGCTTTCTTTAAGTCCCACCAGAGGTTCTCAATCGGATTTAAGTCTGGTGACTGCGATGGCCACTTCAAAATGTTCCAGCCTTTAATCTGCAACCATGCTCTAGTGGACTTGGAGGTATGCTTGGGATCATTGTCCTGTTGAAAGGTCCAACGTCTCCCAAGCCTCAGGTTTGTGACGGACTGCATCACATTTTCATCCAATATCTCCTGGTACTGAAGAGAATTCATGGTACCTTGCACACGCTGAAGCTGCCCTGTACCTGTAGAAGAAAAACAGCCCCAAAGCATGATTGACCCCCCACCATGCTTCACAGTAGGCAGGGTGTTCTTTTCTTCATAGGCCTTGTTCTTCCTCCTCCAAACATAGCGTTGATCCATGGGCCCAAACAGTTCTAATTTTGTTTCATCAGTCCACAGAACACTATCCCAAAACTTTTGTGGTTTGTCCACATGACTTTTGGCATACTGCAGTCGACTCTTCTTATTCTTTGGAGACAGCAAGGGGGTGCACCTGGGAGTTCTGGCATGGAGGCCTTCATTACGCAGTGTGCGCCTTATTGTCTGAGCTGAAACTTCAGTACCCACATCTGACAAATCTTTTTTCAGTTCCTCAGCAGTCACACGGGGACTTTTCTCCACTTTGCGCTTCAGGTAGCGCACAGCAGTCAAAGTCAGTATCTTCTTTCTGCCACGACCAGGTAGCGTTTCAACAGTGCCCTTTGCCTTGAATTTGCGAATGATGCTTCCTATGGTGTCTCTTGGTATGTTTAACATGCAATCTTCTTATAGCCATTGCCCTTCCTGTGAAGAGGAATCACCTCTTCTCTTGTCTTCCTGGAACATTCTCTTGACTTCACCATGTTTGTAAACACACCAGTAAATGTCTAGAAGGAGCTGAGTATCACAGTCCTTTTAAATCTGCCTAATTGGTGCTTATTATGCTTGATTGCTGCTCCTTGACATCCACAGGTGTTTTCAATACCTGATCGAAAACACTTGAATGAACCTCTGTTCTTAAGAGTGGTAGTCTTTAAGGGGTTGAATAATTGTGTCAATGAAGAAATCACAAAAAAAATAATTAATACTGTATTACAAAAACAATTGATGTCATTTTAGTTGCATTTGGTTCTTTAAAAAGTCCTTGTAAGATTTCATTCTGAACACAATTACAAATGTACACTAAATTCCCTAAAAGCCTTTACAGCATTGGTGGTTGAATAATTTGGAACACAACTGTAATTTATGCATTCATGTTGCTTATATAGTACTGAACACATGTAGGAATAATAGTGTAATTGTGGCATAAATAGGCAGAGCTGAAATGTAGCCATGTTACATAATAATGTGGACAGTTGGATCTTTTGGGTATTTAGTATGCCTTTCTAAATCTGGGTAAAATGATACAGCAGTAAAGCAGAAAGAGTCACAATAATATCATCGAAAAGAACATGTTATCTTACATCTTGATTACTTTTAGTACAGTTTTCTTCTGGGTAACTGCAATTCTTGGCAGTGTGAAAGGAAATGGTTGTGGTATGGGTACTGTTATCAAGGGCATACTTGTGGCTGTGAAACTGAGTGGCATTGCTAGTAATAAACAGTGTATAATTAACTACAGAGGTGGCATAATCCCAGAAAAATGCAAAATGAGTTAGAATAACATTACAAATACTATATTTTTAGCTGTTTTTTAATAGTCACCACTTTTTCCATCCCCGTCCATTAAAACTTCCTGTTTTTACATATCAAATTACTGGAATACTTTTACAATAATATTAAAGTGACACTGAGCAAAAGCTGAAATGCAGTCCAAAGTATCCCAAACCCAATGTTACCCCAAACCTACACATTCCAAAGATTCCTACGGATCTTCTTGCAGGTTGCCTATCAGACTGACCAGATCTAAGGCAGATGTTGTCACTACCCAATAGGAATTTGTGCTAATATACCAGTAAGCAAAACCAGTAGCAGAGCAGCAGACAAAAATGCCACCAAAATGCAGCATGCCATTTTACCCCTAACAATCTGCTTGAAGTAAGTAGCAAGTGATATCATTGGTGGAAAAACATAACCATGCACATGGTAGCTTCTTTACATCGACGTCAATGAAAGGCTGTTCCAAATAAAGATTATTTAGCAGAAAATGACTGTTTTCTGATGCATAATCCATGGTTTATTTTGCCTATATGAACATAAACATATACTGCAGTCAGGGCCAGTAATAGGTTGTCGGGACTCCTTCAGATTGCTGAACAGTCCGGACTCGGAACTTCCCAGCTTAGGAGTCCCTGCTCTGACTCCATATATGGCTGTGTCCATACATGGAGTCAATACTATGAACATGAAGGGGGTATCCCCAAGCATTGTCAGTATGCACCCTGTGTATTTAAGTCTAATTTAGCCTGTATTTTTGAAATGTTTATGTGGGGATGCAAACTCACAACAATCTATATTAAAGGCAAGAACCTTAAAGGGACACTGACAGGCCCAATAAGCATAATTAGCTGTATATATGCATGCACAGGTCTTCCATTGAGTATTAAAAACATATAAGTCTAACCCCTGTCCACCTTATGAATACTGCAAAATGATGTTTTATAACCTGATGTAATCGGTCTTCTTTCTGCCCAAGGGGCGGCGTCTCAGCTTCACTTCTCTCCAGCCAGCCTCCCCCCAACCGCCGTTTTGAAGCGCCGCCCAGCTCATCAATATTCACTTCGCTGGGCGGCTTCAGTTGTCCCCGACGTTCCGAGATCCGGCGCATGCCCAATAGAAAGCTATGGGCATCGGACTCACTTTTAGCTTCTGCGCATGCGCCCGGCACCCATAGCTTTCTATTGGGCATGCGCCGGATCTCGGAACGTCGGGGATAGCAGAAGCCGCCCAGTGAAGTGAATATTGATGAGCTGGGCGGCGCTTCAAAGCGGCGGGGAGGCTGGCTGGGGGGAGGCTGGCTGGGCAGAAGTGAAGCTGAGACGCCGCCCCTTGGGCAGAAAGACGAGCGATTACATCAGGTTATAAAACATCATTTTGCAGTATTCATAAGGTGGACAGGGGTTAGACTTATATGTTTTTAATACTCAATGGAAAACCTGTGCATGCATATATACAGCTAATTATGCTTATTGGGCCTGTCAGTGTCCCTTTAACCACTGAGCTATAGAGCTCAATGCTAAGCTATATAAAATGATCCTTCTAATTAGTGATGATCGAGCATGCTCGGCCGAACACCTGTTCAGCTCGAGCATCTCGATGCTCGGCACATGGCGGTACTCGGCCGAGTACCGCATGTGCTTGAGTGCAATGCTCGAGTCTCCTCCCCGCACATCTCTTGGCTGCTACGCAGTCAATAAACGTGCAGGAAAGTACTGCCCTCACTGTAATGCCAGTAGCCATGTTAGCTACCGGCATTACAGTGATTGGCTGGCTGGAACGCGTCATTGGGTGCTATATAGCACCCGATGACGCATGTTCGGTTCATTCGTAGTCAGGGAGAGCTGAGCATAGGAAGGGACAAAGAGTGTAGGGAGTGTAATTGAATATTTTTTTGGGACAAAAATGTTTCAGAGACCCAAAAGTCCTTGTAAGGACTATTGTGTGTGACAGCAGCAATATAGGTAGCGCAACCTGCGCTAAATTGCTCAGTGTTAGGGAGAACTGTGCATAGGAAGGGACAGACAGTGTAGGGACTGTAATTGGAAGATTTTTATACAAAAAACTTTTCAAAGACCCAAAAGTCCTTTTAAGGACTATTGTGTGTGACACCAGCAATATATATTTTTAGCGCATCCTGCGCTAATTACCGTGTAATAGGCCACTGCGGACAGTTAAATTATTCTCGCCACATCTCCTGTGTAAAGTGTGCGCATCCCTAAAATATCAGTGACACCCAGTGCACTTTTTCCGTAGACGGTGTCCGCTGTGGACAGTTAGATTATAAACGCCACACCTTGTTTTTGAAGTGTGCGCATCCCTAAAATATCAGTGACATCCAGTGCACTTTTGCAGTAGACGGTGTCCTCTGCGAACAGTTAAATTATCCGCGCCACATCTCCTGTTTAAAGTGTGCGCATGCCTATAATATCAGTGACATGCAGTGTACCTTTTTCCGTAGACACTGCGAACAGTGACATTACCTGTGATACATTTCCTGTATAGAATAACACATATAACCAAATAAAGTACAAAGATATATTATATTGCAAATGCTATGCTAATAATTTAGAGATGCTTGGCAAATACATTTTGTACAAAATTATTTGAGCCCGTCTGCCGCACGCCAAGGCGATCTCTATAAGACGGGTCCTAACACTAAACTCACCTGTTATGTGCCATGACAGCGACCATGAAATTCAGGAAGTGTAGGTCCCACATGCATGGTGGGCCCCTTTTGGTTTATATCTCTGTGGTGCCAAAATGGCCTCCATTGAATCCAGGGACTACAAATACCAACATGCATGCTGAGCAAACTATATACTCATGCTAATTAAAATCAGCCTGTGAGGCAAAACAGGCTCCAGGAGTGCACGACCAAAATAGGAGTCAGCCACGTCTCCCATATAAACTACAAAGAAAAAAGGGGGTTAGTCAGCACATCCCAATGTGTAGGTGCACGTCGCTGTGGCTGAAAAAACATATAGAATAACACATAGTGCAACAGCACTCTACAAACCAAATAAAGTACAAAGATATATTATATTGCAAATGCTTTGCTAATAATTTAGAGATGCTTGGCAAATACATTTTGTACAAAATTATTTGAGCCCGTCTGCCGCATGCCAAGGCGATCTCTATAAGACGGGTCCTAACACTAAACTCACCTGTTATGTGCCATGACAGCGACCATGAAATTCAGGAGGTGTAGGTCCCACATGCATGCTGGGCCCCTTTTGGTACCTTTGGTACCTGTCCTGTATAACGTTTCCTAATCACAAATACCTTTGTAAAAAATTTTGCGCATATACTTCCAAATCCTACGCTACTGTATGTGTAACATACTTTCAAGCGTATATCACATTTAAAATGAAGAAGACAAGCAGTAAGGGATGGGGCAGTGGCGGTGATGCTAATGGTGCACGCAGAGGCCGTGGCCCTGGGCACAGAGAAACTGTGCCTGCTGCCAGAGCACAAGAAAAACAATGATCCATGATACCTAGCTTCATGTCCCAGTTTGCAGGGCGGCGCAGGACAGCATGCTTGAAGTCAGACCAGTGCAACCAGGTGGTCGTTTGGATTGCAGCAGATAATGCTTCTAGTCGGTTAAGCACCACCCTGTCTTCCACCAAGTTCAGTCTCAGTTGCCAGGAGTCTGGTCAACATAATCCTCACCCTGATCCTCCTTCCTCCCACCATGTACAGTTTGGCCAAACAAGTGATCCCACACTTGGATATTCCGAGGACCTCTTTTTCGTCACCATTACTTGATTTGGCCCTCTTGCCAAGCACGCTTGAAGAGGGACATGAGATCTTGTGCCCTGATTCCCAACCTCTTGAGCATCCACAGACACAAGAACATGACGGTGGGGAACGTTAATTAATGTTTAATGAGGTGGATGATGATGGGACACAGTTGCCAAATGAGTCAACCGCAATTACTGTTGCAGTGTCCCATTCGTGATCGTGGGCACCGAAAACTAGTTTAATTGTGTTTTATTGTCATATATTATGCCTGTATGCTGTACTTCATCTCATGTCATATTCTCCCATGTCACTAAGTGATTCTATGTGTAAGATCCTTTACACAGGCCTAGTTAGTGTGCAGTACACTAGTTTCTCCACTAGATGGGGCAGTGTTACAGTGTATACATAGCTTAGCTCAGGCCTAGTTAGGCAGTGTCTAGTGAAGTTTAGTCAGTGTGCAGCCATGATGTAGCTGCCTGCTGGAGGGAGGCCTCCTGCCTCTCTGCTCTCTCCCTGTTAGTTCCACAGTCCAGGGTTAAAGCCTACATGATTCAGCCTGAAGTCTGAAGCAGTAGCTTTCACATATATAAAAGATAAAAGAGCCTGTTTTATCTGAGGACTTACAATACCCTACCCTCGTATGCATGAGAGACTGTATTTCATATCTGGATGTACTAGAGACTGTATTCCATATCTGGATGTACTAGATACTGTTTTATACTTGGATGTAACCGTTATCAGGAGCAACGTTCAGTAAAAGTTATAAGCTGGATTGCACCATCCTTGTCTGAGTCTCCAATTTCTTAGTTAACACTACAGTAAATGGTTGTACCACCATAAAAGGTACTGGTGTCACGACTACAAGGGACCTTGCCATATGCACATTAATACAGACCATTAAGGGCACCTCGAACCACCATCTGGCCTGTGTCCCTTACACCAGAGTGTTCCCCAGAGAATTCCTGTGCCGTTCTCCTCATCACTTGTGCAGGCCTGCCCAGGGATGACATAACCGTGACTAACCAGAGCTGTATTTACCTCGGCCCACCTAATGCTCACACCGTGACCTCACATATAATTCCCCTGTCGGTCTGGCTCACTGCACTGTCTCAAGAGGTTGATAAAGAGGATGAGACACAGTTGTCAATCACTGAGATTGTGGTTAGGTCAACAAATCAGGAGGATGATCAGAGTGAGGAAGGGGAAGAGGAGGTGGTGGATGAGGCAGTGGGGTGGCAAAAGGGAGAAGGAGGGCCACACCAAACAGGCCCACAACTGTTGCCAAGGGGTAGATGGCGTTCTTTTGAGGAAAGTGCGGACGACAAACGAATAGTAGTTTGCAAACTGTGCCATACGAAAATGAGCCAGGTCGTGAACACTAGCAACCTCACCACCACCAGCATGATCCATCACATGACATCCAAGCACGGTAAGTGGGACAAACGCCTGGGTCCACAATCTGTGTCTGTGGGTCACACCACTGCCTCCTCTTCCCCTATGTTACGTGCTGGACAATCCCCTGTCGAAGGTGCCTCCCGCCCTGCACCTGGACCTTCGCAAGCACCATCAGCGACCACATCCACTTCTGTGTCCCAGCGCAGCATCCAAATGTCCTTACCCCAGGTCTTTGAACGCAAGCGAAAATACCCAGCCACCCACCCACAGGCCATAGCACTAAATGCGCAGCTTTCCAAATTACTGGCCCTGGAAATGTTGCCATTTAGGCTTGTGGGCAATGAGGCCTTCCGCAGCCTGATGTCGGCGGCCGTCCCGCGTTACGCAGTCCCCAGCCGCCACTATTTTTAAAGGTGTGCCGTTCCCGCCTTACACCAACATGTGTCCCGTAACATCACACGTGCCCTGACCAACGCAGTTACTGGGAAGGTCCACTTAACCACGGACACAGGGATAAGTGCATTCGGCCAGGGACGCTACATTTTCCTGACGGCACACTGGGTGAATGTTGTGAGAGCGAGTCGTACCCTGGGATGGCACAGGTGCTACTGACGCCAAGGATTGCGGGCCCTACGTCGATCAGGGTTTCCGCCTGCACCTACGTGAGTGGCTCCAAACCCCACTTCTCCTCTGCCTCCTCCAGTCATCAGTCGGTAGCTGGAAGCAGTGTAGCACTGCAGTGGGGAAGCGGCAACAGGCCGCGCTGAAGCTGATATGCTTAGGGGACAAACAGCATACCGCCGCAGGGAATAAGAGACCAGACTGACCTATGGCTCTCGCCACTCAACCCACAACCAGGCATGGTTGTGTCTGGTGATGGCCGTAACTTTGTGGTGGCTTTGGAGCTCGGCAAGCTCAGACACATCCCATGCCTAGCCCACGACTTCAACCTTGTGGTTCAGCGGTTTCTCAAAACCTACCCCAATTTGCCTGAGCTACTGGTGAAGGTGCATCGCGTGTGTGCACATTTCCGCAAATCATCGACAGCTTCAGTGATTTGAAATTGTCAGCTCACCGGCTGTTGTGCGACGTGAGCACGCTCTGGAACTCCATGTTCCACATGTTGGCCAAGCTTTGTGAGCAGCAGAGGGCGGTAGTGGAATACCAGCTGCAACATGGTCGTCGCCTTCCTCCAGTCAGCTTCCGCTATTTACAAGCAAGGAGTGGGCATGGATGTCTGACCTCTTTGAGGTTTTAAGAAACTTTGAGGAATCAACACAGATGGTGAGCGGCGATAACGCTATTATCAGCGTAACCATCCCACTTCTGTGTCTACTCAAACGCTCGCTGCTCACAATTAAGAACGACGTTTTGCATGTGGAAGAGGTGGAAATGGGGGAAGACATTACACAGGGTGAAAGTCAGACCACCCTCAGTTCGTCTTCTCAGCGCAAATTGGACGATGAAGAGGAGGAGGAGCAGGAGACGGTTGCCTCCGCTACAGAGGGTAGTACCCATGGAAGTTTAATTTCATCTGTTCAGAGTGGGTGGGCAGAAGAGGAGGAAGAGGATGAGGAGATTTACAGTGATCCCCCTGATGACGACAGCGAAGTCTTGCCTGTTGGTACTCTGGCACACATGGCTGACTTCATGTTAGATTGCCTTCCCGCGACCCGCGCGTTATACGCATTTTAGACAACACGGATTACTGATTGTTCACCCTTCTCGACCCCCGCTACAAGGAGAACTTCTCATCTCTCATTCCTCTGGTGGAGAGGACGAGCAAAACGGTGCAATACCAGAAGATCCTTGTTGAAAAATTACTCCAAAAATTTCCATCTGACAACGCTGGTGGCAGAGTTCGTAGTTCCTTGGCCAACCGAGGAGGGGAGACAAGGGGAACACAGCAGTTCCAACAGAGACAGGGCAACACTCTCCAAAGCCTGGGACAGTTTCATGACACCCCACCAGCACCCTCACCCTGATGCGCGGCCTAGTGTCACAAGGAGGAAAACATTTTGGAAGATGGTGAAGGAGTACATAGCAGACCGTGTTAGCGTCCTCAATGATCCCTCAATGCCTTACAACTACTGGGTGTCCAAGCCGGACATGTGGCACGAACTCTACGCCTTGGAGGTGCTGTCCTGCCCTGCCGCCAGCGTTTTGTCTGAGCGTGTATTTAGTGCTACTGGTGGCATTATAAGAGATAATTGTATCCACCTGTCAACTGAAAATGCTGAAAGGTTGACTCTTAGAAAAATGAACAAGGCCTGGATTGACTATGACTTCTTGACTCCACCAGAGGAAAGCTGATGAACATAAATGCACTTTAAATGTGCTGTTTATAATGTACTGAATACACTGTATTCCCATGCACCCCTTCCACCACAAACAAGGGTATATGGTTCAATCTTCCTTTTCTCATCCTCCTTCTCCTCTTTCATCATATTAACACATGCTTATTCGTCGCATATATGCCCTTCGCATATAATGTTTTACGTGGTCAGCTCAGCAGCAGGCCCTCGCATATAATTTTTTAAAGGGTCAGTTTACCAGCAGGCCCTCACATATAATTTTTTAGAGGGTCAGCTCTCCAGCATGCCCTCGCATATAATGTTTTACAGGGTCATCTCACCAGCAGGCCCTCGCATATAATTTTTTAGAGGGCATCTCACTAGCAGGCCCTCGCAGATAATGTTTTAAAGGGTCAGCTCACCAGCAGGCCCTCACATATAATGTTTTACAGGGTCAGCTCACCAGCAGGCCCTCGCATATAATTTTTTAGAGGGCCAGCTCACCAGCAGGCCCTCGCATATAATGTTTTACAGGGTCAGGTCAGCTGCAGGCCCTCGCATATAATTTTTTAAAGGGTCAGTTTACCAGCAGGCCCTCGCATATAATTTTTTAGAGGGCCAGCTCACTAGCAGGCCCTCGCATATAATGTTTTAAAGGGTCAGCTCACCAGCAGGCCCTCGCATATAATGTTTTACAGCGTCAGCTCAGCTGCAGGCCCTCGCATATTATTTTTTAGAGGGTCAGCTCACCAGCAGGCCGTTGCATATAATGTTTTACAGGGTCAGCTCACCAGCAGGCCCTCGCATATAATTTTTTAGAGGGTCAGATCACCAGCATGTCCTCGCATATAATGTATTACAGGGTCAGCTCACCTGAAGGCCCTCGCATATAATGTTTTAGAGGGTCAGCTCACCAGCAGGCCCGCACCTAAAATCTTTTACAGGGTCAGTTCACCAGCAGCCCTACACCTAAATCTTTTACAGGGTCAGCTCACTAGCAGGCCCGCACCTCAAATCTTTTATAGGGTCAGCTCACCTGAAGGCCCTTGCATATAATGTTTTAGAGGGTCAGCTCACCAGCAGGCCCGCACCTAAAATCTTTTATACGGTCAGATCACCTGAAGGCTCTCGCATATAATGTTTTAGAGGGTCAGCTCACCTGCAGGCCGTCACCTAAAATCTTTTACAGGGTTAGCTCACCAGCAGGCCCGCCCCTAAAATCTTTTACAGGGTCAGCTCACCTGCAGGCCCTCGCATATAATTTTTTACAGAGTCAGCTCACCAGCAGGCCCTCGCATATAATTTTGACAGGGTCAGCTCACCAGCAGACCTTCACCTATAATCTTTAAAAGGGTCAGCTTACCAGCAGGCCAGTACTTAAAATCTTTTACAGGGTCAGCTCATCTGCAGGCCCGCACCTAAAATCTGTTACAGGGTCAGATCACCTGCAGGCCCTCACCTAATTATTAGCGATGGAAGAACATTGGCCGGGACGATTCACGAACGCGCTTTTGCGATCAAATGTGTGCGAACCGCACGTTCGCGGTGGACCCAATTTACTTTAATGGTAGGCGATCTTGATAAACCTTCAGGTCATATTTGCAGCCAGCAAACACTTACTGGAAGTACCCAAATAGTCCCACAACATGGACAGTGATATACCAGAGGGGGATCATTGGCAAAACTTCCCACAAACTATATGTATTTTAATCAGGGGCCATTTTTATGCATCTTAGAGGGAAATTCTCAAAAATGTGCCCTGCTGGAGCCTAGAAAATTTGTATTTCCTATCGGTTTGATGTATATAAATGTGCAGCACTCCACGTTTTTGTATCCTGCAGAGTCTATTAAAAAAATGCATACGTTAACATAATTTTTTTTTCTACCATGGAACTGTATGGTGAACGGATGCCACTGTATGGCATCAGTCTGAGGCATCTGTTAACGCATACATTTTCGGTATGCATTAAATGGATAGCAAAAATAGGATGTGAACCCAGCCCTAGTGTCAGAATAAACACCAGTACACAGCAGAGCAGCGCGGCGGAGAGGGGAGGCCGCCATGTACTGACAGAGCGCTACCTGGTCCTGGTGGTCAGAGCACTGTGTTTCCCAAGGATCATTCTCTACTGGGAAATACAGGGCACAGTGTAATACACTAGAATCTATATAATATAAAGATATTAGCCCTACCAGTGAATAATAATACAATTAGGTGGTCATTTATTATATAGAAATACGTCTATGTTAGGCGTATTTCGGACACAGATTGTGGCACAAAGGTCCTTAGCACCGCAATCTGCATATTTTTCCCACTCATGCCAGGTCTAAAAAAGGATGGCGTGGGCAGGGAAAGGGATACAGTTATGGCCATCCAATTATTGGATACCACCACCATACATTGACCGGATAACACCTCTGTACAGTGACAGGATAACACCGCCATACTGTGACCGGATAAAAGGGTATATGAGGGCACAGTACAGGGAATGACTAGGGGCACTGCACAGGGTGTGATAAAAGGGCACAATGCAGGGTATAAGGGGGCACAGTACGAGGTGAGGGGCACAGTACAGGGTGGGGGGCACAGTCACATGACCCTGTGACATTAAAAGGTCCTTATGGTGAATGCGGTTCATACGCCACCATAATGAGAGGCAGAGGAGTGAGACGGAGGTGTGATTATGTGGCTAGAGATAAAAAATGTAAATGTCGGCCAGTACAGGCCCCAAAAATTAGGCAATAGGCATTCACCTGACAGCAAAGAACTTTGGATTCTGTGGCTGGAGGTACATTAGGCAGTCTCAGGATAAAAATTTATCTGTCGGCCAGTATATGCCCCAAAAATTAGGCAATAGGCATTCACCTGACAGCAAAGAACTTTGGATTCTGTGGCTGGAGGTACATTAGGCGGTCACAGGATAAATATATAACTGTCGGCCAGTTCAGGCCCCAAAAATTAGGCAATAGGCATTTACCTGACATAAAAGGCCTTTTATGCTGCTGTATATACATAAGGCAAGGACTATGCTTTGTTCTGGGTGGTTGCGGATATGTGTGGGCTGGCATGAGGAAATTCAATTACACGTGGTCCTCACAGGTGTTGAATTCCTCTGAGATCCATGCCTCATTCATTTAAAAAAAAGTGAGGTGGTCCACACTGTCGTGAGCTAGGCGAGTGCGCTTATCGATAACGATCCCCCCTACTGCGCTGAACGTCCTTTTGGCGAGGGGCAAGCCAAAAGTTCCAACTCTGGTCACAGGAAAAGCCTGCACACCAAATAGTCAAGGGGTTCCTCGCTTCTCAGAGCGTTTACATCGGCCGTTAACCCGATGTAGTCGGACACCTGTCGGTCAAGGCATTCCCTGAGGCTGGATCCGGAGGGTGGCTGTCGATGGGTTGGCTGCAAGAATGATCTCGTATCTGAAGTGACCAACACATCTTAAAACCGCTCTCTTCTTGCAGGCGCGGTAGGATTGGTACCTGCACCATTTTTGTTGTGGGTAGAAATTCCTCTGCTAGTGCCCGCAACAGCAGAATGCAGCATCTCTCGCAGCAGGGACTGGAAATGCTGCATTCTGACAGCCCTCTGTGATTTTAGTAACATGTCCGCCATTTTGTGTTTGTACCGGGGTGTCACGAACTATGGATCCGATCGCTCCGGATCCCACAGCTCTGAAGTAGTGGTCTGTTACGGAGTCTGCGCACACACAGAGACCTCACGTGACCGGGGTATTACCATTCGGCTAACACCCCCACACTACACTTCGGTAACTGCCACCACGTGGGTTCCCGGTCCACGAGCCGACTATCCGGGTCATTCACTATCACACAGATCAGTGGATGAACCGGATATCACTTACTGACCAACCGCAGTCAATCACCCCCAGCTACAATTCCTAAATGCAATTTAACTAACTACCTGGTAACGTCTCTTCAAAGGCAAGGTACGTTGTTCAGCAGCTTAGAATATGGAAGACTTGGCCACTTAGATTTTATAATCTTTAATAAGAGGTAAAAAGCAGTGCATACAAATCTAATGAAAATGACTATAAATCTACAGAATAATAATAACAATATAAATAATCACGACAGTTCAAATGAAAGGGAAAAAGATGAAGGAATACTTAGTTTCTCTGGAGGGTTTCAGATGGTCGTTCATATGTCCTTTTTGAATCCTTGCAAACCCAGTTCAGTATGTATCAGGGGAGACCCTCAAAGTTCTTCTGATACAGGGATATGCCGTCAATGTCCAATTAAGTGTCTGGTGATGTTCCATGGGTCTCTCTCCTCTGTCCTTGTGCACAGATTTTTATCAACTCTCCCATGGGCAGGAGACTTACTCCTGTCAGCCAATGGCAGCAGAGTGACTGTGAAGCCTAAGGATTGTTTTATGACCCCATCAAAGTTCAGTTCCTACAATGAGGATTATACTTAAGCCTGTATCTCCCTGATACATCGGCATATTTTTATACAGAATACATATTTGCGATCCTTATTTATTTAAATACAGAATGAGACCACACACGGTAATGCTGGGACCTGTAGTTCTTCTACCACCCATAGGTGAGCTACAGAATCACATCCTCTGGTCATATTTGATACCCAATTAATCACAATACTCTGTAGAGCCTGGATCTGGTGTCAGAAAGGGCATAAGTTGATTCATAACTGAAATATGAAAGTGGACTGGTTTTATGCCCAGAGCTAATTAAGGGCTATTAGCTCTCCTCAAACCAGACCTGGAAATTAATGACGTCACGCTCCAGCCAGGCCTGACAGCGAGCTGATCTTTATCTTATAGGACAAGATGAGCTGGGCCTGGTATAGCCTTTATGACCTTTTATAGCCGGCCTCACAGAGTAGTGGTAATAAAAGTGTCCATCTATATCATACTTGACCCAGGCTTCAGGAAGATGAGAGTTCACTGTTCTTTTACATAGGCCAGAAGCATACAAAATGGCTACCCAGAGGAATTATGTATGTATGCCGGCACACGGGGGTCTAAGTACGTTGCCACCCAGTACAGGTCCTTGACCTTTATGTTTTTTATACGGTGGTCCCTCTTCAAATATTGGAGCATGAAGGCCCCCATTTGCACTAAATTGGAAGCGGTGAAGCGCTCTGGCTCCTGCTCATCACCCAGGAGAATGTCGTCCTCGGTCCCTTCCCCCCAACTACAGACAACATCAGGGATCCCCGAAAAGTTTAAAGCCTGCTGTTCTTGCTCCTCCTCCTCTTCTCCCCAGGCAACATCCTCCTCTGACTCCTCTTTAGACTCCTGCTGACTTGTCTCAGATGTAATAGCGTCCCCTGGGAATTCATTCAGCATAGCAACTTCCTCATCTTCCAGCTCCTGCTCCTCGACTGCTTGATCAATGACATGACGCAATGCACACTCCAGAAAGAAGGTGTAAGGTACGGTGTGCGGTGTCACTAATGGCACCATGGCTGCGACTGACCAGTTTGGTGATCTCATCAAATGGCCGCAGAAGTCTGCATGCGTTGCGCATGAGCAGCCACTGGCGCGGTGAAAAAAAAAACAAGCTCCCCAGAACCTGTCCTGCCGCAGAGTTTGTACAGGTAGTCGTTAACGG
Organism: Bufo bufo; assembly: GCF_905171765.1. Classification (NCBI taxonomy): domain Eukaryota; kingdom Metazoa; phylum Chordata; class Amphibia; order Anura; family Bufonidae; genus Bufo; species Bufo bufo. Next base: position 180,321,116 of record NC_053389.1, read on the forward strand.
CACGTTTCTGCTGGAGCAGCCTATCAAGCAAAGCATATACAAGGTGGAGTTCCAGCACATCGGGCTGTCACAAATCAGTCGTCTGACGGGCAAGGGTGTCGCCGCTGAACGTTAGCAAGGCGAGCCATGGCTTTGTAAGATCTAAAATGGCCAGAGATTTTCCTGGCCTGCCGCAAGACATCCTATATATATATCCCCGGGGTACTTGGCAACGAATCGCTGCACGACTAAGTTCAGGACGTGTGCTATGCACGGCACGTGTGTCATTTTGCCCTGTTTCAGCGCGCTCAGCAGATTGGCACCGTTGTCGCACACCACTTTACCAACTGTCAAATTAAGCGGGTGACCGCAGAGCTGAAAGGAGTGCAGGACCGGTGTGGCTCTTGGCTTCCAGGCACAACAGCCACAGCACAGCATGGTAATGTCTCACCTGACACGTCAAATGGGTTCTGGGGAGCTTGGGGGGTGCTGCGGAAGAGGCGGTAGCAGTGGAAAAGGAGAAGTCAGCCGAGGAGGAGACGAAGGATGAAGTAGGAGGAGGAGAAGAAGAGGCAGGCCTGCATGCAATCCATGGCGGTAACACCAAATCCACACGGGTGCCACGGGTTACATGCTTGACGGCCGTCAGAAGGTTCACCCAGTGGGCAGTAAAATTTATGTACCTTCCCTGCCCGTGTTTGCTAGACCACGTGTCTGTGGTCAGATGTATCTTGGCACCAACATTGTGTGCCAGAGATATATTAACTTGCCGCTGAAAGTCGCCATATAGTTCAGGGTTGCCCTTCTGGGAGAAATATTTCCTTCGGGGAACCTTTCATTGCGGTGTGCCAATGGCCACAAATTTTCTAAAGGCCTCCGAGTCCACAAATTTATACGGCAGTAGTTGGCGGGCTAGCAGTTCCGACAAGTCAGCGGTCAGCCGTTGGGCAAGAGTATTATCCGGCGTCATCATTTTTTTAACTCTCGAACATTTGGGCCATGGAAGCCTGCCTTGTGCCAGATGAATGCGCCGACGGCACGGTGGAAGGTGGAGTGGACGACAAATGGGAGGAGAGAGAAGGAGAAGAGGCAGGACGTGGAGCGCTGGGAGTGTGAATTGTGGGTTCTGACGGCTTTGCTCCCACTGGGCTTGGTGATGGGAGGCCAGGTGCCTTCTTAGGGCAGTCGTCCCTAGGTAGGTGTTTGGCTTACCGCGACTTATGCGTTGACAGCACAGGCTGCAGATGGCAACACTATTATCAGCAGCTGACACGTTAAAAAAAGCCCACACTACGGAGACATGTGCCGGCGTCCTGGGAGCACCAGATGTGACCGTGCATGGTGGATGGCTCGCTCCAGATACATTTGCAGTCTGCTTTTTGCCTCCTTTGCCCTTCAAGCTCTGCCTGCTTCTCCTCCTTCTCCTTCCTCTCTGCTGCTCCGTCTCTCCCTCTGAACTCCCCTCCTCTTCCTCTCTTTTGGGCACTCGCGTGACGTCCATCGACACGTCATCATCGCCTTCTTCACCACCACTCACATTAGAGATCTCTGAGTAGGAAGCAACAGCGGGGACCACCCTCCTTGGGCTGATCTGGGTAATGTCGTCACACCGCTAGGTGGTGGCCGTAGCTACCTCCTCTTCCTCATCCGATGCCAAGAATTTCTGCGCATCATTAAGGTCTGGGAATGGATGGGAAAATAATTCCTCTGACTCGAGTGGAGGGGCTATGGTGGTGGTGGTGGTGGTGTCTTTGGGGGTGCACACAGCAGAGAGTGAGGAGGGTGCAGATACAGAGGATAAGGAGGGTGCATAAGTGGAAAGCAGAGTTAGCCACTCAACCAACTCTGGTGCGCCCTTTGACGTTATCGCACACGCCTTCTCCAACTTCCCACTTAGGCTCCGGCCTGGTGCACCTTCCAGACCCCTACAATCCCTGCGGAATGGTCTGCCTCTTCCTCTGCCTGTCATTTTCTAAATGATCCCTCTGCCTAAGTACGTAGAGAAGAGCAGTATTTGTGGAAGAAGGTATATCGCAGTCCTCAATCAGTATTTGGCGGAAACAGGGCTATAGCACCCCTCAAACAGTATTTGGTGAAAGAAGGTATATAGCAATAGCACCCCTCAATCAGTATTTAGTGGAAGAAGGTATATGACACCCCTCAATCAGTATTTGGCAGAAAATGGTGTATTTCACCCCTCAATCAGTATTTGGTGAAAGAAGGTATATAGCAATAGCACCCCTCAATCAGTATTTAGTGGAAGAAGGTATATGGCACCCCTCAATCAGTTTTTGGCGAAAACAGGTATATAGCACGCCTCAATCAGTATTTGGCGGAAACAGGTATATGGCACCCCTCAATCAGTATTTGGCGGAAACAGGTATATTGCACCCCTCAATCAGTATTTGGCGGAAACAGGTATATGGCACCCCTCAATCTGTATTTTGTGGAAGCAGGTGTATTGCACCCCTTAATCAGTATTTGGTGGAAGAAGGTATATAGCAATATCCCCCCTCAATCAGTATTTAGTGGAAGAAGGTGTATTGCACCCCTCAATCAGTATTTGGTGGAATAAGGTATATAGCAATAGCACCCCTTAATCAGTATTTAGTGGAAGAAGGTATATTGCATCCCTCAATCAGTATTTGGCGGAAACAGGTATATGGCACCCCTCAATCAGTGTTTTGTGGAATTAGGTGTATTGCACCCCTCAATCAGTAATTGGTGGAAGACGGTATATAGCAATAGCACCCCTCAATCAGTATTTGGTGGAAGAAGGTATATAGCAATATCACCCCTCAATCAGTATTTAGTGGAAGAAGGTATATAGCACCCCTCAATCAGTATTTGGCGGAAACAGGTATGTAGCACCCCTAAATCAGTATTTGGCGGAAACAGGTATATGGCACCCCTCAATCAGTATTTGGCGGAAACAGGTATATAGCACCCCTCAATCAGTATTTGGCAGAAACAGGAATATGGCACCCCTCAATCAGTGTTTTGTGGAATTAGGTATATTGCACCCCTCAATCAGTAATTGGTGCAATAAGGTATATTGTAATAGCACCCCTCAATCAGTATTTAGTGGAAGAAGGTATATGACACCCCTCAATCAGTATTTGGCGGAAAATGGTGTATTGCACCCCTCAATCAGTATTTGGTGGAAGAAGGTATATGGCACTCCTTAATCAGTATTTGGCGGAAACAGGTATATAGCACCCCTCAATCAGTATTTGGCGGAAACAGGAATATGGCACCCCTCAATCAGTGTTTTGTGGAATTAGGTGTATTGCACCCCTCAATCAGTAATTGGTGGAAGAAGGTATATAGCAATAGCACCCCTCAATCAGTATTTAGTGGAAGAAGGTATATGACACCCCTCAATCAGTATTTGGCGGAAACAGGTATATAGCACCCCTCAATCTGTATTTTGTTGGAGCAGGTGTATCGCAGCCCTCAATCATTATTTGGTGGAAGAAGGTATATAGCAATAGCACCCCATTAATCAGTATTTTGTGGAGGAAGGTATATAGCACCCCTCAATCAGTATTTGGCGGAAACAGGTATATGGCACCCCTCAATCAGTATTTGGCGGAAACAGGAATATGGCACCCCTCAATCAGTGTTTTGTGGAATTAGGTGTATTGCACCCCTCAATCAGTAATTGGTGGAAGAAGGTATATAGCAATAGCACCACTCAATCAGTATTTAGTGGAAGAAGGTATATGACACCCCTCAATCAGTATTTGGCGGAAACAGGTATATAGCACCCCTCAATCTGTATTTTGTTGGAGCAGGTGTATCGCAGCCCTCAATCATTATTTGGTGGAAGAAGGTATATAGCAATAGCACCCCATTAATCAGTATTTTGTGGAGGAAGGTATATAGCACCCCTCAATCAGTATTTGGCGGAAACAGGTATATGGCACCCCTCAATCAGTATTTGGTGGAAGCAGGTGTATGGCAGCCCTCAATCAGGATTTTGTGGAAGAATGTATATCGCTGCCCTTAACCAGTTTTTTGGGTGGCAACAGGTATATCACACCCGTTTGTCTCTCTATCTAGCTGCGGTATCACAGCAGAACCGCATACAACTGCTGCACAATACAAATACACTATAATATACTTTCTATGTTAGAAAGTATATTATAAGTATATCACACCCCTCTATATTACACCTATCGATACCACACCTATACCATTCCTTAAAAGGACTTCTGTGGCCCTATTAGCTAGCGTTTGGTGTCCCTAACTGTCCCTGCTCCAAAATGCAACCTCTCCCTACACTGGCAAAACACAGAATGTAAAATGGCTGCCAGATCGGGTTCTGTTATAGGGTTGGGGGTGTGTCCATGTGCTGAAACATCTTAATTGGCTGTCCTGTTCCACCTGATGGATGTGTCATGGGTCAAAGTTCGGCACTATGCAAAAAAAATAAGGCGCGTGAGAATATCGCCATATGTTCGCATGTTCGGCGAATCGCGAACGAGCAAAGTTTGCCGCAAAATGACTGCCGGGCGAATCGCAAGGCCATCTCTACTAATTATACCTAATAGGTAATTTGCGCGCATGCTGCCTTTTTTGGATGTGGTAGCCGTAGCTGTTTCTCAGGCTCCCTCTCCGGAATCGAGCCCTGATTCCCTGTTACCCGTAGTCACCATAGTTTGCGCTGACAAGAACATTGAAAGTTGATAGGCCAGACATCCGAATGGATCGTCGCCATCACGGGGACGTTCGATTGGCCCCAGGTTATCTAGAGTCACCAAAGCGGCAGCATTCCCTCACCCATAATGTTTTAGATGATCAGATCAGCAGGCCCTCGCTTCAAATGTTTTTGAGGGTCACCAGCAGACATCAATCATAATTTTTCAAGGGTGTGTTTGAGGCTCTCCTTTATGTGTAACAAAGGGTGTATTGGAGTGCCGGTTCCTTGTAATTTATGGAAACCGTTTCACTTATGAGTGTAGGAGTCCCACTACTAGAACAATTGTACCACAATGTGAATAAGACCCTCCTTTATGTGGTATACAGGTTGTATCGGAGTGCCTCTTCCTTGTAATTTTTAGCAGCACTTGCACTTTATATACAAGTAAATATACAGGAAAGAATGTTTCCTAACAATGTTTCCTCTAAAATCGATTTTATCTTCGGTTTTGTGCGTATTATTGTCAGTCTGTAAAAGTGGCGTACTACTCGGACAACATCGTTCCCAGCAGCGACCTGGGAGTCCAAGATGCATCCAGACATCCTCCCCATCCTGTTCCCGAACCACTTCGGTGGTGTTTCCATCAATTTCTGACCTTTTCCTATGAACCAGACACCCCTAGAGCAGGGGGTGCCTAGTTTAATGCTCGGGTTCTCCCATTGACTTCCATTATACTCGGGTGCTCGGTAGAGCATCCGAGCATCCCGATGTGTTCTTCTGTTATATATGAATGCATAACGTGTGGGAAACTACTATGAGGGTTTTTAGCCATAATATAGTCACTGTAACTTAACATGGCCACATTCCCACAGAGGCATTTAAAAAATAGAGGCTAAATAAAAATGAAATTCTCAGGGTGCCCCCTAATAGTGAAAAGTTTGATTTTATTGAAAAAAAAATGGAGCAAAATGTAAAATATTATCAAATAACACCCGTATTAATTAAAACACCTGTATTAATTAACACTCGTATTAAAATACCCGTATTAATTAAAAATACTGGTTAAAGTAAAAAAGATCGGCATAATCTTTTTAACTTTAACCAGTATTTTTTGTTGGGAAAGGTGGCAACCCTAGCAGCACCCCTGCTCAGGACCTCTATATGCCCAGTCACTGCAGCAAGCAGTAAGCCTCATCAGGACTCACAGTGTAAAAAATATAAAAATTCTTATCATCGCAATATTCTGACCCTCATAACTTTTTTATAGTTACAGTCATGTGAAAAAATTAGGACACCCTTTGAAAGCATGTGGTTTTTTGTAACATTTTTAATAAATGGTTATTTCATCTCCGTTTCAACAATACAGAGAGATTAAAGTAATCCAACTAAACAAAGAAAACTGAAGAAAAGTCTTTTCAAGATCTTCTGTAAATGTCATTCTACAAAAATGCCTATTCTAACTGAGGAAAAAGATAGGACACCCTCACATGTATTCCCTCTTAAATTGGCTCAGATCTCACACAGGTATATCACACCAGGTGCACATAATTAGTAGATCGTTACTCTGCATGTTGAATGAGGCTTGCCCTATTTAAACCTCAGACATTTAGTTTGGTGTGCTCCTGACTGTTGAAGTGAGAGTGAGCACCATGGTGAGAGCAAAAGAGCTGTCAGAGGACTTCAGAAAAAAGATTGTAGCAGCCTATGAGTCTGGGAAGGGATTTAAAAAGATCTCAAAAGATTTTGAAATCAGCCATTCCACTGTCCGGAAGATAGTCTACAAGTGGAGGGCTTTCAAAACAACTGCCAACATGCCCAGGACTGGTCGCCCCAGCAAGTTCACCCCAAGAGCAGACCGCAAGATGCTAAAAGAGGTATCCAAAAACCCTAAAGTGTCATCTCGAGAACTACAGCAGGCTCTGGCTACTGTTGATGTAGAAGTACATGCCTCTACAATCAGAAAGAGACTGTACAAGTTTAACTTGCATGGGAGGTGTGCAAGGAGGAAACCTTTGCTTTCCAAGAGAAACATCGAGGCCAGACTGACATTTGCCAGCGATAAAGTTGACAAAGACCAGGACTTCTGGAATAATGTTCTTTGGACAGATGAGTCCAAAATTGAATTATTTGGACACAACAGCAGAGGACATGTTTGGCGTAAACCAAACACAGCATTCCAAGAAAAGAACCTCATACCAACTGTGAAGCATGGAGGTGGAAGTGTCATGGTTTGGGGCTGCTTTGCTGCAGCAGGACCTGGTCAGCTCACCATCATAGAATCCACGATGAATTCTACTGTGTATCAGAAGGTGCTTGAAGAACATGTGAGACCATCAGTTAGAAAATTAAAGCTGAAGCGGAACTGGACCATGCAACATGACAATGACCCAAAACATACTAGTAAATCAACCAAAGATTGGCTGAAAAAGAAGAAATGGAGAGTCCTGGAATGGCCAAGTCAAAGTCCAGATTTGAATCCCATTGAGATGCTGTGGGGTGACTTGAAAAGGGCTGTACGTGCAAGAAACCCCTCAAACATCTCACAGCTGAAAAAGTTCTGCATTGAGGAGTGGGGTAAAATTTCCTCAGACCGATGTCGAAGACTGGTAGATGGCTACAAGAACCGTCTCACTGCAGTTATTTCAGCCAAAGGAGGTAACACTCGCTATTAGGGGCAAGGGTGTCCTATCTTTTTCCTCAGTTAGAATAGGCATTTTTGTAGAATGACATTTACAGAAGATCTTGAAAAGACTTTTCTTCAGTTTTCTTTGTTTAGTCGGATTACTTTAATCTCTCTGTATTGTTGAAACGGAGATGAAATAACCATTTATTAAAAATGTTACAAAAAACCACATGCTTTCAAAGGGTGTCCTAATTTTTTCACATGACTGTATGTCTACGTAGATGTGTGGGACAATCTGTCGTTTTTGACAATACTTTTTATTCAATTTTCTTGGGAGATAAGGTGATGAAAAAATTATGAATCAGCCTTTCTTATGTTTATCTGTTACGCAATTTACCATATGGGCTAACTTTTTTTTATAACTAATTAGTACGGGCATGTTCGCATGCGGCGATGCCCATAATGTTATTTTCTTTTTTGTTTATTTTTATTTTTATTTTGTGGAAAGTGGGGTGATTTTACTTTTTAAGTTTTTTTTTCTATTACTTTTTTTTAATTACTTTTTGTTAGGTTCTGAAGTGGACCACAACTTGCAATCATCAGATTGCAACTTATACAGAATAATAGGAATTGCTCAAATATTCTGTATAGAAATCACTATATCACAGTTCAGTGTTGCCATCTAGTGGTCTGAACTGGGATATACTAACAATGAGCCTGAAAGCCTAGTACAGGCTGCTGCTCATTTTTAGAATAGGGGGCTTTCCCTAATCTCCACTGGGGGAAAGGGCGCCTGAACAGGAAGTTCGCACTCTCAGATACAGTGAGGGGAACTCACTGCTGTGAGGGGAGGGGGCATGTGGGCGTATTCTGGGGCCATGAGGGTGCAGATCTGTGTGAGGAGCTTTATGGGGTATAAATCTGTGAGGGAGGGCTGGAATCGACAGACTATAACTGTGTTGTTAGTACATTATTACAAGATTTGGGGCCCCACTTTTGATTTTGCCCAGGACCACATTTTGTCTAAAACCGGCCCTGACTGCAGTTAAGTTCCCATGAAGCCACACCTCTTTTCATTCCATTGATGGACAAAGCACCATGAGTTATCCTTTTTGACTAAAGCTAGTTTCACACTAGCCCTTAGTATCCGGCAGGCTGTTCCGGTAGAGAACAGCCTAACGGATCTCTCTGCATTACGACATGCATGGGGACTGGCGGAGATGCAGCTGCAACCCGGCAAATATGCTGAGAAGTTGCCGGAAGAAAACCGCGTCCAATTTTAGATACCTGGGCGAGTCAAGACAACTGTTCTCAAGAACCAGAAGACATTTGACGACAGAAAGACTTGCAAGAAGACCCCCAGGGATCTCCATTAACCACTTCCAAACATCTGTACAGCGGATGGTGGGTCTTTAAATATGGATCCCGCTCAGGAGCTGAGACGGCCCATAGCTGATAGTTTCCTACTCTTTAACACAGCAGACACCCAGTGGCAGAGTCTGTGGTTGGAGGTAAGATGTAGTGGTCAATTTCACCCACGACATCTGAGTGGTTATTTACCAGGAATGCTGCACTCCTAGTGACAGAACAGCTTTCCCCACAATGAAATCACACGAGTCACCTGGTTGTTATGGCAGCCTAAGGCCTTCTGAATGATTTGTGGCCTGCTATAGGAGACTTCTTATCAAGATGTGCCTGTGGCAGGACTTAATAGGAACACTTTCATTCTCTCATAGACTGCAATGGTAAATTATTGCAGTCTATGGGTGAAGAGATCAAATGATCGCATGTTAAAAATAAATGTAAAAAAACAGTAAAAAAAATGTTTTACAACTTAAATCCCGACCTTTCACCATTTTACAAATAAAAATAAACAAAAAAAAATTAAGGATCATTTATACTGCAGTATTTTAAATTGCCTGTACTATATAAATAAAATATAAAATTATCCCGTATGAGAAAAAAAAATCAAAATGGCAATTTACAGTTTTTCCCCTCCCAAAAATTATTGAATAAAAAGTGATCAAAAAAATACAGATTTCCCTGCAAAAAATGAGCCCTCACACAGCTTTGTAGATGTAAATATAAAAATCTTTAGGGGGTCAGAATATGTTAATGAAAAAAAAATAAAAAAAATTTCAGCTTTTACTTTTTAACCACCTCAGCCCCCAGGGCTTAAACACCCTGAAAGACCAGGCCACTTTTTACACTTCTGACCTACACTACTTTCACCGTTTATTGCTCGGTCATGCAATTTACCACCCAAATGAATTTTACCTCCTTTTCTTCTCACTAATAGAGCTTTCATTTGGTGGTATTTCATTGCTGCTGACATTTTTACTTTTTTTGTTATTAATCGAAATTTAACGATTTTTTTGCAAAAAAATGAAATTTTTCACTTTCAGTTGTAAAATTTTGCAAAAAAAACGACATCCATATATAAATTTTGCTCTAAATTTATTGTTCTACATGTCTTTGATAAAAAAAAAATGTTTGGGTAAAAAAAAAATGGTTTGGGTAAAAGTTATAGCGTTTACAAACTATGGTACAAAAATGTGAATTTCCGCTTTTTGAAGCAGCTCTGACTTTCTGAGCACCTGTCATGTTTCCTGAGGTTCTACAATGCCCAGACAGTACAAACACCCCACAAATGACCCCATTTCGGAAAGTACACACCCTAAGGTATTCGCTGATGGGCATAGTGAGTTCATAGAACTTTTTATTTTTTGTCACAAGTTAGCGGAAAATGATGATTTTTTTTTTTTCTTACAAAGTCTCATATTCCACTAACTTGTGACAAAAAATAAAAAGTTCTATGAACTCACTATGCCCATCAGCGAATACCTTGGGGTCTCTTCTTTCCAAAATGGGGTCACTTGTGCGGTAGTTATACTGCCCTGGCATTCTAGGGGCCCAAATGTGTGGTAAGGAGTTTGAAATCAAATTCTGTAAAAAATGACCTGTGAAATCCGAAAGGTGCTCTTTGGAATATGGGCCCCTTTGCCCACCTAGGCTGCAAAAAAGTGTCACACATCTGGTATCTCCGTACTCAGAAGAAGGTGGGGAATGTGTTTTGGGGTGTCATTTTATATATACCCATGCTGGGTGAGAGAAATATCTTGGCAAAAGACAACTTTTCCCATTTTTTTATACAAAGTTGGCATTTGACCAAGATATTTATCTCACCCAGCATGGGTATATGTAAAAAGACACCCCAAAACACATTCCTCAACTTCTCCTGAATACAGAGATACCAGATGTGTGACACTTTTTTGCAGCCTAGGTGGGCAAAGGGGCTCATATTCCAAAGAGCACCTTTCGGATTTCACAGGTCATTTTTTACAGAATTTGATTTCAAACACCTTACCACACATTTGGGCCTCTAGAATGCCAGGGCAGTATAACTACCCCACAAGTGACCCCATTTTGGAAAGAAGACACCCCAAGGTATTCCGTGAGGCGCATGGCGAGTTCCTAGAATTTTTTATTTTTTGTCACAAGTTAGTGGAAAATGATGATTTTTTTTAATTTTTTTTTTTTTCATACAAAGTCTCATATTCCACTAACTTGTGACAAAAAATAAAAACTTCCATGAACTCACTATGCCCATCAGCGAATACCTTGGGGTCTCTTCTTTCCAAAATGGGGTCACTTGTGGGGTAGTTATACTGCCCTGGCATTCTAGGGGCCCAAATGTGTGGTAAGGAGTTTGAAATCAAATTCTGTAAAAAATGACCTGTGAAATCCGAAAGGTGCTCTTTGGAATATGGGCCCCTTTGCCCACCTAGGCTGCAAAAAAGTGTCACACATCTGGTATCTCTGTATTCAGGAGAAGTTGAGGAATGTGTTTTGGGGTGTCTTTTTACATATACCCATGCTGGGTGAGATAAATATCTTGGTCAAATGCCAACTTTGTATAAAAAAAATGGGAAAAGTTGTCTTTTGCCAAGATATTTCTCTCACCCAGCATGGGTATATGTAAAATGACACCCCAAAACACATTCCCCACCTTCTCCTGAGTACGGAGATACCAGATGTGTGACACTTTTTTGCAGCCTAGGTGGGCAAAGGGGCCCATATTCCAAAGAGCACCTTTCGGATTTCGCAGGTCATTTTTTACAGAATTTGATTTCAAACTCCTTACCACACATTTGGGCCCCTAGAATGCCAGGGCAGTATAACTACCCCACAAGTGACCCCATTTTGGAAAGAAGAGACCCCAAGGTATTCGCTGATGGGCATAGTGAGTTCATGGAAGTTTTTATTTTTTGTCACAAGTTAGTGGAATATGAGACTTTGTATGAAAAAAAAAAAAAAAAATAAATCATCATTTTCCACTAACTTGTGACAAAAAATAAAAAATTCTAGGAACTTGCCATGCCCCTCACGGAATACCTTGGGGTGTCTTCTTTCCAAAATGGGGTCACTTGTGGGGTAGTTATACTGCCCTGGCATTTTCCAGGGGCCCTAATGTGTGGTAAGTAGGTAAATGACCTGTGAAATCCGAAAGGTGCTCTTTGGAATGTGGGCCCCTTTGCCCACCTAGGCTGCAAAAAAGTGTCACACATCTGGTATCTCCGTACTCAGGAGAAGGTGGGGAATGTGTTTTGTGGTGTCATTTTACATATACCCATGCTGGGTGAGACAACTTTTCCCATTTTTTTATACAAAGTTGGCATTTGACCAAGATATTTATCTCACCCAGCATGGGTATATGTAAAAAGACACCCCAAAACACATTCCTCAACTTCTCCTGAATACAGAGATACCAGATGTGTGACACTTTTTTGCAGCCTAGGTGGGCAAAGGGGCCCAAATTCCTTTTAGGAGGGCATTTTTAGACATTTGGATACCAGACTTCTTCTCACGCTTTGGGGCCCCTAAAATGCCAGGGCAGTATAAATACCCCACATGTGACCCCATTTTGGAAAGAAGACACCCCAAGGTATTCAATGAGGGGCATGGCGAGTTCATTGGAAAAAAAAATTTTTGGCACAAGTTATCGGAAATTGATTTTTTTGATTTTGTTCTCACAAAGTCTCCCTTTCCGCTAACTTGGGACAAAAATTTCAATCTTTCATGGACTCAATATGCCCCTCAGCGAATACCTTGGGGTGTCTTCTTTCCAAAATGGTGTTATTTGTGGGGTGTTTGTACTGCCCTGGCATTTGAGGGTCTCCGCAATCATTACATGTATGGCCAGCATTAGGAGTTTCTGCTATTCTCCTTATATTGAGCATACGGGTAATGAGATTTTTTTTTTTCGTTCAGCCTCTGGGCTGAAAGAAAAAAATGAACGGCACAGATTTCTTCATTCGCATCGATCAATGTGGATGAAAAAATCTCTGCCAAAAAAAGAAAAAGGAGGGGAAAGGCGTCTGCCAGGACATAGGAGCTCCGCCCAACATCCATACCCACTTCAGCTCGTATGCCCTGGCAAACCAGATTTCTCCATTCACATCAATCGATGTGGATGAATAAATCATTGCCGGGATTTTTTTTTTTATATATACAAAGTGTTTGCCAAAGTATATGAACACCGCCACCTCCTCAGCTCATATGCCTCGGCAAACATATCTTTTACTGCAGAGGAGAAATCTCGTTTTGCAGCGCCGCATACACCGACTTGCGTGTAATCTGACAGCAGCGCAATGCTTCTGTCCGAATGCACATCAGTGCTGCAGCTGGTCGATCGGTTGGTCCACCTGGAAGGTAAAAAAAACAAAACAAAAAAGAAAAAACCAGGCCGCAAAGCAATAACTTTATTAACTTTAGAACAGAACATATTAACTTTTTTTTACTTTTTTAACTTTTTTACTTACGGGTAATTTTTTTTTTGTTTAGTTTTTTTTACCTTTATAGAACAAACCTCTCCTTCCCCATGGGACAATGTACAAAGCGCAAATCGCCCAAAGATGTGGCGAAGTACGTTATGCACTTTATCCCAGGTGAAAGGAGAGGTTTGCAGCAGCTGTGAGAGAAAGGGCCCTAATAGCCCTGTGTGCCTGTCCTGGTGAGATGTGATCCCTATGCTAGGTGTACCTGTGTGTGGTACTTCCGGAAACACTCTCCTAAGCATAGGGCAGGGTGGTCCGGACAGTCAGGACAGAAATAGCGGGTGTCACGCTTTATTCCACTCCTGCTACAGACACGACATTTTTTTCGGGGTGGCGGTTGGGTTGAGGTACCAGCAACGACACTGGGGAAATGTCACTCGTGTAGACGGCTAACTACACTGGTGGATGGGGCCACGGAACCTCCTGGGTAAAGGAGGTTCTCGATGATCTCTTCCTGGAATTTGAGGAAGGATCGTGTTCTCCCAGCCTTACTGTAGAGAACAAAACTATTATACAGCGCCAATTGAATTAAATATACAGACACCTTCTTATACCAGCGTCTGGTTCTGCGGGAAACTAAATAGGGAGCCAACATCTGGTCATTGAAGTCCACCCCTCCCATGAGCAAATTATAGTCGTGGACTGAGAGGGGCTTTTCAATGACACGGGTTGAATTTGGATTGTCGTGTCTACGTGAATGGAGGAGAGCATGTAAACGTCACGCTTGTCTCTCCATTTCACCGCGAGCAGTTCTTCGTTACACAAGGCAGCCCTCTCCCCCCTTGCAAGACGGGTGGTTACAAGCCGTTGGGGGAAGCCCACGCGACTAGTTCGCGCGGTGCCACAGGCGCAAATCCGTTCTAGAAACAAATGCCTAAAGAGGGCCACACTTGTGTAAAAATTATCCACATAAAGATGGTACCCCTTGCCGAATAAGGGTGACACCAAGTCCCAGACTGTCTTCCCACTGCTCCCCAGGTAGTCAGGGCAACCGACCGGCTCCAGGGTCTGATCTTTTCCCTCATAGATCCGAAATTTGTGGGTATAGCCTGTGGCCCTTTCACAGAGCTTATACAATTTGACCCCATACCGGGCACGCTTGCTTGGGATGTATTGTTTGAAGCCAAGGCGCCCGGTAAAATGTATTAGGGACTCGTCTACGCAGATGTTTTGCTCAGGGGTATACAAATCTGCAAATTTCTGGTTGAAATGGTCTATGAGGGGCCGAATTTTGTGGAGCCGGTCAAAAGCTGGGTGGCCTCTGGGACGGGAGGTGGTGTTGTCGCTAAAGTGCAGGAAACGCAGGATGGCCTCAAATCGTGTCCTGGACATAGCAGCAGAGAACATGGGCATGTGATGAATCGGGTTCGTGGACCAATATGACCGCAATTCATGCTTTTTGGTTAGACCCATGTTGAGGAGAAGGCCCAGAAAAATTTTAAGTTCGGAAACTTGGACTGGTTTCCACCGGAAAGGCTGGGCATAAAAGCTTCCCGGGTTTGCGGTTATAAATTGTGTGGCATACTGGTTGGTCTCTGCCACGACTAAGTCCAAGAGCTCCGCAGTCAAGAACAGCTAAAAAAATCCCAGGGCCGTACTGATCTGAGCCGTCTCAACCCGAACTCCAGACTGGGCGGTGAAAGGGGGAACTACTGGTGCGGCTGAAGTTGGTGACTGCCAATCAGGGTTTGCCAGCACCTCAGGGATTCTAGGGGCTCTACGGGCCTGTCTGTGCGGTGGCTGCGACGGGGTAACTACTGCACGTGCCACCGTACCAGCTTCAACTGCCCTTCTGGTGCTCGCTACTTCACCATGTTGTACGGCAGTGCTGGTACTAGGTCCAGGAAGGGCTGCGCTGCTGGTGTATGCCTCACCACGTGATCCGGCAGCGACAGCCCCACTCTGCTGCTCTTGAAGCGGATCCTGCATAACCTGTGGTCTAGCGACACGGGGCCGGGTACGCCTGGTGCTGCCAGGGACCTCAACCTCCTCGTCCGAACTTTGGGTCAGAGAGCCACTGCTTTCTACAGGTTCATATTCTGACCCGCTAGATTCGTCAGATGAGGGTTCCCATTCCTCATCCGACTGGGTCAGAATCCTGTAGGCCTCTTCAGAAGAATACCCCCTGTTTGACATTTTGGACTACTAAATTTAGGGGTATTCCCTGAGACTACCTAAGAAAAAAAGCAAGCCTGTCTTACAAAGGGGAGGCTAGCGAAGTACCGGAGGCCGCTGCGGTTGATAAAAAATATCAAAACTGATTTTTTTATCGCCGCAGAGCGTGTAAAGTGAATGTGCAGTGATCAAAAAAAAATAATTTTTTGTCACTGCGGTGGGGCGGGCGTGGGTGAACGCACGTGTGGGCGACCGATCAGGCCTGATCGGGCAAACACTGCGTTTTGGGTGGAGGGTGAGCTAAGGTGACACTAATACTATTATAGATCTGACCGTGATCAGTTTTGATCACTTACAGATACTATAAAAGTACAAATGCTGATTAGCGATACGCTAAACAGCGAATAAAAGTGACTGCGGTGCGGTGGGGTGGGCGCTAACTGACGCTAACTACCTAACCAAGGGGCCTAAACTATCCCTAAAACCTAACAGCCAATACTAGTGAAAAAAAAAAGTGTCAGTTTACACTGATCACTTTTTGTCTTTCACTAAGTGATTGACAAGGGGCGATCAAGGGGTTAATTTGGATGATGGGGGTGATGGATGGTGATCAGGGGCTAAGGGCAGTGTTTGGTGTGTACTCACAGTGATGTCTGCTTCTCTGCTGGATCCAACCGACGAAAAGGACCAGCAGAGGAGCAGAGAAGCCATATAACAGATCATATTTACTAATATGATCTGTTATCTGGCTTGTGATTCGATTTTTTAAAAATCAGCAACCTGCCAGCGACGATCATTGGCTGGCAGGTTGCTGATGCAATAGTCCTTTAACTTTTGCCGGCCCGCGATGCGCATGCGCGGGCCGGCTGTGACCGAAATCTCGCGTCTCGCGAGAGGACGCGCCGGCGCGTCCAGGAGGAATGAAACAACCACCTCCAGGACGCGTCTGTGCGTACAGCGGTCCGGAGGTGGTTAAAAAGTATAAGGAAAACAAACAAAAAACATAAAACAATGGCAGAATAATTTGTTTTCAATTCCACCCCACTTAGAATTTTTTTTTCTCAGTTTCCCACTACATCGTATGTAATATTAAATGGTACAAGTTGTCTGCCAACAAACAATCTCTCATATAACTATTTGAATGGAACAATAAATAACTCATGGATCCTCCAAGGCAGGGAGAAAAAAATGAAAACAAAATAAATGGAAAATCACTGTGTCAGGAAGGGGTTAAAAGATTGGAACATTAGGCAAGGTTCGGGTGTCTCTGCCCCAGTGTCTGAGAGAAATTCTGGATTCAACAAATAACGTTTTTTTTCATTTTATATTGAAACATTGTACAATTTTCTATTATAAGTTGGATATCATTTGTGTATCAGTTGCTTTTAACCCCTTAAGGACCGGGCTCATTTTCACCTTAAGGACCAGGCCATTTTTTGCAAATCTGACCAGTGTCACTTTAAGTGCTCATAACTTTAAAACGCTTTGACTTATCCAGGCCGTTCTGAGATTGTTTTTTCGTCACATATTGTACTTTATGACACTGGTAAAATGAAGTCAAAAAAATTATTTTTTTTGCACAAAAAAATACCTAATTTACCAAAAATTTGGAAAAATTTGCAAATTTCAAAGTTTCAGTTTCTCTACTTCTGTAATACATAGTAATACCCCAAAAAATTGTGATGACTTTACATTCCCCATATGTCTACTTCGTGTTTGAATTGTTTTGGGAATGATATTTTATTTTTTGGGGATGTTACAAGGCTTAGAAGTTTAGAAGCAAATCTTGAAATTTTTCAGAAATTTACAAAAACTCAATTTTTAGGGACCACTACAGCTCTGAAGTCACTTTGCGAGGCTTACATAATAGAAACCACCCAAAAATGACCCCATCTAAGAAACTACACCCCTCAAGGTATTCAAAACTGATTTTGCATACATTGTTAACCCTTTAGGTGTTGCACAAGAGTTATTGGCAAATGGGGAGGAAATTTGAGAATTTCATTTTTTTGTCTAATTTTTCATTTTAACCCATTTTTTCCACTAACAAAGCAAGGGTTAACAGCCAAACAAGACTGTATCTTTATTGCCCTGACTCTGCCGTTTACAGAAACACCCAATATGTGGCCGTAAACTACTGTACGGCCACACAGCAGGGCGTAGAGTGAAAGGTGCGCCGTATGGTTTTTGGAAGGCTGATTTTTATGGACTGGTTTTTTGACACCATGTTCCATTTGAAGCCTCCTGATGCACCCCTAGAGGAGAAACTCCCTAAAAGTGACCCCATCTAAGAAACTACACCCCTCAAGGTATTCAAAACTGATTTTACATACGTCGTTAACCCTTTAGGTGTTGCACAAGAGTTATTGGCAAATGGGGATGAAATTTGAGAATTTCATTTTTTTGCCTAATTTTCAATTTTAACCCATTTTTTCCACTAACAAAGCAAGGGTTAACAGCCAAACAAGACTGTATCTTTATTGCCCTGACTCTGCTGTTTACAGAAACACCCCATATGTGGCCGTAAACTACTGTACGGCCACACGGTAGGGCGTAGAGTGAAAGGTGCGCGGTTTGGTTTTTGGAAGGCAGGTTTTGCTGGACTGGTTTTTTGACACCATGTCCCATTTGAAGCCCCCTGATGCACCCCTAGAGTAGAAATTCCATAAAAGTGACCCGATCTAAGAAACTAAACCCCTCAAGCTATTCAAAACTGATTTTACAAACGTTGTTAACCCCTTAGGTATTGCACAAGATTTATTGGAAAATAGAGACACAATTTCAAAATTTCACATTTTTGGCAGATTTTCCATTTTAATATTTTTTTTCCAGTTACAAAGCAAGGGTTAACAGCCAAACAAAACTCATTATTTATGGCACTTATTCTGTAGTTTACAGAAACACCCCATATGTGGTCGTAAACCGCTGTACGGGCACACGGCAGGGCACAGAAGGAAAGGAATGCCATACGGTTTTTGGAAGGCAGATTTTGCTGGACTGGTTTTTTGACACCATGTCCCATTTGAAGCCCCCTGATGCACCCCTAGAGTAGAAACTCCAAAAAAGTGACTCCATTTTAGAAACTACGGGATAGGGTGGCAGTTTTGCTGGTACTAGTTTAGGGTACATATGATTTTTGGTTGCTCTATATTACACTTTTTGTGCAGCAAGGTAACAAGAAATAGCTTTTTTGGTACTTTTTTTTTTTTGTTATTTACAACATTCATCTGACAGGTTTTATCATGTGGTAATTTTATAGAGCAGGTTGTCACGGACGCGGCGATACCTAATATGTATACTATTTTTTTTATTTATGTAAGTTTTATACAATAACTTCTTTTTTAAAACCAAAAAAATGTTTTAGTGTCTCCATAGTCTAAGAGCCATAGTTTTTTCAGTTTTTGGGCGATTATCTTGAGTAGGGTCTCATTTTTTGCGGGATGAGATGACGGTTTGATTGGCACTATTTTGGGGTGCATATGACTTTTTGATCGCTCGCTATTACACTTTTTGTGACATAAGATGGCAAAAAATGGCTTTTTTTACACCGTTTTTGTTTTTATTTTTTTACGGTGGTCACCTGAGGGGTTAGGTCATGTGATAATTTTATAGAGCCGGTCGATACGGACGCGGCGATACCTAATATGTATACTTTTTTTTTATTTATGTAAGTTTTACACAATGATTTCATTTTTGAAACAAAAAAAATCATGTTTTAGTGTTTCCATAGTCTAAGAGCCATAGTTTTTTCAGTTTTTGGGCGATTATCTTGAGTAGGGTCTCATTTTTTGCCGGATGAGATGACGGTTTGATTGGTACTATTTTGGCGTACATGCAACTTTTTTGATCACTTTTATTACCTTTTTTGGGAAGTAAGGTGGGCAAAATTTCAATTTTCTCATAGTTTTTATTTTTTTATTTATATGGCGTTCACCGTGCGGGGAAAGTAACATGACCGTTTTATAGATCAGGTCGTTACGGACGCGGCGATACCTAATATGTGTAGTGTATTTTATTTTTTTAATTTTTATTCAGTGATAAATGTTTTTTTTTTTAATCTTAACTTTTTTCACTTTTTTTTTACATTTTTGTGACCCAGACCCACTTGGTTCTTGAAAATCCAGTGGGTCTGATGTCTGTATAATACAGTACAGTACAATATATATTGTTCTGTACTGTATTTTACTTACACTGAACAGATCTATGCTTTTAGCACAGATCTGTTCAGCACCATGGACAGCAGGACGCCTGAGCAGGCGTCCTGTTGCCATGGGAACCTTCCCCGTCTGCTCAGAACTTCGCAGACGGGGAAGGGTGAGCACAGGGCTGAGGGGGGCTCTCTGGGGGCTCTCTCCCTCTCCATCGGGGGGCTGCAAAGGCACAGCAGCCCCCCGATGGAGAGGGAGGGAGCTCCCTGACCGATGACAGTTAACTTTTTCCATACAGCGGTCCGTACGGACCGCGGTATGGAAAGGGTTAAACGGCTGACATCTACACAGATGTCAGCCGTTTATACCAGGGTGCCAGCAATGTGCTGGCACCCTGGTATAACCACTAGAAGCCAACGATCATTCATGGGGAGGCGGGCGTGGGATCGCGATCCCGCCTGCCGCACCGCCCGCCTCCCGCAACGCCCCCACCGCATGCGACACCCCCCCCCGCACCACCCACCGGCATAAAATCGTGCAGGGGTGCAGGGGGGGGTGAAAAATAATGATTTTAGGCACTCAAAAGTTTCTGATCCCCGCAGAAACTGCAAAAAGCGCAGCAAACCGCAGGTCTGAATTGACCTGCGGTTTGCTGCGATCGCCGATACGGGGGGGTCAAATGACCCCCCCTGCATTGTTACGGGATGCCGGCTGAATGATTTCAGCCGAAATCCCGTTCCGATTAACCCCTGGGGCGCCGGAATACAGATTTTAAGTCAGGACGTACCGGTACGTCCTGGGTCCTTAAGGACTCGGGAAATAGGGCGTACCGGTACGTCCTGGGTCCTTAAGGGGTTAAGATCTCTTCTTGCAGTCATTTAATGGGACACATCCATCAGAAGTTTTTTTTATTGCATATTAACAGCCTATATATAAAGATGGGTGTATGGTGTTTTGGGATATCTTTTTTTTAAAATCACACCATTATTATAATTTCCTTTTCATAGTCTATAACTTACTATCTGTCTGGACAAGGCAGATAATCTCACTTAATCTTTATCAGACCATTAGTCAGACCATGGAGGATTGAGTGGGGACTAAATTTGAGCACCACACCTCCTCTATGCTATCCTAGTAGTGTGGCTGATCAAGGCTTCTAACATTATACTAATGAATGTACTGCTTCTCTGTACGCATGTTTATCTCTGCCTTTTGTAGTGCCCTGGAACAAGGGTACTTTGGACTATGGACGTTTGTGGACATTTGCCCTTATTGCTGCTATGTAAAGCCATCAACTCACTACTTTATTGCACTTTGAAGGGTTATATAAACCACTGAAAAAAGGTGCACCACAATAACATGCGACTGACCATACTGGCTAGAACCTCACGCTGATGTTAAAAGATGAGACTTTAGCCAATATCTTCCAGTCAGGAACATATCAGATCCCTGCGCACCCCGTTAAGGTATCTCAGTGTGGCGTGGGTCCTACCACTAAACTGCCTATAGTGTGTGAACACAGTCTGATAGGTGCTAAGGACCGACTCACAGCCAAGCTCCTACATACCTCCATAGTAAGATCCCTAATACAGTGGGAGGGAGGAGAAGGCTGCGAGCCCCACCGGCCCACAGGCCATGTGACACAGGCTACCAGGTGCAATAGAATGTTACCAATGACTAGCATTAGCACATTCAATACATGTAATGAAAAATCACTGAATAAAGTGGCCTAAATGAGAGGAAATGCTCAACCCCAAACACTGTAACGTGTTTATAATCGGGGGATACTATTGCGGTATGTAGGAGCTTGGCTGTGAGTCGGTCCTTAGCACCTACCACACTGTGTTCACACACGATAGGTAGTTTAGCGGTAGGACCCATGCCACACTGAGATACCTTGACGGGGTGCGCAGTGCTCCGATATGTTCCTGACTGGAAGATATTGGCTAAAGTCTCAGCTTTTAACATCAGCATGAGAGTCTAGCCAGTATGGTCAGTCGCATATTATTGTGCTGCACCTTTTTTCAGTGATTTATGTATTTTTATATTTTCATCCGCTCATTATTTCATCTTGTGTAGGATGTTTTTGTGGTGCATGTGGTCCGCTGCCGGCATCCTCCATTGTATGCATTTTTGCTGGGGATCGCCATTAGCAAAGGATCACTTGCGGAGGAATTGCTCCCCCGGTTATAAACACGCTACAGTGTTTGGGGTTGAGCATTTCCTCCCATTTAGGCCACTTTATTCAGTGATTTCACTCTGCAGCGTTACCTGCACTGTGATTTATGTTGTTGTGTGCACTGATACCGTTCCATATTGATGAACTGCATGTATATGTTTATTGTAATATATTCTGTTCATTTGCACTGTTATTACACTATAGCTGCACTGCACTGTGGAAGGGGTTGGGGCACAGCCAACTAATACTGAAAGACTTTCTGACTTTCTACCTATGCAAAGTTTTGGAGGGAAAAACAGACACATTAACCTTCTGACTGCCTGGCTTTAGCTCTGATGTTTATGTCTGAAGAATTGTTTATGTCTGGGAAAAAAAAAGTTTATTTATTCCCATAAACTTGCACTGAAGCCTTATGCAAGTCTATGATAGAGAGAAATAGTGACAATGTTTCTGTTTAGGCTGCACTTGTCCACCCGCTCCTCCCACTCGAAGGTTATATTTCAGCTAGAAACTGTATATAAGTAGAGCAGTCAGAGGTCCTAGATGTCTGCTCATAAGTACCAGTGCTTAGTAGGAGAGACTCTGCCAGAGTACGTAAGTAACCAAAAGAAGATGCTAAGATGGGGATGCTCAGCCACAGACACCATGTTACCAGTTTGTTGACCAGGGCTCCAGCTGGATAATTGAGCCACAGACCCTGGGCCATCCGCCTTTGGCCAGGAAACCACCCTTCTGAGAGAGAGAGAGAGAGAGAGAGAGAGAGAATGAGAGAGAGAGCTATCTCAGGCCTTTTCTCAGCATGGAGATGACTGGAAAAGCCAGCTCAGTGCCTTGCCTGTATTGTTTTGCACTTGGATTCCTCCAGTAAAGAAGCACACTGTTTTTTTCTTTAAACCCTGACTCTCTGGACTTATTTCCCATTGGTGTGCACCAGGATTTACCATCCATTCCAAAGAGCAGCAACACGTGGTGACACCTCAACAGTGTCTGGGGGACCCAGCGTAGCATTGAGCCCTTCCCAAACCCTGCCTCAGCACTATGAAAAGCTGTCATTGTGTCAGTCATTCCAATCCTCCATCTACTTACTACTCAGTATTGCCCTGCAAATAAACCCTTGTGCATAAACTGAGATCACTTTGCTCTCCCATTGAGAACTTTTATCTCTCTGTCATTAATGCTACAAAAGGACAACAATATACTCATGTCATTTTCAATAGTATAGTACTGCCATAATGAAAAAGAAACATAAAAGTTACATAAAAGACTGAACAGAAGACATCCTGATGCATATTGAACGGATTGCTCTCCATTCAGAATGCATTAGGATAAAACCGGTATTGAGCCCCTGTGACGGAACTCAATACCGGAAAAGAAAAACGCTAGTGTGAAAGTACCCTTCACAATATGGCAATGCTCTTGTGTTGATCATGTTTAGAAACTATCAAAGTAAGCCCCCACTGGGCAGTAACACAGGTTTTTAGTCATGATAACTAGGGAAACAACCACAACCCTAATCTACAAAGTCTGCTTCCTGTCCGAAGTTTCCATCTTTGTTTCATGAGTGAACTATAATGAAAGCTGACATTATATTATATCCACTCTCCTTTGAAGCTCGGTATCTACGTATGTGTAGAGTGTTTTATGGCAGTGACACTTCGACCTCTAGAACATTTGTAGTAAAATTGTGCAATAACTTTTGAAGACATAGTAGTCGTGCACTCAGGGTCACTAGTACATAAAGCTGTCACATAAAAGAAAAGCCAGCTTCTGCCATTCTCCATCCAGAATATTATTAAAGTTTATGGATTTCCACAGCTTTTTTATTAGCTCTTCTTTGTTATTATCTAACTTCCTATCTATGAATGAGCTGGCCATACGCTTGAGGTACCTTTCAGCCTAACGTTCAGCTGATATCTATTCCTCCTGGCTCTAGTATACACATGCCGGTTGGTTGTTTTTAAGTGAGGAGGAGGGAATACATCATTACCCTCTGTTGTGGAAATTTTATTAGGATGTGTATTTAATATATTGTGTATTGTCATCATGTCTCTCAGTGTCAGGGTAAACCATTGGAGTCGATATCTTCCCGTGTATGTCCTGTCACAGCTGCTAGGCGCAGAGGTCTCTATCGGCGAATGGTCCATGTGCTAAGCACTGGGCTGTGGGCCGGGGGAGACTGATGTGTTCAGCAGAGCAGTGTTTTGTTGGCTGATGTATGGACGCCGGCTAGGGCCCCCGCGCAAGACGCAGATTTATTGGCTTGGCGTGGATGCATTTGTTAAGAGAACAATATACGAAAGGAACGTGCGTTTGTTGTCTCTAGTGCGCCTGATCAGCCGCTGGAGATAATGACGTTGTCCTGTAAATAAACATGCATGAGGATCATAGTAACTTTATCTGGCATTGATCACTGAGAAAGGCTGGATAAAATTAGCTCCAGTGGTAATGGTAGGTTATAGTATACATATGTTTGTTAGCTGGCTAGGTTATTCTAAATGATGGTGTCTTGTCTTCCTATGTCATCACTTCCTGTTCCCTTGTCTTGGGCCAGCCCCTTTTACACCTTTTGTGAGTAAATAAAGGTGAGCAGACTGAGGAGGGCGGAAGGAGTTGCTCAGAATTTTCAATCAAGATGGTAACACGTGTGTCTGTCTCGGACTGGGGCTGAGAGAACGGATTCACCTTTTTCCTTACACAAACTTTGATGCGAGCTGATTACAACTATTAATATTTGCTACAACACCCTCTTAGCCCTCTTATTTATCTACCCCGAAAATAAAGTATTGGATATGTTGAAATCCAATATGCCCCATCCTTGTGTACCATTGGGTAAAGCTGGGAAACCACCATACTCCCAAATTGGCAGTTTCAGACAACTTTTATCTAATGTGAATGCATAACTTTTAAGGGGTTACCTGGAAGACATATTTTTTTTTAAAGGAGCGGAATAGGGTAGAAACAATACTCACCTTTGCTACCACATCCCAATGCTTCTCTGTCCCCTGCTTTGCTTCCGGGTCCAGAATGGCTCCCCATAGCGGCATTTATAGGAGCCATTCATCCCTTTGAAGGATCTTTTGCTAGGAGAGGTTTCTCATGATAACTCTTAGGGCTTGTTCACACGACCGTGCCATGTTTTGCGGTCCGCAAATTGCGGATCCGCAAAACACTGATGCCACCCGTGTGCCTTCCGCAATTTGCGGAACAGTACAGGAGGCACATTATAGAAATGCCTATTCTTGTCCGCAAAATGGACAAGAATTGGACATGCCTCATAATTTTTGCGGGGCCACGGAACGGAGCAACGAATGCGGCTCGGATGTGGACCAAAACCACGGTCGCGTATATTTGGTCAGATATTTGGTCAGTTATTTCCATCAGGTGTTGTGAGCCAAAACCAGGTGTGGGTCAAAAACACAGAACAGGTGCAGATCTGTCCATTATAGCTTGTCTCTCAGCAGGCTTCACTACAGGTTTTGGCTCACAATTACTGATGGAAATAACTGATCAAATAACTGAAGTGTGAACTCAGCCTCAGGGGCTCATGCACATTATTGTATGTATTTTGCGGTCCGCAAAACACGGATCCGCAAAAAAATTGGATGACATCCGTGTGGATGGCATTCGTTTTTTTTGCGGATCCATTGTAACAATGCCTGTCCTTGTCTGCAAAATCGACAAGAATAGGACATGTTCTATTTTTTTGGGGAACGGACATGCGGAAATAGAAAGTCATTTCCATTTTTTTGCGGACCCATTGAACTGAATGGTTCCGCATTCTGACCTGTAAAAAACCAGAATGGAAACAGACAAAAAATAAGTTTGTGTGCATGAACCCTTACAGAGACACTGCAGCAGTTCTTGCGAGACCAAACTGCATAATAACTAAAGGGGGAGGGATGTTCGGGTATGGGGCGGAGGGATGTTTGGGTGCAGGGACATATGGTAAAGTATGCCATACTCAGGGGAGCATGGCTTGTTAGATTATAGAAACAGCACAGTTTTTTTTTGCTTTGGTGACAGGTCGTCTTCAAGTTCTTTATATCTCTCCTGATATGTTTTATGCTTCAGATCCTCCACCGTTTTTGTAGTCCACCTTTTGACCCTTCCATTTTATTTATATGGTCTCAATAGCGTTTTGTACAATGAGATCACAATCTCTCTCTCTTCCTACTGGTTATACATCTAGCTATACAGCCAAGGATCCTACTTGCTTTCCCAACTGTCTGCTCACACAAATCGGTAAGAGGAGCAGCAACCAAAGATCATAGTTCTGCAATAACTCCATCTAGACTTATTCAATGGGGGGATATGCACCAGGACAGTACACAACTGTGATACCTCTTGGCGCAAACACGACTCCAGTGGATATTAGTATAATCTTTTTTTATTTATGTATAGAGTGACAACGCGTTTCGGAGTAAATATACTCTTTTTTCAAGTCTGTGGGGTCTGTGCTAATGCAGATGGCGTAGCTTCTCACATGTGAATAGTCCAAGAGGAGGTGGGGTTCCATGTGGCTTCCCAGGGTCTCCTGAATTAGGGCAGGAAGATCTGCCAGGAACATGCGGGCAACATGTTCTATTTTTTTGTGGTGCGGAGGCACGGACAGAAACACCATGGAAGCACCCCATAGTGCTTCCGTGGGCTTCCGATCCGTGATTCCGT
Organism: Bufo bufo; assembly: GCF_905171765.1. Classification (NCBI taxonomy): domain Eukaryota; kingdom Metazoa; phylum Chordata; class Amphibia; order Anura; family Bufonidae; genus Bufo; species Bufo bufo. Next base: position 180,347,310 of record NC_053389.1, read on the forward strand.
TCCTCACCGCGTCTCCCGGATTGTGGACCCATGTGCGGGGTGCACACTGCCGTTGCTGTATGCGGTCCGCAGTACTGCAACGGCCTTGTGCATGAGGCCTTAAAGGGAACCTGTCACCGGGATTTTGTGTATAGAGCTGAGGACATGGGTTGCTAGATGGCCGCTAGCACATCCGCAATACCCAGTCCCCATAGCTCTGGGTGCTTTCATTGTGTGAAAAAAAAAAGATTTTATACATATGCAAATTAACCTGAGATGAGTCTTGTATGTGAGATGAGTCAGGGACAGGACTCATCTCAGGTTCATTTGCATATTTATCAAATCGTTTTTTCTTACACAATAAAAGCACACAGAGCTATGGGGAGTGGGTATTGCGGATGTGCTAGCGGCCATCTAGCAACCCATGTCCTCAGCTCTATACACAAAATCCCGGTGACAGTTTCCCTTTAATAATATTTAAAAGAAAAGAACCACAGTCGGCACTGCACCGTGCGGTTTTTTGAACATCTGACCTGATTCATACTTACCACGGCTGCTCACGCGGTACAATGGTGGTGCTCTGCTATATAAAGTGTTGAGTTCAATTATAAAAAGGGAGATGATAGAAGAAAAGCGTCACTCACCAATTCCTATACTAATAGTAGCTTTATTGCAGGTAATAACATGATGGATGCGGGTCACTACACAGCGCAGTGACCCGCATCTATCATGTTTTTACCTGGGATAAAGCTACTATTGGTATAGGAATTGGTGAGTGACGCTTTTCTTCTATCATCTCGCTTTTTATGATTGAACTCAAGGCCTTAATAATATGGTTGGTCTCTTTCTGCGGGTTTGTCAGGCAATTACCACATGAAAGTGTCACATATTTAGGACAGGGACACATATTGCAGCATGTGGTGGTTTTGAGTATAATACCTCAGTTATAACCACAATGTCTTGCAGCCATTGGCCACTGCATGTGGACAGGGTTTTGGTAGCGCACGGGCCCTGCAAATATCTGACACTTGCATATGGTAAGTTCTTGAAAACGACCTAATGAAGGCATTGCGCTTGCTGAGGTGGATAAAAAAACGTCAGAGATGTTCTTGGGGAAAGACGTGGATGTGGTTTTTGTGGTATGGCCAGAAAGGGACCATCAAAAATGTTTTCTCACATATATGAATATTCTATAATTTTTTTTTTTTTTTTTTTTTACAGAAAACGGGTGGGTGGTTTTCTGGATATAATTTTACACTAATGTATTCTAATTGATTAAAGTGTAATTAATTACACTTCATGTATTCTACTTCCTCTCCTGGCCCTTTAACTTTCTCCTTTCTTTGGACAGACAGCCTCACTTGATTTTTTCAGATGGTTCACTGAGGCCAGAGAGGGAACAGGGTGAGTTACTCAATCAGAGCAGCACACATGTTATACTGATATACATGATATACATGTTATACTGTTATACAGTGCTCTTCTGTGGGTATCTTTATCTAGGCCTAGTGCTATACTAGAGGTGTCATACTGTTATCCAAATTCTACTGATCTACTATTTTACTAACAGATACCAGATTTCCCTCATAGCAACAGTAAAATAACAATGGTGTCACTATCTGTGTAGAAAATACATCTCTGTGCTGAATGCTACAAAAGAACAATATTTTTTATTTAATATTCAATATCTAATCATGGTGCCATGATGAAGAACTGCAGGGTTTGAAACGTACAGGACAAACATTTGGTGTTGTGCTACATGGTGTCATTGCATCTCTTCAATAAAGCCTGTGGATTTAATCAAGAAGCTTGAGTGCTGGATCACTTTATCTTGCATTTAATATTCAATTGTCCAGTATTGCAAAAACACAAAAAAACAACCAAAATAAAATTAAAAAATTCTATGAATATTGAGTTAAACAAAAAAGACCCCTTCCTGACCGCAATGTCTCTTTTAATGGGTATTCTACATTCAGCAAAAAAGCTTAAAGGGAACCTTTTACATTGAACGTAGTATCTGAGCTGTAGGCACCATGTTATAAAGCAGGCAGAGCTGAGCAGGTTGATATATAGTATTATTGGAAAATATTTATTATTACTTGTAATTTACTTATTTATATCTGTGTTCATTTTGGGCTTTGATGTCAAAGAGGCGGTCCTATCAGTGATGACAGCCTTCCCTCTATGACTGTGTATACAGAGATAGCTGTCAATCACGGATAGGACCGCCTCCTGGACTTCAAAGCCCAGGAAGAGCAGGAATTTAAATGAATGAGATACACGTTTTGCTGAAACTTTGACCAGCTATATATCAATCTGCTCAACTCCTCCTGCTCTATAACATGCTGCCTGCAGACTATTTCACATTTTCATGGTGACAGGTTTCTTTTTAAAGGGGTTGTCTGAGATATTTAGAAATGTTACCAAAGCCTCTAAATGCTGTAAATAAAAAAAAATCTCATAGTCACCTCTTTCTCCAGCGACGGTCTTTGGTATAGAACTGAGGGCAGTAATTGGCTGTAGCAGTCCCATACCATTTACCTGCACTTCACAGCAGACAGCAAGAGAAGGCCTGGACCAGCAGTGCCGAAGAAAGAGGTAAATATGTGACCATTTTAACAGCATTGGCGGGCAGTGATAACATTTCTGATTATATTGGACAACAGCTCAGTTTTCTGCTATAATGTGTGTATTACCGTATTTTTCGCCCTATAAGACGCATCGGCCCATAAGACACACCTAGGTTTTTTAAGAAGGAAAATAAGAAAACAAATATTTTGAACCAAAAGTTGTGCTTTTGGTGGGTTTTGAACTAATGGTGGTCTGTGGATGACACTGTTATGGAGGGTATCTGTGGATGACACTGTTATGGAGGGTATCTTTGGATGACACTGTTATGGAGGGTATCTGTGGCTGACACTGTTATGGAGGGGATCTGTGGATGACACTGTTATGGGGATCTGTGGATGACACTGTTATGGGGATCTGTGGATGACACTGTTATGGGAGGGATATGTGGATAACACTGTTATGGGGGATCTGTGGATGACACTGCTATGGGGGAACTGTGGATGACACTGCTATGGGGGGGAACTGTGGATGATCATCTTATGCTATATACAGTGGATATAAAAAGTCTACACACCCCTGCTAAAATGTCAGGTTTCTGTGCTGTATTTCATTTCAGAACTTTTTCTACCTTTAATGTGACCTATAAACTGTACCATTGAATTGAACAAAAAAAATATAAAAAAAATCTGGTTGCATAAGTGTGCACACCCTCTTATAACTGGGGATGTAGCTGTGTTCAGAATTAAGCAATCACATTGAAAATCATGTTAAATAGGAGTCAGCATACACCCGCCATCATTTAAAGTGCCTTTGATTAACCCCAAATAAAGTTCAGCTGCTCTAGTTGGTCTTTCCTGAAATTTTCTTAGTCGCATCCCACAGCAAAGGCCATGGTCCACAGAGAGCTTCCAAAGCATCAGAGGGATCTCATTGTTAAAAGGTATGTCAGGAGAAGGGTACAAAAGAATTTCCAAGGCACTAGATATACCATGGAACACAGTGAAGACAGTCATCATCAAGTGAAGAAAATATGGCACAACAGTGACATTACCAAGAACTGGACGTCCCTCCAAAATTGATGAAAAGACGAGAAGAAAACTGGTCTGGGAGGCTACCAAGAGGCCTACAGCAACATTAAAGGAGCTGCAGGAATATCTATCAAGTACTGGCTGTGTGGTACATGTGACAACAATCTCCCGTATTCTTCATATGTCTGGGCTATGGGGTAGAGTGGCAAGACGAAAGCCTTTTCTTACAAAGAAAAACATCCAAGCCAGGCTACATTTCTCAAAAACACATCTGAAGTCTCCCAAAAGCATGTGGGAAAAGGTGTTATGGTCTGATGAAACCAAGGTTGAACAACACTGCACATCACCAAAAGAACACCATACCCACAGTGAAGCATGGTGGTGGCAGCATCATGCTTTGGGTCTGTTTTTCTTCAGCTGGAACTGGGGCCTTAGTTAAGCTAGAGGGAATTATGAACAGTTCCAAATACCAGCCAATATTGGCACAAAACCTTCAGGCTTCTGCTAGAAAGCTGAACATGAAGAAGAACTTCATCTTTCAGCATGACAACGACCCAAAGCATACATCCAAATTAACAAAGGAATGGCTTCACCAGAAGAAGATTAAAGTTTTGGAATGGCCCAGCCAGAGCTCAGACCTGAATCCGATTGAAAATCTGTGAGGTGATATGAAGAGGGCTGTGTACAGGAGATGCCCTCGCAATCTGACAGATTTGGAGTGTTTTTGCAAAGAAGAATGTCAAAGTCAAAATGTGCCATGCTGATAGACTCATAGCCAAAAAGACTGAGTGCTGTAATAAAATCAAAAGGTGCTTCAACAAAGTATTAGTTTAAGGGTGTGCACACTTATGCAACCATATTTTATTTTTATACTTTTTTTCCCCTCTACCTAAAAGTTTTCAGTTTGTTTTTCAATTGAGTTGTACAGTTTATAGGTCACATTTTGTCTCAGGGGTGTGTAGACTTTTTATGTCCACTGTATGTGTCATCCACAGATCCCCCCTATAACAGTGTCCCTTTGTAAATAGTGAATGACCCCCAATACAGGGGGTGGGGGCCGGTAACTGGTGTTGAAATGGCAGCGGGGCCCAGTGCAGTCACTTTATTCTATTACACCGGGCCCTGCTCACTGTAGTATTCATATGTAACGTGTAGGCATGGGAGCTTTGGTAAACTATAGAAATCCTCTGCAGCAGTAGCGAAATCCACGTAGTACTCACTCACTCCCGTAGCAGGCAGGCCAGGTGGCAGCGTAACATCACTCACTATGTCACGCTCCTGCTCCTCCCACTTTATGAATGAAGCAGGTGGAGTAGGCGCGTGACGTAGTGAGTGACGTTACGCTGCCACCCAGCCTGCCTGCTACGGGAGTTTTAAGTGAGTACTACGTGGATTTCACTACTGCTGCAGAGGATTTCTATATTTTAACAAAGCTCCCATGCCTACACTTTACATATGAATACTACAGTGAGCAGGGCCCGGTGTAATAGAATACAGTGACTGCACGGGGCCCCGCTGCCATTCCAATATCAGTTGCCGGCCCCCAGCCCCTCCTCCCTTCCCGCTGTGCAGCATCACGGCCGGCGATGTATCAGTGTTAAATGGCAGCATTCGCCCCATAAGACGCACTGCCATGTCCCCTCCACTTTTGGGGGGAAAAAGTGTGCCTTATAGGGCGAAAAATGCGGTAATTGCTTATAGATGTCAAAATCTCAGTTTACAGTCAGTAAAGAGGAACTTGCATATCTCATGGTCAAGTGATATTCACAATACAATCTCCAGGCCAGAAGAGGTTTGCAACCACTTGCGGTGTTTAATGCTCTGCAGAACTTTGCTTGGTACATTTTGACACTCATGGACCATGTGACACTCAGTCCAAGCTTCTTCTTCTCATATAACCGAGCCCATCTCGCCTACAGATGGCTCTCTGAATGTCTCTGATGCCTCTCTGCGTATGCATACAGGTGCTTCACTCACTTAGTCCCATCTAAACATGTAAGACAGTTGGAAATCAATCTTGCACGTCTTACAAAGAAAACGGAATCCTTTACCATAGCTATTATTATAGGTTACTATTTGATCCTGCTGGGGTGGCAATAAGCCCTAGCTGAACTGTAACGTGACTGCTGCTGGAACATACCATTGGTACTATGTATGTTTATGCATGCTTTTATCTCCCACCACTTAGTTTCCCAACTTGCACCCTTGATATGTGATTTGCCATGTGCAGTGCCTTTAAAGGGAATGTGTCATCAGAAAATGAACTGCTGTTTAAGTCACTTTTTTATGTTTAACATATTTTTGAATAATTTTGATGATGTTATTTTAAATTTTCCATGTCACTTTTTATATTTAATCTAAAACTATACTAAAAATCTAAAATAAAAAAAAATCCTGCAGTTTTTGCACTGGCCACCATGTCTAATAATTGAAGCCATTTCTTGGTTTATACAGATCACTTTACTGCAATTAGCTCATTCTAATCCTGCCTGTAATGATATCACCTCTGTGTATAGATAAGACAGGATCCACCATTCGCAGTAAGTAATTATCAAAGCTTATCTATTCTTTCCTTGTACAATGACCTCTGCACAGGGCACAGAACATGCCTAGAAAACTCTAACATAGAAGTCAATGAGATCCCCTCCTGAACATTGTGTCTATGGCCCATGGGGCTGCCATAAAGCAAAAATTTTTAAGGCTTTGTAAATGCTGTTAAGAACAGCTCCTGAACATAATCATGTTCAGGAAATAGAATAAAGATATCTGCAATCAGAAAATAAAAACAGATTCTAAAAAGGAGATGTGTCTCTATCTGGTTTTAACTAGCAGATAAAATTTTTGGTGACATATTTCCTTTTGGGCTCATGCACATGAGCGGATTTTCTTTCCATGTCCGTTCCGAACCATTGATTTCAATGGGTCCACAAAATAACGGAAGTTACTCCGTGTTCATTCTGTTTCCGTATGTCCGTATTTCCGTTCTGCAAAAAAATAGAACCTGTCCTATTATTGTCTGCATTACAGACAACGATAGGACTGTTCTATTAGGGGCTGACTATTCCATTCCACAGAATACTGAATGCACACGGACGTCATCAATATTTTTTACGGATGTGTTGTTTGCAGACCGCAAAATACATATGGTTGTGTGCATGAGCGCTAAAGCTGCTCTGAGATCCAATCGAGGGAAAAGTAAATGTATGTACACTACTGTAGGTAAGACACCCTGTAATTACTGAGACCATGGCGGAAATGTATAGTGATGACATCATAGGCAGGCAGCGAAAGCATACTGACACTCTGGGGATCCATATACTTGGGTAGGATATGATGGACATACCTTTAGGTTGTACTGATTATGGTGACAAAAATTGTAATATTTTTTTTTGGGATGCCAGCTAACTCTTCTCTCACTGCTTAGGAGGGCTGCATAAAAATTTTCAGTTTTCTAATGGTCCTACCATTTATATTCAATAACATTTCTATACTGTTTTGTCATCTAAACTCATTTGCATAAACATGGGCATATGGGAAAGACTTACAAATAGTGTTTCAGCTGAAAAACAGATTCTGCTAATTTGTATGTCTTTCCCATATGCCCATGTTTATGCAAATGAGTTTACATGACAAAACAGTATAGAAAGGTTATTGAATATAAATGTTAGGAGAGTTAGCTGGAATCCAAAAAGAAATTTTCAATTTTTGTCACCATAATCATAATGGTCATATTCCGTGAATATGTGTTTATATACACTTCTATAAGACATCAATTTGGTATCAATGTAGTAAAAAAAGCGTTATCACAGTCAGATTTTTTTATTGATTGTCAGGATTTTATTCTGACACTCTTAGATATGATACATCTAATTATTTTTTACCTACAATTGAAGGGGACCGCCATGAGGTCCAATGTGGGACCTACGTATGCCAACATGGCGGTCCCCTTCTCAGAGGAGGAATTCATCTATGTGTCGCCCCACTTTGAACATGTTTTGAAGTGGTGGCGATACATAGATGATGTTTTTTTTTATTTGGACAGGTTCAGAAGCACAACTTCTTTCTTTCTTTACTTTTTTCAACACTATAGATAAGGACATTAAGTTCACACTCAACTATTCTATGCATAAACTTAGTTTCCTTGACACAAAAGTTACACTACAACAGGGAAGTGTGCGGACGGACATCTATGTAAAACCGTTGGATCGTAATACGTTATTACGATTTGACAGTGCCCATCCACAGGCAATGGTCAAATCGCTTCCTTTGAGTCCATTCTTAAGAGCGAAACGAATTGTCAATGATGACCAGTCACTCAATACGACACTGAACAATATGACAAAAGCATTCCATTCCAGAGGTTTTCCTAATTATTGAATGCCCACCGCACTACTGTTGGATCATACTGTAGGTCTGATCTTCTGAACAAAAAACATGAGAGGGAACCATCTAAAAGAATCCCTTTAGTGACCACTTATACTGAAGATAGTCATCACATTAAGGACATTGTTAAAAAACATTGGCCAGTCTTAAGCAGTACACATATGACCATTGAAGAATTCAAAGCTCGTCCTCTATTATCTTATAAGAGACCCAACAACTTAAGGGACAAACTTGTCCATACTGATATTGGTCCACAGAAAAAAATGAAACAGAGTTTCCTATACACAAAAACATTGTGCTGTTTTCCTTGCTTAAACTGTATCAACTATCGATATATATATATATATATATATATATATACACACACACCATTTGATTACTGCTAAGGAATATACTATCAAATACTATTTGACATGTGATTCCGCATACGTCATATATATACTGTGGTGCCCTTGTAAATTACTGTATGTTGGTGAGACTATGCTAAAATTTAAGACTCGTTGTAACCAGCATCGATACACCATCCTGAAAAAACGGATAGATCTTCCGGTGTCGAAACACTTTGTCGATGCCGGTCACAAGGAAGGTGTATGATAATTGACCATATTCCTAACCTCTGTAGAGGAGGCGATAGACATTTATCTTTAAAAAAACTAGAGATGCATTGGATTTCGATACTCAATACTTTGAAACCTGTGGGTTGAAATGTGGAATTTAGACCTTGGATCATGTTTTGATCCGCCTCCCTCTTCCTCATGGACACTCTCTACGATATCCTGCCTTTTCTTTTGGTGCTACATTGTACTCATATATTATTTTATTTCATTTTAGATTTTTTATGGTGAACAATGGGATGAATATTACCAGCAAGATTTTTCCATCATTTCTGAAAATCTACATTCGGGATCTCTGATCATCTGACTACTGCATATGACATATATAAATAATATTTTTGGTTATGTATCATTACATGGTAGTATATGTGTTTTCTCTCCGTTGTATATTTTTAAAATATTTTTCTTGTGAGTTGAACTTGATGAATGATCAACTTAGGCTACATTCTTTTATTATACTGACCAAATTAAATGTGAGTCTCTTGCCGCTACCATGGTGTTACTCTCATTTTACTTTGGCATTCATTGTCCCTTGTGCAACTTAATGGCATGGGGGTCAGTAGTGCTCTTTAGGCCAGTGCTTATTCTTACGGTAACCTTTGCATTGAGTGCACCCTGTGTCGGACATGACATAGTGGAGCAACCTATTGCATTCGTACTCCATTTAATTTATATTCTTACCATGGACACTTGTCTTTCAACTTCCCTGATGGTTGGGTGAACATGGTTATTCCATTTGTTTTCTATCTTCACATTTATACTTGATCGTTTCCCAAATGTTCAATTTCTCTTTAGTATAATTAGTTTGGTCTATGTATACGTTATGTATATATATTATCATCTTATCTGGTTTGAATTCACATTATTTATATTATTTACAATTTTTATATTTCTGTTTTTTAGTGTTATGTCATCATCTGTAGCCAGTATCCTTCAGACATCCATACATTTTTAATACCATTATTATTATATTATTTTTTTGAAGTATTGGGCATGCTATTCAAATTCCCTTGTTTATCAGTGTATTGTCTAGCTCCGACCACATGACTTTTTTACGTCACGCCATTCATGCTTTTGCAGGACCTGGGGGTTTCTCGGCATCTTATTGCCGTCTGTGATCACATGAGCATCATGTGACATGTCAGGTGGACGTCACATGTCCATACCTTACTCTAAGTAAGACTTAGACATGCACATTCTGTAATTACAGACGCGCTGGCATCCATGTTACCTCATACACGCTGGCTCAACAGTACTCTCCGGTTCTTCCTATCAGCTGTAAGTGATTTTATATTTCATGCACTTTTTGTTTAAACATGTTTTTGATTAGCCTATTAACAACTAATCATGTATTTTTCTACACTATTTGCACATCAAATTTTTTATATTAATATTAATTAATGTATCACTGTCATGGTGTTTTTATTATTATTTATTTCCATACACTTTTTATCACTGTGATTCATTGATTACCTTAATTGCCTCATTATGATGGGGGCACTATTTATATGTGTATTGAGCACCATTGTTTTGTAACCACTGCTTAAGAACAGTTCCACTGAGAGGACTGATTGTTCACATCATACCGGGTAAATAAACACACATTCACGGAAGTGCCACAGAGTTTGTTTTTATATATATATATATACACACAGCCAGGTCCATAAATATTGGGACATTGACATGATTCTAACATTTTTGGCTCTATACACCACCACAATGGATTTGAAATGAAACAAGCACTATGTGCTTTAACTGCAGATTATCAGCTTTAATTTGAGGGTATTTACATCCAAATCAGGTGAACGGTGTAGGAATTACAACAGTTTGCATATGTGCCTCCCACTTGTTAAGGGACCAAAAGTATTGGGACAGAATAATCATAAATCAAACTTTCACTTTTTAATACTTGTATCATACGTTTATAGTTGGTGTCTAAGTTCGGTAGACCCACTATTAAATACTCTCAGTAGTCTCAAAATGGTGTATATTCTGTACCGAGTGTGCCTTATTATATTTAGGTTAAGAATTAACTTTTATTTCTATCATTTAAAATAAAATGAGACAATGGAGTAAAGTGAACTCCTGCGCTATTTTAGGGATGGAGGATAGGGTCTAAGTAGATAGAACTGGGCCTGGTAGCGTTCCTGTGTAGGGGGCGTATTAAATGTAAAGGGGAGGAGCCTACTCAGGCTGCTAACTCTCCCTACGTGCTTGCCCTACTTGATCTAGTCTCGTCAGTGTGAATGCCTCAATGGCTGTAGTCGGGGCACTCGTCTTTAAAAGGACGACCCCCAGCCTCAGGAACCTCGGGCCTGTACTGTAGATCCCTATGCTCTTACCTCCCTATTATAGATGTCCTGTGACACATTGACTTCCATTGTGCTCAGGTTCTCCGTAGAACAGAGGTCCCCAACCACCGGGCCGCGGACCAGGACCGGGCCCTGGAAGATGGTTTGCCGGGCCGCGGCGATCAGGGCAGTCTTTAACGCTGTACTAATGAAGCGCTTCCATTATGGAAGTGCTTTATTAGTACAGAAAGACCAGGAAGCGGTGAAGGATCTGTACTCACCGCTTCCTGGTCCACGGCTCGGCTATCAGCTGTGCAGGGCTGCGCACAGCGTGAGGTCTCTCTGTGACCTCACACTGTGCGCCGCTATACAGAGCCGACAGCAGAATGAAGAGGATCGCAATGGTGACCAGGAGCAGGAGAGGTAAGTGTTTTTATTATTTTATTTTATTTGCACTGGGGGCTTATGGCTGACCTGGGGGACTTATGGCTGACATGAGGGGCTGACATATGGCTGACATGAGGGGCTGACATATGGCTGACATGAGGGGCTGACATATGGCTGACATGGCTGACATGAGGGGCTGATGGCTGACCTTATGGCTGCCCTGGGGGGCTTATGGCTGACATGGGGGGCTTATGGCTGACATGGGGGGGCTTATGGATGACATGGGGGGCTTATGGCTGAAATGGGGGCTGATGGCTGACATAGGGGGCTGATGGCTGACATAAGGAGCTGATGGCTAACATAAGGGGCTGATGGCTAACATGGGGGGCTTATGGATGACATGGGGGGCTTATGGATGACATGGGGGGCTTATGGCTGACACGGGGGGCTGATAGATGGCTAAAGATTTGGGGGTTGATCTGAGCCATTGGGGGTCTGATCTGAGGTCTGATTAACATTGGGGGCTGATGGCTGACCTGGGGGGCTTATGGCTGACCTGGGGGGCTTATGGCTGACCTGGGGGGCTTATGGCTGAACTGGGGGGCTTATGGCTGACATGGGGGGATTATGGCTGACATGGGGGGCTTATGGCTGACGTGGGGGGCTGATGGATGACATAAGGGGCTGATGGCTGACATAAGGGGCTTATGGCTGACATGGGGGGCTTATGGCTGACATGGGGGGCTTATGGCTGACATGGGGGGCTTATGGATGACATGGGGGGCTGATAGATGGTTAAAGGTTTGGGGGTTGATCTGAGCCATTGGGGGTCTGATCTGAGGTCTGATTAACATTGGGGGTCTGATTGCTGGTCTGACCTGAGGTGTAATGAAAAATATTTTTTTCTTATTGTTCTCTAAAACCTAGGTGCATCTTATAGGGCGAAAAATACAGTGCAGCAGAGACCAGTGCAGCAGAGACCAGTGCAGCAGAGACCAGTGCAGCAGAGACCATAGTCAGTTTATATAGTCGTTATATAGTGTTATATATTTTAATATGCACCTTGTGTTTTGTTATGCGCGTGAATCAGTCAGGCCCGCCCACCCCCTAAGCCACGCCCCAGAACCACCGCCCCCTTCCGCCAGTTGGGGACCACTGCCGTAGAACACCAGAGCATCGCAAAGTGTTCTACTTGAGCACATGAGCACTTTGGTGCTTGATCAACGCTAATGATCATCCGAATTTAGGCTATCATGCCATAAACATGCAGTTTCCAGCATGGCCAATTTTCCAGCATTGCAAATTTTCAAACAAATGTGTATGGTCAGCATTACACTAAAGCAGTACATCCTCTGTAGCCAAAATCTCCAGTAGGCTGTCCACAGCATCTCCATAAACCTCTCATGGTCCATGGCTATCTTCAGCTCCTGAGACATTCTGGAGGTTTCTCTAGCAGCTCCCTTCTCTGGCAGGCACTGCAGTTCGTTTTACTGAGCTGCAGCATGTCTCAAGTGGATTCTGCTTCCCCCCCATTTATCCAGTGGCTCAGACTTCTCTGCACCCCCAGCTGGTGGATGCTCGCACCACTGCTACTTTATGTGGCTTCAGCTAAATCACCACAACGACCACCACCTCTTATCTATTGGTAGCCCTTATATATCAGCAAACAGGGACACAAGAGTGAGTATCGAAACAGCAATGGAATTACATTTAAACAGGTGGGCAACTTATGACATATTACCCATATAATACAGAGCAAAACACTTTAAGACAATGGATCACATTTAGGGCTCATTCACAGAACACATGGTCATTGTCATAAGAACCAATTTAAGTCTGTGGCGCTGGTCACATGATTGTCTTTTTAACTACCAATGTATGCGAGGAAAACACTTGATCTGTACCGTAGGCAGCAGGATCTGATGATACTAACGCCGTCACAATTCTGGGATTGTCAGGTTCTGGTGCAATTGGATGAGGTGAGAATTTAAAAAAAGAACAAAAAGAATCTGTCAGCATTACTGCGGGTGAGGGAGCAGAGAGGAGGTGATTATATATACTGGGGGACACTATGGGGCGCATTATTTATAAATAATGGGGGGCACTACGAGTGCTATTTGATGCAATATGAGGGTCATTATGTATACTGAGGGCACTGCAGGGGTTGGGATGTTAAGCCTACCTCAAAAAATAAAAAATAAAATCCTATGAAATTAATCTGTTTTTAATGGCTACCTTCAATCCTAGCTGTATAGCAAAAGGCTGCTCTATGAATCGAAACTATTAGTTTATTACTAGAACAGGAGTGCTTACAGAAGCTGTCTGCTCCCTATAAAACAGTGACGACTGAATTCAGTATGTGGTCATTAAAGGGGTTGTCCAAGGTATTATGGATGACCTATCCTCAGGTTAGCTCATCAATATCAGATCGGCAGGGGTCCGAACCTAGCACCCCTGCCTATCAGCTGTTTGAAGAGAAGGCGCGCGTTGTGCCAGCGCTGCCTTCTATTTATTGTTTACCTGCTCGCCGTCACAACAGCAGCGATGAGCAGCTGTAACTACACCTAATTCTTCCCATTCATGTCAAAGGGACGGCTCATTCCTATACCCGTGTATTGTTTGTAATTATACCTGCTCACTGCTGCTGTTGTGACGCCGAACAGGTAAGCCATGGAGAGAAGGCAGTCCTGGCATGGCGCATCTTTCTCTTCAAACAGCTGATCGGCAGGGGTGCCGGGTGTCGGACCCCCCCCCCCCCCCCAATCTGATATTGATGAGCTATCCTGAGGATAGGTCATCAATAAAAATAACTTGGACAACCCCTTTAAGGGGTTAAAGAAATTAACCAGCACCAAACTTTGAACTGATTGAGATTTAAAAAGAAATGGTTTCAAGGCTAGCCATTCACTGTTGACATTTTATTGCTGTAGAGCAAAAGGCTGGTCTAAAGGTCCCTTTACCCGAGATGACAGAGCAGCAGATTGTTGGGAAGGAATCATTCCTGTCTGACAATTGCCTGCTCACTGGTGGTGGGACAGCTGCATTTACATGAAGCGATCTCCTCCACAGTAATGCCATTGCACATCCCCATACTGACTAGTTGTTTTCCGGCAACAGATCTTGATTACATTGCATGATCTGTTGTCGGCAAACAATCATTTTTGTGACCCCACAAATGATCTAGTACGATGAATGAGCGTTTTGCTTGTTCATTGTGTAATCGGCAGTACCCAATAGCTGAGGCATGGCTTGGTTATTTTCTTTAACCAGAGAGGAAGTGACTGGCGCTAGATGGATAACTATATCTTTATAGGGGTTGGACCTTATTTTGTATGACTTTCAGCCTGTCATACACTTATAAGCTGGCAAAACACTAGAAATTTTGGATGCTCAAAAAGGCTAAAGCTAAAGTACATTTTCTGCTGACCATTGATGTTTTTTTATGATACCAGAAAGCGTGACAGATGCTGACCAAATGCAAATATTTGTCAAAAAGTTGAGCCATGTTTTGTTTGGTCGCAGCCAGGTGCTGTACTTGTTAATTCCAAACAACATATATTTATCCCATCCGGAAACACAGACCAGGCCATAGATCACAGCAGAGATCATTATCAATTTGTCCTTAACTGTGGTCTAAAAAGACATCCTTCACAGACCAACCATGAAGGACAAGTAATTTAGAAAATGTCTTTCTGAACTCCTAAATTCTAACATCAGGATTCCCCCCCACGCCACCAACCTGTTATCCAGGACAGTGACAGCTTCACAATGATGATCTTGTATGTTCTGAGTGATTCAGCATACGACAGGAAAATAAGTTTTAAGGCTGTATTTCAATACATGTAAGGAGTCATGGGGAGGACATGTTTGCCAATTGCCTCCACGTTAAATTGATGTCCCACAGGCTGGTATCCACAAGCCACCTCCAGCAGCATCCTTGCCCAGTGGAGAGAAGTGCACTGGCCATGGCTTCATATCTGCACTTCCTCATGTGCTGAATTCCTCAGAAGGTAGGTTGTGATGACTTTCCTGGCCTGTGGGACATCTATCACCCCAGGAGGGGGATTGGCCAGAGTGACTCATTCTCCATCACTCCTTAAACACATTGAAATGCTGCATATGAACTTCATTCCTGCATTATGCAGAATTGCTTAGAATATACAAGATCATCATTGTGAAGCTGTCACCATCCTAGATAAAAGGTTGGTAACAGTTTGCGGCCTATATCCTGATGGCAGGTTCACGTTAATTGATGGTCACCTATAGCAATATTATACACAATAAAATTTTAGTTGCATGCAGCCACCACTAGGAGGTGCTAGATTCATATGTATTTCTACAGCTAATGTAGCATTGAACTCAACGGGAACACTTTAATGCAGTAGCTCCCCCTAGTGATGGCTGCAAAGTTCATTTACTATGTCAAAGAAATAATCTCCTTATCTTACAGAATTCACACTTTTCCATTAAAATTGAATAAATATATGAATAAAAATAATGTTACGCTATCCATTGTATCAACAGGAAAATCATGGTATCATTCTTCTAGGCAAGTTCAATCTTTCCTTATGGGGAAATAAGTGAACACGTTAATGAAGGTTCACCATAGTATCTTTCTAATTTCAAAGGAAAACTCTGGGGAAAACTGATACATTGGGTCAAATTTACTAATCCTGTCCAAGTGCAAAGGTATGTTCACACATGGCGTAAACTCTCACCAAGGTGAAATTTTGTTTTGAAAATCCACAACATTTACAGTGCAGGCGAAGTAGATGAGATTTTAGAAATCTCAACCACATGCTGATGAGAAAACATGAAGTGTAAACTAAGGGGCTGTGGGTTTTTAATCCATAGCATGTCAGTTTATGCTGCAGGTTTTAGCTGTGGCTTTCAACCTTTTCAATGCAAAGGTTGAAAGTAGAAGACGAGACGACCTGCTGCAACCATAGCAGCATCACCTCCACAAAAACCAACCCTTTTCGGGCAGTTTTTGCAGTGATGGATTTCGGCCTGATCCACTGTGGAAAATCTGCAGCGTATTCGCTATATGTAGCCGTATCCTAAAACAGTCTAGAAATGTGTCCGATTTATCACAGTGGCTAATGCTGAATGAAAAATTTCATGGATCTTTGGACTACCAAGTCTAAATTTATACCACCTATTAGTTGGCTTACAGTGTGCCAAAATAAGATTTTCTGCACCTAGACTACCTAGTCTAAGTTTATACCACCTATTAGTTGGGTTACTTTTTGCCAAAATTGTGCACCAAAATGTTGGTGCACATTACGACAATGTAAGCCATGCTCAGTTTTGGACTGGGGTTCCTTGGGCCCATCAGAGGAGATTATTCTCAGGGCCTGATCCCTGTATCATCAGTAAACTCAAATAGATTTTATATAAAAAAAATTAGAACCAAGTGGCACAAAATTAGTGCCAAATGGGTTTTTTCTCCTGGACCTTTGGGGCCCAGTATGTTTGGACCCACCGGAGGATCCTCTGGTACTCTGGTGGGCCAGTCCAACCCTAGCCATGCCCTTACTTCACTAAGCCACACCTTCTTGTCAATTGAAAAATATCTAAAACCCATAATAATTGTAGTGCTGTGCATGTATAGCAGTTTTTTTTGTGCACGTTGTGTCAGAATTCAGGTGCATTTTGATTAATCTCCCAAATTGTATCATGCTTAGAGCAGGACCTGAGGGGGTAGAGGCGTTTGAATATTTTTGCCATGCATAATACAGTTTTGTAGGTTGTGGTCTTCCAACAAAGGGACAGGTTCAATTTTGGGTAAACTTTTTCTGCTGAGTGGTTAGAAGACATATTTCACATGTGTTGCTGACAGTGTGTCTTTGTGTGGTTTCTAGACTAGTCCATTTATTTTAGGTGTGCTGTTTACATAGGGTGCACATAAGCTCCCAGCACCGTGTGCTGCCATTGTTCCTAGGACAATGCTGTTACTGTTACTTTCCCTTTGCAGTGATGTTGGCTTACGGTATATCCATTCAGAACCGTCATGTCCTAGACTTCCCGGAATAAACAGGCCACATTTTATGCCGGTATGAACTTTATTACACTGTAGCATACAGATCCAATGAGTAACAAAGCTCTAGTGACAATGAACTGCCTCTCTGTCCTGCGAATGCCGGCAGTCCAGGAAGTCACTCCAATTCCCATGGTGTGCACTGCAGGCCGCAAATGTATTCCACAAAAGGAAGCAAAATGCAACAGTGATCAGCCAAAAATATCACAACAGCAGCCAAGACTTGGGATCGTACAATGGCACAAGTCCTATATCCTAAGCCAGCCATAATATTATACCTTTAAATCCTAAACCGCATGTAGGTCCCCTGTTGAACTGTCTATTAACATATCACCTCCCCCTTCATATGTAAATTCACAGTATGTCAATTGGGAAATCATAATATCACTTCCAATGGCTCCTTACACATGTGACTGTTCGAAACACTGAACCTTCTCTCTGGAGTGGGCCATAAGGCTTGATTGAAGCTGGTAAATCACGTTAGGTGCACCATTCACAATCTTTGGTGCATAGGGTAAGTGTTTGATTTTCTCATAAACTTTGCTATTTGAGGAAATAAGGAATTTTTATCAAAAAAATACTCTCATATTAGGCGTATTTCTGGTGCAGATTGTGCCGCATAGGTTATTTGCACAGCAATCTGCAACACCAGGTCTAAAAAAGTGAGCGTGGCATGGCCGGGAAAGGGGACAGGCTGGCAGCAATTACGCGTTTGCAGACACACTTCTGGGTAACGGCGCATGAACAGTCTCTGCTTTAGAAGCTGAATTTGAGCTTCTTTGCTGATACGTGGGGCAGTGGTGCAGGGCCCCGATTGTCAGGGTTGAGGGAGATGTCTGACCTTGTCAACCAACAGGCAGGTGGGTGCTTCTTTGCCTGTCGGGACACCCCCTCTTCACCTGTGGGGACGCCAAACTTCGACAAGAAATTTCATTAGTTACAGATTACTTCATAACGAATCACACTCCATTGTAAGGAGCAGGCGCAATGATGGGGAACGACGATCGCACCCCCACCCGTCATATAACCCCCTCAGATGCCTCTTTCAACGCTCATCGTGGCATCTGAGCATCACATTTTTCAATCAAGTTGGCCGCGACGGCCTTTTCGCAATCAAATGGATGAGGCGAGAATTTTTTTATTTTTTTTTACCGCCATTTCAGGGAATATTGATTCTTTACCACGAAATGCCAGGAAATTCGGTTTTGTAGCTAATCAAATTTTTCCGAAAATTCTGATAGAATTCCACTTCCTTAACTTCGATTTTCTGAAAACTATTCACAGCTGCAGAACTCTGGCTAATGAGACCAGGTGATTCATAAGAATCGATTCGCTCATCCCTAATCCAGAGGAAGATTACAGCATAATACTGCTGGGGAATGTTGACTACATCAATGTCTAGAGCCAAGTATGGTAAAGTCATCAGATAATAGCGCAGTACGTTTATAATTAGGGGTGCTTATGTGACCTAAGAAATTGTTGTCTGTGTTATATCAGCCCAATGTTTTAAAAATAACATTTACAAATGCATTAAAATAAGTGAAGCATACAGTAACCATAAAAAGGGGGAAAGCTGGAAAATATAGTAGCATGACAATATAATAATAAAATATCAATACTTTCTCCATGCTCGCAAAGACAATACAATGACCTGTGAGACAGATCAGGGCTGGATGTAGGTAGAAACATACCAGCCAACTTTTTGAATGGTCAAAGAGGGACATTTTTCGGTTCATTGTATAAAAGATGCAATCACTGCAGGTCCTGGCTGCAGCCATTTCCTGCCAAGAGTGTAGCAAGAAGAGGGGTGAAGAGGGGATCTGACACCATCAGAAATACAGCACCCTGGGAATTAGAGAGGTGGGTGTAAGTACTAATATATTTTTTTTACTGCATGTACAGCCTCTTGGGACAGCAATTTTCTTGCTCTGTAATACTCCTTTAAATATCAGTGCAAAAATCATCTTATTATAGACATTTTAAGGTCCAAATTGCATGAAATAATGAAAAAAATATCTAAATGTTCAGGTCTAATATTATACAGGTGGGAACCAGTCAGATAGTTTTTGGAGCAGTTTAGTAAGTTTATTAATACACATTTATTTACCAGGTCGAAATGAGGGTCCTTTTAAGGAGCAAGGAGGGACAGAGGGACTTGGGTGAAAAAGGGACTGTCCCTCCAAAGGACGGACACTTGGGAGGCACGAATAGAAACCCTGGGTGGAAACCCCAATTCCATTTTGAAAATGAAAATGTGGAAATGAAGATTAATAGGTCTTAAACCCAAGTGAGAGCATCATACAGCGCTCTTACATCATTTTTTTTCCATAAGATGAACAAATGACAGCTTTATACAGTGCTCAAATAACAGTGCTAAACACATTTTAGGTGATCTGCCAGGTTGGGAAAAGGTATAATCCATGGAGGTACCCAGACTGGTCTCTTTTACCCAGGCTATAATCCAGCCCTCAGGAAATATTCTTAAGGGGTATCTGTCAGCAGATTTCTACCTATAAAGCTGGCTGACATGTTACATGTGCGCTTGGCAGCTGAAGGCATGTGTGTTGGTCCCAGGTTCATATGTGCCCTCAATGATGAGAAAAATTATGTTTTAATATATGCAAATGAGCCTCTAGGAGCAATGGGGGTGTTGCTGTTACTCCTAGAGGCTCTGCTCTCACTGGAGCTGCTGCACCATCTCCACTTTGAATAAAAGGGCCAAGTGTGATGACATGCCTGGTCCTGTCAATTAAAGTGCAGACGGCGTGGCAGTTGCAGAGAGAGCAGAGCCTCTAGGTGTAACAGCAACGCCCCCATTGCTCCTATAGGCTCATTTGCATATGTTAAAACATAATTTTGCTCAGCACATGTGAACCTGGGACCAACACAGATGCCTTCAGCTTGTAACATGTAACAGGTCAGCCAGTTTCACAGGTACAAATCTGCTGACAGATGCCGTTTAAAGAGTCATCCAGAGTTGTCTGTGCCCCGTGCTGCTCCTCCCATTCCCTTGTGCATATATGAAACTGCATAACTACTCTTGATTTGGTGAATAGCTGGCACACTTGGCACTTGCCGCTTCAACTCTTAATGCTTTCCACATATTTGACAATTTCAGTCCAATTACTTTCCAGATAAAGCAAATAACAAATACATCAAAAAGCCCAGAAACAACTGTGACATAACAAAA
Source organism: Bufo bufo (assembly GCF_905171765.1). Taxonomy (NCBI): domain Eukaryota; kingdom Metazoa; phylum Chordata; class Amphibia; order Anura; family Bufonidae; genus Bufo; species Bufo bufo. The sequence continues at coordinate 180,367,793 of NC_053389.1, forward strand.
CATGCAGGGTGTCGGAGACGCTGTTCTTTATTTTCTTTGTGGTTTCATTGTAGAAGGTCAGTAGAAAACTCATCCAAACCCTGCTATGAGAATAGAAACAAAGACCACATTACTGGCGGCATATTTATTTAGAGCACTAGAAACAAATTGCTGGCACAAAGTTAGTGAATTAGTTAAACCTTTTCGGCAGAATATGTTGTCAAACCTGCAGGAGCATACACAGATCTCATAGGGCCCCATAGCTAAACTTAGTATGGGCCCCCCCTGCCTCACCCATTTTCCCAGTATGCATGCAACAAAGTGCAATGCTCCAGATTTCTGACAAATTAGCATTTTTTTAATTAAATGGAAAAAATATTGGCTAAGAAAAAACTAATAAAAAAGTCACCCTCGACCTCACCCACTTTATACCACTTCTATGCTAGTAAAATAAGAATAGGTGCTTTATAAATATGGCGTTCCTTCTGAGCACCATATTTCTCAATGTATTTACACCAAAAAATAAATACATTGATAAATCTCTGGCTTGCCATCTATTACAAAGCTGGTGGACTACAGTCACCACTAGGGGGAGCTCATTGCATAGAAATGTATACAATTACCATTTACTATACTAGAAGAGCACTGTGCCCCTTTGACTTTCATCAGTGTGTGTGGTGTGTGGCTCTATAGAAAGTATATAGGGTCTGTACAATAAGGAGAACTGAGCAGAGTCGATGAAAGCTGAATGGACAGAGCACTTGCCTGAGTTCTTCTCCCATTCATTTCAGAGATCCCTCAAGACTGTGGCCCCCACCTATCAAAACCTCTGACCTGTCACTGAGACATGTCAGAACCCAGAAGGTTAATAAAATGATATTTACAAATGGGTTCAAAATTCTGTTCTGATAAATTTCTTAATATATTTTCACAGAGGTCAGAACTCTGTTTTACTGATGCAGAGCTATAAATCCCCTGCATACTGGAAGGCAACAGTCTAACTACCAGCAGCCACCACTAGGGGGAGCATAGGAGCTTCCTCTATATTCATACATTGAACTCAATAAGAACACTGTGGGGGAGATTTATAAAAACTGTTTAAAATTACTTTATTTGTTGCCCATGGCAACTAATCACAGTGCAGGTTTAGAATCTCAAGAGCACTCTAAGAAATGAAAGCTGTGACTGGTTGCTGTGGGCAACGCAGGCTTTCTTTTAGAGAATTTTCATGAATTAATACCTTTGATGGAATAACTCTAATAAATGAGGTCAGCAAGTGGCTTTCTTGGATTTCCCCTTTAAGCACTGACTAATGCCATAGTTCACATCACACTTATAGACCCTCCCCAGGTCACTGTATAAGAAGACGTATAGACTAATTAGCAGAAAGCCCCTGAACTATAAAGTCCCAGCTTCTATACCACAATATAGATTTTTCAGAGCCCAGTATGAAGGCGCTTCTGCGTTCTCCAGCCAGCTGACTTGAGGTGGCGGGTTAGTTACAAGGCTTGTTAATCCATGTTGGCCACAAGATCATACATTAGTCTTGAAAAGTAGTCATTAAACACATTTGCACAAAATACTTACTTTTACTTTTTTATCCAAGTAACTGGAGGCATCTTTATTGGGGAACTACAAAACATAAAATGGTGAACAGCTGTTAGCCATAAACTTGGGATTTTTTTTGCTCATTTATTTCTCATCCTGGGCCAGAAGCGGGAACTTGTATTTGTTCAGAGAACATCTTGACTTGTGCTTTTAATGCAGACTTAGGAACATAAATGTCTGGGTAATGCCCTGCCAGGAGCTTCACCAGCAGGCTGTTCCAGCAGGGGGCCCTCCGGGGCTATTGGCTAGAATGGGAAGCGGCATGGATCCGGACGCAACTTGGCGTTTATACTAGGATTGGGCCGCGCAGAAACTGTTGTGCAATATTTGTCTGGCCCAATCCTGGGGAATGTAGCCAGATACCTGCCGGATCCCATTATATGAAACACAGAGAGGAAATGCACCAAACAGAAATGCTACTGACTATACTGGGAAGTCATACATGCAGGTATTAAAAGCTGAGACTTTCGCCAATATGTTCCAGTCAGGAAGATATCGGAGCCCATCAATGCACCACGTCACGGTCACTCAGCATGGCAAAGGGTCCTAGCCGCTACTCTAACTATGGTGTGAACATGGTCTGGGGGTGATATAATTCAGCACACAGCCAAGCCTCCACACAAAGGCCCAGCATGAATACTGTGGCAGTGCAATGTGAATGAGGCCAGGCCGTGAGCCACACCTATACCAGACCATGTGATGGAGGTTACCAGGTGCAACAGAGTGTCCAAACACACTCAAATCTAACAAGACAAAAACCCCATTATAGTCTACGGGGTTCGGCAGCCATATTGTAGTATCTGGCTAGTCTGGAACCAGAGACCTCCCATAGACCGCTCTCTGCTGGAACAGCCTGCCGGATTGCTCTGCCGCCTGTGTGAAAGAAGTCTTCGTCTGTGCACAGAGATGAGAGAACTTGTGTTTTGAAGATCGGTGTACAAGTTTAGGGTTCTTCTTAGATAAACTGAATTGTGTACGCCGAATGTGAAAACACAAGTTCGCTCATCCCTACTGCTGGTGTCTCTATCTCTGCAAGTGTCTCTCTGTACTCAACAGAAAGTGGATGTGGCATGAAATGAGAAGAAGGGATTAGTGATTGTGCCAATGTAATTGTAGCATACCAATCTTAAAAATCCCACCCTTGTCAGGTTTTTGAGTGCATGGCTGTTCCAGAGCCATATCACCAGGAATAGGTGTCTGCTCTGCTCATTTTAATGAATATGGACTGTAGTGACAAGATGAAGTCACTAGATGGTGCTGTTGCACAAATGAAGATACTGCACTGCTCTATGGAGAATGCAGAGCATGGGAATTAGCCAAACCCTCTTTGACGTCACTCAAGATATAAAAGGACTGGAACATCCATCTTAGGAAATTTTGGATACAAGCCCACATGATGTGCACTCACCCCCTTGATGAGCACTAAAAAGTCCAGCTACAAATGGCTGTTGTAGCAGGTAAATAGTGCAAGCTTTTGCTTCAGCCAATGGGAGAGTTCACCCTGTATGAAAGTGGAGCAAATATGCCATGAGCTGTGCAGGGGTGTGCCATAGATGGGGCTGCAGGTGTGCAGTGAAGGTGTGATATCTACAGAGAGCTACAGAGGATGGAGACACCCTGCTGGTTGTTACAGCAACAGCAGCATGGTGGACATTATAAAGTGGTACTGAGCTGTGTAGCTGTGAATCCAGCACTGGTTTGAGATAGAAAACTTACTAGAGCTGGCAGCAGAATCTGTGTATCTGTCTCTCACACTACAGCCACTTCCTCTGCCTTCCCTCTCCATAGAAATCTATGGATAGCAGCTGTAACCCAATCTCTCAGTGAGCTAATAATCTGCCTTCATTTCTGATTCTCAGAAAAAAGATTTTAGCAGTGTCTTAAAGAGGGCCTGTCACCACAAAATGCAATGCAATATGTTATAGAGCAGAAGGAGCTGAGCAGATTGATATATAGTTTTGTGAGGAAAGATTTACTTGTTATCTATATATTTATATCTTTGCTTTTTCCGCTTCTTGTGAATACCCCTCAGGAGGGGACGGGAGGGGTTATCAGTGACTGACAGCTCTTTCTTAAGCACACTTATACAAAATGCTATCAATCATTGATAACCTCTCCCTCCAGTGCCGATAGCTGTTCATAGGAGGTGGAAAAAGCAGCTACATAAATGTATAAATTACTGGTTTGACTGAATCTTTTTCCATAAAACTATATCTCCATCTACTCAGCTCCTTTTGCTCTATAACCTGCTGCCTGCAGATTGCACCGCATTTTGTGGTGACAGGTTCCCTTTAAGAAAGTGATTAGTGCTAAAGGCAGTGGAGGAAAGTTTGCTGATAGTTGGAGAAAAAGGCAGTATTCTGTAATAATAGGTATTACATAGTGCCTTATCTTTGCTTATACTATTGGAGCTTGTTGAATCAACAGCAACTGTGTTAGGACAGCTGCCCATGGCCTCCACTGCCCTGTTCTCCTATGTACAGTACAGACCAAAAGTTTGGACACACCTTCTCATTCAGAGTTTTCTTTATTTTCATGACTATGTAGGCATCAAAACTATAAATGAACACATGTGGAATTATATACATAACAAACAAGTGTGAAACAACTGAAAATATGTCATATTCTAGGTTCTTCAAAGTAGCCACCTTTTGCTTTGATTACTGCTTTGCACACTCTTGGCATTCTCTTGATGAGCTTCAAGAGGTAGTCCTCTGAAATGGTCTTCCAACAGTCTTGAAGGAGTTCCCAGAGATGCTTAGCACTTGTTGGCCCTTTTTGCCTTCACTCTGCGGTCCAGCTCACCCCAAACCATCTCGATTGGGTTCAGGTCCGGTGACTGTGGAGGCCAGGTCATCTGGCGCAGCACCCCATCACTCTCCTTCATGGTCAAATAGCCCTTACTTTCAAAGTTTTCCCAATTTTTCGGCTGACTGACTGACCTTCATTTCTTAAAGTAATGATGGCCACTCGTTTTTCTTTACTTAGCTGCTTTTTTCTTGCCATAATACAAATTCTAACAGTCTATTCAGTAGGACTATCAGCTGTGTATCCACCTGACTTCTCCTCAACGCCACTGATGGTCCCAACTCCATTTATAAGGCAAGAAATCCCACTTATTAAACCTGACAGGGCACACCTGTGAAGTGAAAACCATTTCAGGGGACTACCTCTTGAAGCTCATCAAGAGAATGCCAAGAGTGTGCAAAGCAGTAATCAAAGCAAAAGGAGGCTACTTTGAAGAACCTAGAATATGACATATTTTCAGTTGTTTCACACTTGTTTGTAATGTATATAATTCCACATGTGTTAATTCATAGTTTTGATGCCTTCATAGTCATGAAAATAAAGAAAACTCTTTGAATGAGAAGGTGTGTCCAAACTTTTGGTCTGTACTGTACATTTAAGCCTAACTGACTATTCAAACTCCTCCTACGTTTTTTTTAACATTTTCTGTATCCTGAGCTCCCGGAGCCTGCACCGGACGCCGTGAACCCATTGGGTCAGCTAGGTCTATCTCAGGAGGTAGCAGTCCTTTTGTTACCCTGCAGTGAAGGCCAGATCCCTGTACAGGGTTAAAGGGTGGATACCAGGTGCCCTACACCAAACCGGTTAGTTGGCACAGTGGTTCCAGAACCATTGTCCATAACAGACTGCTTACAACATTCTTACTTGTTATAAAGTTGGTAGAAAAAATAGTCAGATATTTTGATTACTGCTTTTATAGTTCTCCTGTGGATGCTTTAGGTCACTGTCCGTGTATTGTGTTAATTTTATTTATGCAGAATAAAGGGGATCACATGCTACTGTATTAAGTGCACCGCTACAAAAAACAAGCTTCAAGCAGAAAATTTGACTTTGTAATGATTTTGTAATCTCTGCCTGAAACAGAGGGATTACTCATGTCTCAATGAGACATCATCATGTGGTTCACAACAATTGCCACAAGATGGCACCATTTCTTAACCATGATACCAGCAGTAGCCTAGAAGACAACTGTTATTAAAGTTGCATTATGTCCCTGACCTTAAACTGTACTAAACTGTGCAAATCTTATTTTTATCAGTTATCAAAACAGGCAATTGTGCACAGTTCTTTTTTATAAACAGGATATTCTTGAGTTATGATTCTATCTTCTTGGCCGTGTAAAAGTATCTCACTCTTTTCTTCATATAAATTAAGACTCTAAACACTGAATCTGTAGCATATGTTGTAATCTACACAAAACATTGGTTACTTAAAGGGTCACTGAACCTAAATAACAAATCTTCTGAAAGTAAATATATATATATTGCTGTCGGTAATTCAATAAAAGGGCCTCCCTCCAGCTTGAAATGGTTGATAACAGGGGATAATATACAATCTAGAGTTTGCAAATATTCCCACAAGTAGGAAATAAAATGCAATATTCAATATTTACAAGACACTGTCCTACCTCTGACTTCCAGTTTGCAATCAACTTCAGCTTCTCCCAGCTCATTAATTGCTTTGCAGGTATAGGTTCCACCATCAAAAGGGCTGGGTTTGCGTATATTCAGAGTGAGGACCCCCTGATTGTGTTTCATGATGAATTTGGGGTCATCTCTGATTTCCATTTTATTTTTCATCCATATGACTTTAGGCTGTAGAATGAGCAATAAATAAGAATATTGTTTAGTAATATTAACGTATGGCAAGAACCTTCACTGGAGGAACTCATATACTTTTTGATAAGACAATATTGTAAAGTATACATGCAATTTAAAGGGTATATTCACCTTTGCAACCCTCTTTTTATGTGCCAAGTGCATCTAAAATGATAAGGGTAATTTATTAAGACCGACAATTTAGACGCCGATCTTAACCCTGCACCAAAGTTATGTAGAGGTGCAGGCTTCGACATAACTTCGGTGCATGATCCACTGGTGTACACCAAGCTTAAATCTTTGCTACCTCCCTTGCTGGCCTAAATTTGTCATTTTCTACGTCAAAAACTAGAAAATGATAAAAGAGGCGGGCCTGCCGACCCACCCTCTTACATGCCACACAAACTTTGCCGCAATTAACCTTTTTCGCCAAAATCTGCGATATACGCCAGAAAGTGGTGTTTATATCTAATCACAAATGACTCCCTGTGTGTATAAAGTTCCTTTCAGACCAACGTGTGTCCATGGTTACAGACTACAAACAATCCCTGTGTAGTCTGATACGGCAGTCATGTGTTACTCCCTTTCCATCTGTCCCCTCTTCTAATCCATGTAGTTTAGCAAGAACAGGGGTAGATGGAAGAGCCTGGCACATGAATGTAGGATCAGACTACATAAAGCGTGTTTGTATTCTGTAACCATGGATGCACATAGGTCTGCGTAGAAACAGTTTTCACAAATTGCTATGCTATTTTTTTCATGGACATGCAACTAAGAAAGCCAACATTTTGGTAGTGGTTTTAGAAATCTCTGATTGAAATATATTAATGAAGATATTTGCCCACGGTTTGACCAGCTTTCCAAAATTTCTCTTGACTAGGGCTTTGCTGCAATACCAGTCGCAGCCATTGACAAGGGTGGTGCGGTTTCAGATGATCCTTCTTTTCTGTTGTATAGTTAACAGGGATAGTTACAGTAGGTAATTGGGGAAGACTATCAGTCACTGTCAGTTTTCTGTATATACAGGTTAGGAGGTGGTTAAATATAAATTTAAAGGCTATGCACACTTTCGGGGGCAATTTTTTTGTGATTCCCTCTTACTCATTTTGGGATAAAATTAATCTTTTCAATTGGTCTTTTTAAAAATATTGAGCTGCTCTGTCACAATGGGTTAAAGGGTTTCTGTCATCAGAAAATCTGCTGTCCTTCACTCACTGCGCCTGCGCCTAATACTAAAATGGACGGCACAGGCGCGGGATTTGCGGGGCATGGAGGAGACAGAGGATCTCAATCACCTTTACAAGGGCGTGCCAAACGGTGAGAAGACGGAGCCTCTAGGTGCTGCAGTAACGCCCCACTAGCACCTAGAGGCTCATTTGCAAATTATAAAAGTCATTATTTAGCACGAACGGCGGCAGACAGGGAGATATAAGTCATACATACATATAAGACATCGCTAACGTCAGCCAGCTACATAACGATTTTTCTGATGACAGAAACCCTTTAACTGTTTTTCTAGCTGTGTGAATGGTTCTTTTTACTTTTACTTTTTGTCATCTAAGAAACCTTATCTCTGAATGAATAAAAGGTCATAAACATGTATTTAAGCCACATTCTTATCAGTAAGAGTGTTTATAAGGTCAGAACAGAGAGAAAATTCTGATCCTGCCACTAAAGCATTTCAACCCTGTACAGAGTGAAGGGTTCCAATTTTTTTTATAAAGACCAAATAAAAAAATTATTTTAGCTCAATGCAATAATATGAAAATTGCCCTCAATGGTGTACATAGCCTTTATGTTTTAGGCTGTGGAAGCCTAAAACCTAAATGCTTTAGGCTTCCTTTTACAACGCCTGTTGGGCTTACTTTTCTAAATGTGTTTTATAAGCTGCATGAGAGATAATATCACGCTGCATTCCTGGTTTTATGGATTATGTCTTTCATCATAAAGCCAAGACTTGTTCAATGTTTCAAGAGGAAATCTTAAGAAATTAGGTCTCAAGCATTTACTCACACACGTGATCTAAACTTGAGTTGTGTCTAAGAACTGGAATATTAGCCAGAAATGCAAATTGCACCCGATTGAATTAATTGGGTTTAAATGAAAAATTAAAAAAAATGTCAGAAAATAAAAATATATTAGAAAAAAGTTGATAGAAGTCACCATCTGGTTTTAATTGTTATATAAATATAGGTGACACATTCTCTTTAAAGGGTTGTCGTATCTGAACATTTATGGAATATCACTAGAATATGCCACAAATGTCAGATAGGTGTGGGTCCCACCTCTCCTGTCTCCAGAATAAAGCCCCCCAGTGTGTGGCCACCCTGTATTCACCTCTATTGGAGTGCACTTTAAAAGGCCCATTCTAGAGATATATAGATATGTGGTTGGACCCACACCTATCTGACATAGCGATATGCCATAAATGTTGAGATGGGACAACCTCTTTAAGGCCCCTTACATGGGCTGGAACAGCAGGCAATTATTGGGAATGAACTGTTTGTTCCAGATAATTGCCTGTTTCTCAGAGGAGACGAAAGATGCATTTACAGGCAGCAATTAGCTTCTATGTATGGGGGACAACTACTGCGATCACTCATCCCCAAATATTTCTTCTGAGCAGCAGAAATGATTTAAGTGTCCCCATCAGCAATTCTTTCACCAAATGAGTGAGCATTTGCACCTGTAGACAAGGCAATTATCAGTAATGGGCATTAATGGGGGTCACTCCTTCCTGATAATTGCCCAGATTAGTCCATGTAAAAGATCCTTAAAATGACCAGGATCAGAACCTTTTTCTGATTTTAGACATTGCAGCAATAGCCTGGCTGTCAGTTACAGTGATCATGGGGAGCAGTTTCTGTGTCATAAGGACGTATCATGGCATTCTATGATGGCTATAAGACAGCATTTAAGACGTAAAATTTCTCTGCATATTCTTTATACAGTATTTTTATTTATATGAGGGCTCATTTTTTGTGGAGCGATCAATAGTTTTTATAAAAAGCAGTTTGGAGTGTTCTTGACTTTTTATTAAAATTTTTGGGGAGGTGAAGCGCAAAAAACGGCAAATCGCCCATTTTGATTTTATTTCCGTTACGGCATTTACAGTATGGGATAAATACATTTATATTTTAATAGTCCTGACATTTTGGCATGCGGTGGCGCATATAATCTTTTTTTTATTGTTAATTTTTATTATGGTGAAGGGGATAATTAGAATTTTTATTTTTTTGTTTTTTTTAAGTTCTACTAGGGGACCAGAGAATCCAACCACGGCATCTGAGGGGTTAAATGTCTGTGATAATAGGCATTGGCAACATGAACATGCAACCATGGCATCTGAGTGGTTAAGTTCTGTGATCGGGGTTATTGCCGATCATAGGCATTATTCCTTGGTGTCTGCTGTGTGAAACAGCAGGAACCCGGTGGCTGTGTCGACCCCTCCATTCCGAAGTGGTTTACAAAGATGACATCCTCCGTATATGTCGTTAAAGGGTTAAACTGACAAAAAAGATGCCGCATATGTACAGCATATAGTTTTATCCTGGCTTTTTTGTTAGTCTAAGGGAAATGTGTTAATATTTGTGTTTTTTAATAAAATTCCATATTCAGATTTTATATTCCCCAAATGTAATAAAGGCATTCTCAAAATAAATAAAATAGAAACAAACTGGGTACCTTTGGAAAGCCCCTCACAGCACAATTCAAGGCTGTGCTGTATCCAGCCACTACAGTGCGGTCTATGAGAGGGGTAAGGAACTTAGGAGGCATATTGACATCTTTTTCTTTGTAGTCCAGTGGCTTGTAGACTATACCTGTGAAGACATCAAAGAGTGATTCGGATAGAAATTCCAAGTCCAATCTCAGAGATCCAGCTTTCCATCTGTGTTCATGTACAGTACATTTTCTATGAGATTAGATGGTTGGCATTGACTATTGCGATGATTGATTGGGTTTCCAGATCTAAAGGTGCCAGCAAAGATGAAGAAGGTCACGGCACTCCAGAAGCAAATTCAATGTGTTTTAATCCACCAAATGTACAGCAGCAACGTTTCGACAACAGTCTTTTTCAAGCTACATACGTATGTAGCTTGAAAAAGACTGTTGTCGAAACGTTGCTGCTGTACATTTGGTGGATTAAAACACATTGAATTTGCTTCTGGAGTGCCGTGACCTTCTTCATCTTTGCTGGTATATTGGGGGTCTCTGAGGCCGAGACCTGACGCCACGAGCACCGCCGCAGAGTCTCTTGAATGTTTTCAAGTAAGTGGTGCTGTCCCATTAGACATTTTTTGCCAGATCTAAAGGTGGCCATACACAATAAATACCAATTTGGTCAAAAGTTATTTCCTTGACTGAGGGAGCAGAGTACACCTATTTTGACATCTGGATCCAATAATCAGGCCATTTCCAATTTCCAGTTGAAATAAGGAGCGGTGGATGTAAGCCCTCTTATCACGAGATAACTAAATATGAAGGAACCACAGCACATGTGGAAATAGAAGGCAAGATTTGTATACTTTATTTAGTGTCTTTAGTGGAAGACACTAGAGATAGTGAAGTATTCAAAAATTCTATTCGGCTGCTTTACCAAATTTTACAAATAAATTTGCTGTGTGACAAATTACTTCTTGTATTTCTTTGTAAGTAGTGGGTGCGATTGCACCGCTCGCCATCATTGTGCCCTTGAGATGCCGCGTTCATAGCTGATCGCAGCATCTGACAGTAATAACACAGTGTAAAAAAATAAAAAATAAAAAATAAATCATACTTCCCTTTGGTGCGGCCCGTGATGACGTCATCACATCGGCCGGCGTGGTGACGTCATACGCCACCTCGCACAGGATTTCATGCGAGATCTTCAATCAAGATGGTGGTGGCCAGCCCGTCGCAAGAAAATGGATGAGATAAGTATGATTTTATTTTTATTTTTTTCACCATTTCAGGGAAAATTGATTCACTACCACGAAGCATGAGGAAATTCAGCTTTGCAGTGAATCGAATTTTCCCTGAAATTCGGATTGAAGTAAACTTTGTCGACTTCGATTCGTCATGGAGCATTAGAGAAACTGTAGTGGCATGGCAGAATGTCCTGGGCCTCCTCAAACTCTGTTTTATTAATACAATTTAAAAAAAAAATCCAGATAAAGTTTATTGAAATGTTCAGCAGACCAAATCATACTTCCCTTTGGTGCGGCCCGTGATGACGTCATCACATCGGCCAGTGTGGTGACGTCATACGTCACCTCGCACAGGATTTCATGCGAGATCTTCAATCAAGATGGTGGCGGCCAGCCCGTCGCAAGCAAATGGATGAGATAAGTACGATTTTTTTTTTTTTTTTTTTTACACCATTTCAGGGAAAATTGATTCACTACCACGAAGCATGAGGAAATTCAGCTTTGCAGTTAATCGAATTTTCCCTGAAATTCGGATTGAAGTAAACTTTGTCGACTTCGATTTGTCATGGAGCATTAGAGAAACTGTAGTGGCATGGCAGAATGTCCTGGGCCTCCTCAAACTCTGTTTTATTATTGCAATTTTTTTTTTAAAATCCAGATAAAGTTTATTGAAATGTTCAGCGGATACAGTGGACTGCAGATTTTTTATTCTATTGTCTGTATATCAATATGGGAGTGTCCATCTGGGCTGCACTGTTTCTAACAGCAATTAGAGATATGCTTTACAGCAGCCATCACGAGCCAAAGACACAATAGACTGGAGGGGACTCATTGACTTCTCTAGGAAGGTTTTCTACTTAAGCCTGTATTACACAGGCCGATTGAGCAAACGATTCTCAGGAGCGGAACGTTCCCTCCCAGAAATCGCCTGCTTGCTAGCAGAGGAGACCGCTGCTATTACATGCAGCGATCTCCTCCGCAGCATAGGGAGGAGTGATCGCTATGACATCGCTCATCTCCATGCTGTCTAGTGGTTTGCCATCAGCAGATCGTAATTAGACAGCATGATCTGCTGCCGGCAAATGATCTTTAAGCATCGGGCAATCGGAGGCAGTATTACACTGCAAGATGATCGCTAACGAGAGTTCATACGAATGCTCGTTAGCGATCATCTGCCAAAAAATCTGCAGGTGTAATACAGTCTTTATGCTCTGTGACCATCATCTATTGCAATGGTGGATTCTGTGTTATCTATATACAGGTTATATCTGTCATTGTAATCCTTTCTGTTACCATAATGAGATGATTACTGATCTCCACAGATCAGAAAATGGCACCTAATATTAGGCTTAGTGGCTAGTGTGAAATGGAAAATTACAAAATCACCAACATTTCTTTAAAAATATGTTAATTATAAAACATTAAATGTAAGCGATTTCCAGCCACCAGTATTGGGAAAATCCATTCAACTTAATTTTTTCTCCATTAAGAGCAGTTACAAAAGATAAATACGAAACAGGCCTCACATCTCTCTGACGCGTTTCGGGTACATGCTTGTAGCACCCTTAATCATAGAGTCACTAGATGACTGCACCAGTCAGGTTTTATGGTGGAAAGGAGGTAGAGGACACACCAACTGGGTGTGATTGGCATACTAGCCACTTCCAAATTAACTCCTTGACCACCATAGGAAACTAGACTGTGTGTGAATAGGACCCTAAATCAACATTACCAAATGAACACAAAATACACCAAAGCATTACCTTACATAAAATTTTAAAACTTTGTGCGCTGTCACAACAAAACACATGACAATCTACAAACATAAATTAATAATGTAAGATTAGATCTTGTCTTCTATTCAATCCATGGGGGACACATGATTTAAGCTTGAATATCCAAAAAGCCTCATGATTGAAAAGTTTTCTCTGCAGATCTACACCCCTCTCATATAGTCTAACTTTTTTTAATACCCTGTACCATAATGTGACTCACATCCCCTCCATGATGGTGTAAGACATGATGGGAGACTGCTGAGATATGGCGGAATGTGTTTATGTTTTTATTGTCATCTCTGATTGCATCCGACAAATGCCGTCTAATCCTAATTTTTAAGGGGCCAGATGTACACCCTACATATTGGACTTGGCAAGTTTTGCAGGTAATCAGGTAAACTACACCATATGTGTTACAGTTAATATATTGTTTGTTCATATATGTTTGGTTCTCTGTGCAAGAAGTAAAGTCTTTTGATACGTGAATAACAGAGCAGCAGGTGCAGAAATTGTGGCCACATTTATATGTACAGTCAGGTCTATAAATATTGGGACATCAACACAATTGTAACATTTTTGGCTCTATAAACCACCACAATGGATTTGAAAATGAAATTAACAGGATGTGCTTTAACTGCAGACTGTCAGCTTTAATTCGGGGGTATTTACATCCAAATCAGGTGAACGGTGTAGGAATTACAACAGTTTGCATATGTGCCTCCCACTTGTTAAGGAACCAAAAGTAATGGGACAATTGGCTTCTCAGCTGTTCCATGGCCAGGTGTGTGTTATTCCCTCATTATCCCAATTACAATGATCAGATAAAAGGTCCAGAGTTCATTTCAAGTGTGCTATTTGCATTTGGAATATGTTGCTGTCAACTCTCAAGATGAGATCCAAAGAGCTGTCACTATCAGTGAAGCAAGCCATCATTAGGCTGAAAAAACAAAACAAACCCATCAGAGAGATAGCAAAAACATTAGGCGTGGCCAAAACAACTGTTTGGAACATTCTTAAAAAGAAGGAACGCACCGGTGAGCTCAGCAACACCAAAAGACCCGTAAGACCACGGAAAACAATAGTGGTGGATGACCAAAGAATTCTTTCCCTGGTGAAGAAAACACCCTTCACAACAGTTGGCCAGATCAATAACACTCCCCAGGAGGTAGGTGTATGTGTGTCAAAGTCAACAATCAAGAGAAGACTTCACCAGAGTGAATACAGAGGGTTCACCACAAGATGTAAACCATTGGTGAGCCTCAAAAACAGGAAGGCCAGATTAGAGTTTGCCAAACGACATCTAAAAAAAGCCTTCACAGTTCAACAAGATCCTATGGACAGATGAGACCAAGATCAACTTGTACCAGAGTGATGGAAAGAGAAGAGTATGGAGAAGGAAAGGAACTGCTCATGATCCTAAGCATACCACCTCATCAGTGAAGCATGGTGGTGGTAGTGTCATGGTGTGGGCATGTATGGCTACCAATGGAACTGGTTCTCTTGTTTTTATTGATGATGTGACTGCTGACAAAAGCAGCAGGATGAATTCTGAAGTGTTTCGGGCAATATTATCTGCTCATATTCAGCCAAATGCTTCAGAACTCATTGGATGGCGCTTCACAGTGCAGATGAACAATGACCCAAATCATACTGCAAAAGCAACCAAAGAGTTTTTTAAGGGAAAGAAGTGGAATGTTATGCAATGGCCAAGTCACTTCATTTCACTTGCTGAAGACAAAACTGAAGGGAAAATGCCCCAAGAACAAGCAGGAACTGAAGAAAGTTGCAGTAGAGGCCTGACAGAGCATCACCAGGGATGAAACCCAGCGTCTGGTGATGTCTATGCGTTCCAGACTTCAGGCTGTAATTGACTGCAAAGGATTTTGAGCCTGATCCTCCGTTCTGGACTTGCAGGAGCGCACGGCATTATACTGATTTATAATGCTGTGTGCCTCTGCTAGACCTTACTTCTACAGAATCATAGTGACATAAAGCTGCTAGTATGACTCTGCAGAAGTAAGGTCAAGCAGAGGCACACAGCATCATAAATCATGATAATGCCGGAGGATTATGCTCACACACGGAGAGTGATCCACGCAATGGACTCGCTCGTGTGCAACAGCCCTAAGGTGCATGAGGGATCTGTAATCATGGGCAAAATAGGGCATGCTTCTGTGGTGTCACCACTGATATGTGATTACGTACTTTAAAGTCAATAGGTATGTGTTCTGTCTGTGTAGACCATGGACAGGACAGGCCTGACATGTGAAAGAAGCCTTACACCAATATCACACTAAAGTAATTGAATGTAATGAGAAAAAATAGTGTAGTGGGGCAAAAGATCAAGTTGGTGTATTATAGTGCCCTGGACAATGTAAGCTCTAATCACAGTTCTTTTTGAGGTGTATCTGCTGTTATCATTTTATGCATAAATAGCGGTACATGTAAATACATGCATTTCCTTTTTCCCTGCCCGCAGGCTGCACATAACTGTTCAGAATCGCCCCCCCCCCCCCCCATCACTCAAAAGTATGTCTTCAGTAATATCATAACGGGGAGGAGAGAAAGGAGAGGGAGAAAAATGGGGCTGAAATTACAGCCAGTCTGTGTGACTGTTGTGAGAAACTTGGAGCAAAAGAGGGAGTCATCAGGTTACCACATCAGTGCCCACCCCCTTCTCCAGATTCAAACACAAAAGAACCCAGAACTCAAAGGGAATGTAGCAGTAAATTTGTTTTGACTGAGGGCTCATGCACATGACTATTTTGCGAATCGTATGCGGACCCAGTCACCTAAATGGGGCCGCAAAAGATGCAGACAGCCAGGGGCGTTGCTAGGTTAAAATCATCAGGGCTTGGGCCCCTTATGTTTTGTCCCAGGCCCCGAATGTACTGCTTGCCTGTTAGATACAACTGTATTGCTGTCCTCAGGACGGAAATACAATTGAATCGAATGCCCTGCAAGAGCTGAAGGACCTGTGATGACATCACAGGTCATGTGATCAGTGCTAAATGCAGTAGCTGAAAAGGACCTGCGATGATGTCACCATCATGTGACCAGTGCAGGAGAGGACGGCTCAGCAGTGAAGAGAAGTCCTGGGAAGAAGCTATGTTGAGGTCTGCTACATGAGGAGAGGTAAGTGGAGGGGTAGATTACTCAGTGTGATAGGCAGAGCAATGTTGTAGTTGTAGTTATTTAACTGGGACTGTATGTTAGGGCTGAAGGGAGGAAAGTTATTTACATGGTACAGTGATTTACATGGGATTGAAAGTTGAGGGAGTGATGTTATTTACATGGGAATGCATATTGGAGGTGGCTGGGTCAGGGTGATGTTATTTACATGGGACTATATGTTGAAGGTGGCTGTGGGAGGGAGTGATATTATTTACATGGGACTAAATGTTAAGGGGTAATGTGATTTACATGGGACTGCATGTTGGAGGGGGTGATTTTATTTACATGGGACTGTATGTTGAAAGTGACTGGGGGAGGAAGTGATGTTATTTACATGGGACTGAATATTGAGGGGGTGATGTTATTTACATGGGGCTGTATTTTGAAGGCGGCTGGGGAGGGGCATATGTTCTTTACATGAGACTGTATGTTGAAGGTGGCTGGGGAGGGGGCAATGTTATTCACGTGGGACTGTATATTGAGGGGGGCAGGAGAGATGGTGTGATGTTATTTACATGGGACTGTATTTTAGAGGGGGCTGTAGATAGAAAGGGATGTTATTTACATGGGACTGTATATTGGAGGGGGCCAGAGAGATGGTGTGATGGTATTTACATGGCACTCTATGGCGAAGAAGGGAAATAATGTTATTTACATGGGACTGTATGGTGGAAGGGCTGAGGAATTATCATTTCTGAGGACAGTAAATGGAGGAATTTAACTACAGGGGGCATTGCAGGGGGCATTATAAATACTGGGAGAGTTTCAGGGCAAGCATTATAACAGTAGGGGGCGATATAAATACTGGGGCACTTCAGGGTGAGCATTATAACAGTAGGGGGCATTATAAATACTGGGGGCATTTTAAACCCAGGATATAGGAGGGACTTATAGATCTGCATTATTTCTACTAAGAGCACTTTGGGGGTCTTATCACTACTGAGAGGTCAGTAGATAGCTTTATTAGCACTGGGGGAATCATAGGGGGGCCTTATTTCTACTGGGGGCTCTGTAAGGGCATTATTAATACTGGAGGGCTCTTCAAATAATGGGGGCACTCTTTGGGAGCATTATCACAGTTGGGGGCACTGTAGGGGGCAGTATTACTAATGAGGGCATTCTAGAAGGGAATTACTATTGGTGGGACTATGAGGAGCACTATTACTATGGGGGGGGCACTCATTTTTCTTCAAGATAGTATTTGGAGGTACAGAAAAATGAGGAAGCTAAGATGTCTGTGTGTCACACTCTGCAGAGATGAGGTGCGGCTGAGAGAAGTTGTCCGGACGGAATGGAGAAGATGATGACAGAGAAGAGCTATATCAGAGGAGACGTCACCTGGGAGGAACTGGATTTGAGAGGTTAGTGCTGCTGTATAGCTGTATAGCTATAGCGGGCTTAGGGGTCGTTTGGTCGACTTAGAGAATTGGGCCATATGCATTGGGGCTTGGGCCCCGGATCTTTTGAGACCCTAGCAATGCCCCTGCAGACAGCACATCCGTGTGCTGCCCGCATCCGTAAGTCAGTTCCTGGGCCCCACAAAAAAATCAAACATGTCCTATTCTTGTCTATTTTGTAGACAAGGAGAGGACATTTGTGAAGGAGTGAAAATAATGGTGGCACGCTCTTGACTGGTATTTGTATTTTGCGGATCTGCCTTTTCTAAACCGCAAAAACTGCTTCTGCCGTGTGCATGAGCCCTAAGTATAATATTTTCTTTATTGTGTTTTCTGTACATGGTTATGGGGGCAGCCATCTTGCCTGACCTGTTGCCCTGCTGTGCTCACAGCACTTTGCTTTATAGCAGCCACATTGACATTAAATG
The DNA here is from genome assembly GCF_905171765.1 of Bufo bufo. NCBI lineage: Eukaryota > Metazoa > Chordata > Amphibia > Anura > Bufonidae > Bufo > Bufo bufo. The sequence goes on from NC_053389.1 coordinate 180,385,686, forward strand.
AGCAGTTTGGGGGTGACTGGTTGGGAGAGTGGTGTGGGCATGCTCTTGACTTGTACCAGCTGGAGGAGAATGTGTGATGTGGCTATCATCTCTTGTCAATGGTGTGATCTTGTGTTATCTGCCTGCAGCTTTATAATAGAGATGTTATCTTTCATAGTAATTATGCATATAGTGATAATATGATGCCTGCTGAGAAGTGATCTCTGCAGATCATGGAGTGTCAGTCAATGATGTTAAAACTGTAGGATTTCATTTTTTTTAAATATAGAAAATTAGACAAAAAAATTAAGATTTAATGATGAGAGATTTTATATCAAATTGTATTTAAACAATCTTTTTTTATGTAATTGTGATGAAATCATAAAGAGGGAAGGAAATAAAATAGGAAGCATAAAAGTGAATCCTTATTATAACTCATTACCTAAAGCTTAAAAATAAAGCTATAAAATGAAATGTATAAATATTGACAGAAATATGTGATTATCTGTAAAGATATCGAATAATATATTATAGGGGACAGTGATGGGGTCTTGCAGCAGTCCAGATGTAATATGTTGTCCAGGACTTGCAGCCTATTTGCCAAATTTATTATCTTATTCAATTTTTTTCAGTGTTAGGACCATAAATAAAATAATTAATTAAACAAAGACATGATTTTACATTTACCGTACCTGTTTTCTGGATAACGGCTGTGTTCTTGGAAACGGTAGGTTTCTCACTAAGGCCACAAATGTTCTCACTGAACACTCTGAAGTAGTATTCATTACCCATGATTAGGTCTGAAATTGTACATTGGGTTTGCCGGTTGTGTTCAAATACAGTAAACCATTCCTATGGGAAGGAAATGCGCATGATGTGTCAGCATAAAATCATAGGGCTACAACAAAGAATGCTTAGAACAGCATTAGGTTTTGCCATGGTATATAATCTACTCTATTACTACACTTACAGCCAAATGCACAAATGTTAGATTTGCTGCAGATTAGTTGCAGATTTTCTTTGCAGAATCCACAAATATAGTAAAGTATAATCCATGTGAATAGGATCTTAATGACTGAGACATTTCAGGCCTTTATGCCTTTTCTGCATTTCTTTTAGTTTATTCATTGATGACCTAACAAAAGTATATTTACACCATATTTATAGTACATGTTGTAACCATTATGTCCATACCAAACATATGAGGGATTATTCCTGTACAGTAGATACATGTTATGAAATAAAGAATATTTTACTTAAGAAATGTCCATTTTGTGTCATTTTGTATTTTTATTTTTTTACAATACTTTATTTTGTCAACTTTTATGTGTTTCATTTTAAAGGGATTGTCTCATCACAGACAATGGGGGCAAATCGCTAGGCTATGCCCCCATTGTCTTATAGGTGCAGGTTCCACTGCTGGGACCCGCACCTATATCGAGAACGGAGCCCCGAAAGTGGTGGAGGGCGCATTGCGCACACGCAGCTGTCCTCCAATAATTTTCTATGGGAAGCCGAAAATAGCCGAGCACTGGCTCGGCTATTTCCACCGAGACCATAGAAGTGAATGGGAGCGATGGCCAGTCAGGCATAAGTGCGCTTCCATTCACTTCTATGAGGAGCATGCTTGGTGGTGGCCAGACTGGAGTCCTCCAGCCACCATTTTGCGGGGCTCCGTTCCTGATATAGGTGCGGGTCCCAGCGTTGGGACCTGCACCTATAAGACAATGGGGGGCATATCCTAGCGATATGCTCCCATTGTCTGTGTGGAGACAACTCCTTTAACTCCTTCCAGCTCAGTGACATCACAGATTACTGGTAGTTAACGCTCTGTGCCATAATAGTATGTTATGGTGTACTCTGTTATATACAACCAGAGGCGTAGCTATAGGGGTCATAGTGGTCGCAATTGCGACTGGGCCCCTAACCCAGGGGGCCCGCAGGGCCTCCCGTACTAGTGTCGCACCACCAATTACTGTCTTACAAAATGAATACTAGTGTGGGCTTCTATTATGGAAACGCTCACTAGTATACAGGAGACGTGGTCTTCTCTGACGTACGCAGTAAGGTCACAGTGTAGAGCGGGCTCGGAGAATACCAGGGAGTGGTGAATGAAGGAGAGGTAAGTTTATTTAGGGTCCATTCACACGTCCGTAAGTGTTTTGCAGATCCGCAAATTGCGGATCCGCAAAACACGGACACCTGCAATGTGCGATCCGCAATTTGCACACCGCACATCACAGACACTAATATAGAAAATGCCTTTTCTGGTCCGCAATTGCGGACAAGAATAGGACATGTTCTATTTTTTTCAGGAACAGAATTGCGGATCCCGGAAAAACGGATCCCGAAAAAACGGATGCGGATCCCGAAAATGCGGATCCCGAAAATGCGGATCCCGAAAATGCGGATTTGCATCCGTTCCAGCCCCATTGAAAGTTAATGGGTCCGCAAATTGCGGAACGAATGCGGACCCAAATTACGGACGTGTGAATGGACCCTTATTTTTAAGTCTAATCTGATTTCTGACATGGAGGTCTAAACGGGGTCTTATTTGAGGTTTGATATGGGGGTCTGATCTCAGGTCTGATATGGGGGGCTGATTTGAAGTCTGAAGGGGGTCTGATCTTAGGATATAATATGGGGTCTGATCTTGGGATATAATATGGGGGTCTGATCTGAGGATCTGATATGGGGATCTGATTTGAGGATCTGATATGGGGGTCTAATTGGAGGATGTGATATGGGGTCTGATTTGAGGATCTGAAATGGGGGTCTGATTTGAGGATCTGATATGGGCGTCTGATTTGAGCATCTCATATGGGGGTCTGAATTGAGGATCTGGGGTATTTTTTTGTACTGGTGCACATTATAAGGAGGTATTTTTTGTACTGGGACACATAAAAAGGGGAGATTTGTTGTACTGGCACACATAAAAAGGGGAGATTTGTTGTACTGGCGCACATAAAAAGGGGGGATTTGTTGTACTGGTGCACATTATAAGGGGGTATTTTTTGTACTGGCACACATAAAAAGGGGAGATTTGTTGAACTGGTGCACATAAAAAGGGGGGATTTATTGTACTGGTGCACATTATAAAGGGGTATTTTTCTACTGGCACACATTTTAAGGGGTATTTTTCTACTGGCACATTATAAGGGAGTATTTCTTGTACTGGCACACATTATAAGGGGGTATTTTTCTACTGGCATACATTATAAGGGGGTATCTTTGTATTAGCACACATTATAAGGGGGTATTTTTCTACTGGCACACATTTTAAGGGGTATTTTTCTACTGGCACATTAGGTGTCATTTTTCTACTGGCACACATTATAAGGAGAATTATTACTACTGGGGGACTATGGGGAACATGATTACTAGTATGAGCACTGTTGGGGGCATTATTACTTTTGGGCCACAGTGGGGAAATTATTATTGTTGGGGGCACTGTTAACACTATGCACTCTGGCAGATAATTATTTCTATTGCTGGGACTTTGGGGAGAACTATTACTGTGAAGGCAGCCTGGCACAGTATCAGCTTAGCACCGTTATTTTGGGGGGACTTTACATTTATAACACTATTAGTGTCAGGGATACTATTTGCTGGGCACAGTTATTTTTTAGGGCACTGTGTGCCAATAATTATTGAAGGGGGAACTTTCTGTGTGGTACTAGTATTTTCAGGAGGACTGTTTAGGCAGTATAATATTGGTGTGCACAGTGGGAACAGTATTGGGGTGGAAGGATGGGGTGTTGAGAAGGTGGGAGGATGATGGAAAAGAAGCAAAGTAAGATGTCTGTCAAACTCTGTAGAGACAAGAGATGGCTGAAAGAAATCATCATGGCGGTCTGGTCTGAATGGAGAAGATGAGGAAAGAGAACATCTACATCAAAGGAGACCTCACTGGATGTAAGAGGTGTGTGGTGCTGTATTATCCTGTATGTTTTGTAGCACTGTATGTAATGTTTTCCATGTATGACTTTAACAGTAGGGATGAAGGGAAGGGGTTAGGTTGTGAATTTAGCATAGGGGGTGCCTTTCAATTTTTGCCTCAGGCAGCAGAAAGGCTAGGTGCACCCCTGCCGCTTGCCACAAAGAGAGGGAAGGGGGGGAGGGCAAGTTGAACCCTTGCACCAGGGCCCATGAGCCTGTAGCTATGCCCCTGTATACAACTACCTGTGTGCAGTAGAATCACTTAAGAGTGGAGTTGTTTTCTGTTTCCTGGGAAATGTTTTAACATATAGCTAATAAAGATTGCAAGACTTTTTGCTTCACCCCTGGATCAAAGGTCCTTGTTCAGGATATACAGCTGGCACCTAGCTCTCACTGCGAGCGATAACTTAACACCTCACTTGCAGCTGTCAATAGAGATTCCAGCATCGGAGGGTTTAGACAGAAGGAGCTCCCTCTGTCCTCCGACTGCATTCACAGGGTGCTAAGTACTTAACATGGCAAATGGGGTCTTCTAGGCCTACCATGTCCTGGACACTATTACATTCTGCTAGTCAGAATGACTATGCAGTGTAATACAGAAGTATTTCAGTGTATAGTACAAGCAATCAAAAGATTGCAGGTTCAAGTCCCTTAAGGGGACTAAAAAAAGAATGTAAAAAAAGTTAAGTAAAGTTTATAAAAATGTAAATATTGAATATTGGGAGCAGTGATGGCCAGTTCGCATTGTTCGCCCGCGAACACATGCGGGCTGCCATCTTTTCTCACAAGTCTGGCGATGCACAGGTAAGCCCTTACCTGTGCCTGTGCGTGAGCCGGTCTGAAATCAAATGCGGTCACCGGGAGCAGGCAGTTCCGAGAACAGCCCGATGAAGGCCCCCGGCGGCTGTTCTCGGAACTGCCTGCTCCTGCTGACCGCATTTGATTTCAGACCGTCTCGCGCACAGGCACAGGTAAGGCTTACCTGTGCATCGCCGGACTTGTGAGAAAAGATGGCAGTTCGCATGCGAACTGGCCATCACTGAGTCCAAACTTTTCCTATTTACACTTTTTGTATTTTTTTCAGGGCCACTTTAAGTTCCCAGTCCGCCCCTGATCTTTATGGTTTATTAAACATACATTATATGAGCATGGGTGGACAATGCCACCAGATGACGATCCTGCGAGCCCTGGTTCTAACATGATATGGTCATTTCACAATGTTAAACTTTTTTTGAGCTTTAGTTTAAACAATGTTTTAGTCTGTACTGATAAAATGATATGCGTGTGCAATCATGAGAGAAGAATTTATAAAGTACTTAAGAGTCTAACTGCACTTATTCCCTGTTGCTGGAGGATGGACACAACACTGAATACTGTAAATCTATACAATATTGTAGGATTATTTTGTGGTTGAGATAAATCGTATTGTAGCACATATCTTTGTAGACATATTTATAGGTGTTCTCTGGGATGTACATATTGATGAGCTCAGCTTAAGATAGGTTGTCAATATAAGATCGGCAGGGGTCTGACTTCTGGGAAGAGGCCACTGCTCTCTGAGCACTTAGGGGTCTTCCTAGGCCACGTAAAATCACGTTCATCAGTCATGTGACCTAGGAGTAGCTCAGCCCCATTCAAGTGAATGGGGCTGAGCTGCAGTACCAAACACAACCTTTAAGCAATGTACAGAACTGTGCTTGGTAAACTGCAAGGAGGCCGCAACGCTCACGAAAGCACTGCGGCCCCCTCCTCCTCAAACAGCTGATCTGCAGGGGTCCAGGGAGTCGGATCCTATTTTGATTACCTATCCTAAGTATAGGTCATCAATATTTAAATCCCGGAGAACCTCTTTAAAATGTGAAACCTTACTATATGTATATATATACACTCACCTAAAGAATTATTAGGAACACCATACTAATACGGTGTTGGACCCCATTTTGCCTTCAGAACTGCCTTAATTCTACGTGGCATTGATTCAACAAGGTGCTGATAGCATTCTTTAGAAATGTTGGCCCATATTGATAGGATAGCATCTTGCAGTTGATGGAGATTTGAGGGATGCACATCCAGGGTATGAAGCTCCCGTTCCACCACATCCCAAAGATGCTCTATTGGGTTGAGATCTGGTGACTGTGGGGGCCATTTTAGTACAGTGAACTCATTGTCATGTTCAAGAAACCAATTTGAAATGATTCGAGCTTTGTGACATGGTGCATTATCCTGCTGGAAGTAGCCATCAGAGGATGGATACATGTTCTCATTCTGTTTACGCCAAATTCGGACTCTACCATTTGAATGTCTCAATAGAAATCGAGACTCATCAGACCAGGCAACATTTTTCCAGTCTTCAACAGTCCAATTTTGGTGAGCTCGTGTAAATTGTAGCCTCTTTTTCCTATTTGTAGTGGAGATGAGTGGTACCCGGTGGGGTTTTCTGCTGTTGTAGCCCATCCGCCTCAAGGTTGTGCGTGTTGTGGCTTCACAAATGCTTTGCTGCATACCTCGGTTGTAACGAGTGGTTATTTCAGTCAACGTTGCTCTTCTATCAGCTTGAATCAGTCGGCCCATTCTCCTCTGACCTCTAGTCATCCACAAGGAATTTTTGCCCACAGGACTGCTGCATACTGGATGTTTTTCCCTTTTCACACCATTCTTTGTAAACCCTAGAAATGGTTGTGCGTAAAAATCCCAGTAACTGAGCAGATTGTGAAATACTCAGACCGGCCCGTCTGGCACCAACAACCATGCCACGCTCAAAATTGCTTAAATCACCTTTCTTTCCCATTCTGACATTCAGTTTGGAGTTCAGGAGATTGTCTTGACCAGGACCACACCCCTAAATGCATTGAAGCAACTGCCATGTGATTGGTTGACTAGATAATTGCATTAATGAGAAATAGAACAGGTGTTCCTAATAATTCTTTAGGTGAGTGTATATATATATATATATATATATATACACACACACCATATTTTTTGCCCTATAAGACGCACCTAGGTTTTAGAGGGTGAAAATAGGAAAAAGTGTGTTAAAATAAAAAAATAACAGAACAATATTTTAACACTGTAAACATTAACAGTAGTTAATATTATCGGCCCACAGTCTTATGAATTTTGACTTCCATCATTCCATGTGCCTCACATTAATAATAAGTGGCCTGTATTCTGTAACTCACATAACCCTACGTTGCCCATTATTTGAGAAGGTACCATACTTTGGGGGTCACTTTCTATTAATGGGAGGCACATGGGGTCCACTCCAAAAGCATGTGCCCAGCCTGACATTAAAAATAAGTGACCCCCATCATGTTTAAAACATGGTAGTGGCAAGATTGGAGTCACATTATCCCCGATCTTGCTGGCTGACTGGTACATACTAGAGTATGTTATTGCCTGCCTTTATATTGAGGCAGGCTAATCACTATTGCAGTTGCACTGTATGGGGGATACCTGCTATGCCGCTGGGCTGGCTGCTGCTGAGTGCAGTGCACACTGTGGGGCTGGGGCCGGACTGATACTGAGGAGGACAGGACAATTAGAAGGAAAAGAGAGTAGGCTGCTGCTGCTGCTGTTCGCGACGCTCACTAGCTCAGACGGCACAGCAGTTTATTTCCTCTCCAGTCCCTCCTCCTTCTCTAATTATTGGCACATTCATTAGTGCAGTGGCGCGGGCAGCTTCAGAGCCCACTGTATTCATTGGGGCCGAGGCAGTCGCATCATAAGAGGGAGGGACTCCCTCCTTCTTTCTCCACTGAAGTGAACATGACGCGCGCAAGCAGCGCACCGACCACATTATCAATGCTGCAGGAGCACTGCCGGCCGGGCCGTTATCCATGCCCAAGCACCAGGTTCTTCCCTCTTCCTCAGTAGGTACCGTACATGCCAGGATCCATGTCCGATACATCGCAGGCTGCTGTCCTTATGCAGCACAGCCTGCTATGTATCGGCCCCATGCAAAGCACCGACCATTTTTTCCCCCACCCCTGTATTCATCCTATAAGACACACTATCATTTCCCCCCACTTTGGAGGGGGGAGAAAGTGTGTCTTATAGGGCGAAAAATACGATATGTGTGTGTATATATATATATATATATATATATAAATATACTGTATATATATAAAATGCTATCTCTATATTATTGTGGAAAGAAGACAAGATGCAGTATTCAAGGGGTTGTTCTGGGGAAATACATATTTTTTAAGAGTCAGGATGAGTTAATAATAAAACTATAAATGTTACTCAACTCCTAGTTCCCCCCTCCGCTACCATCCTGACATTCTTCTGCTCCATAATGCTTTGCAGTCATGGTCCTGGCTTGAAACACGGGAAAAGGCTGGAAATGCTGCCTCAGCTAATCACTGGCTAAAGCGGTTTAGCGCTGTGGACAGTGCTTGGCTGAGCAAGGTCAAGCCTCCCTCCTCCCCCAGTTGCACGATGAAGATAAACAACCACAGATCAACCATACTTACCATTGTTTTCTTGTCAGCTTTTTGTATAGTGTAGCCTGTGACTTCTGAATTTCCATTGTCTTTTGGAGGTAACCACTCCACAAAAGCATTAAATCCCCAAACCTCTTTCACGGATACTGCTTGAGGAGGGCCAGATTTTTCTAGGAATATCAAAAAGTCTTTGAAAGTAATTGCTCAGAAAGATGATATTCATACATTCAATACAGTACATTGTTGATACTTAGGATAGCAACCAGCAGCTACCTATGTAGGGAAAATGTAGCACTACATCGTGGCCCTTCAGATGCATAGTCGTCATATAATACATGAACAGCTAGAGTTGGCCTCATAATAAATATGAGCGATTAAATGACAATGGAGAAATTGCTGGTTTCTCACCAATCGTGATGTTTCATCCTGCTAAAAAAATTATTTTCCTCAGTCATAGATCTGTTCGTATAATATGGAGATGTCTATTCACTTGGAGATCACATAGAGGCATTCCCTCAGAAGCCCACCTTCATGAGTATTCATCTTTACATGTAACATACAGTGACGACTTTGTGGCGAACGATTAACGAGTGAAAGTATGAACGAACATCGCTCTATGTAATAAGCACATTTTTGTTCGCTAACGAGTCGAAAGATCTTAGATCTAGAGTCGTTATCTGCAAGACATCTACTGGTCTAATACAAGCCTCAGAATCTGCTATATGGGAGGAAATAGCCATCATATTAAAGATGAAAACCAGTGGCATTGTGAATATGGACTTAATATGGACCTAATGGTTGATAAAACCTCTTGACAGGTGATGAAATGATAACCTGGTGCATGAGACTGTCAACATCTTACTAGCCAGATGATGAAATCAAACCTGCAGGCAGAGCCATAAAATAACTCAGAGGCCTTGCCAAGTTCCCAGAAGAGCAGAAGCGCCTACATGACCAATTCAGGACTGGTAAATTCACACTTTCAACTCCGAATTAGGAGGGATTAAAATAAACCTTCTCTCACATTCTGTAGCTTGTGATGGATCTCTCTGCCTTTGCAGGCAGCTCTGGATACTGTCCAGCAAGATGAGATAAATAAAGCTGAAATAAAGGAACCTGATCTATGTAGACATTGCTCTCACATGAACTTTGAATGCAGACAGTCAGACATATAAAGAGGTTTTATGAACATAGATAGAGTTAATGGGGTTCTCCAGGATTTAACAAATGTAAGAAGTGTTGTATTATGGCATATTATATTATCCTACACAACGATACCTAAAAGAGACCTGCACATTTAAAGAATATACTACTACTGTGTTGACTCCATTGTTTACCCTGCTAAGCAGCTCAAAGTGGGTGAGATTGACAAGGCTGTTGTTAAAGGAAATGTGTGACCAAAAAATGTATCTGCCAGTTAAAGCCAGATAGTAGCACACATCCTTTTTTTAAAATCTGTTTTTATTTCCTGATTACAGATTTTTTTATGCTCTTTACTGAACAGGATTATGGGGGCGGCCATCTTGCCTGAGCTGTTCTTAACAGTGTTTAGAAAGTATTTAGAAAATTGCTTTATTGCAGCCCCATGGACCATAGACACAATGGTCAGGAGGGGACCTCATTGACTTCTATGTTAGAGTTTTCTAGGCATGTTCTGTGACCTGTTCAGAGGTTATTGTACAAGGAAATAATAGATAATCTCTGACAGTCACCTATAGTGAAGGGTGTATTCTGACTTATCTGTACACAGAGGCAGGATTAGAATGGCAGATAAGCAGATAAAGGCAGTAAAGTGATTGGCACAGACCAAGAAGTAGCGCCTATTATTAGGCCTTGTGGCCAGTGCAAAAACTGCAGGATTTTATCATTTTTGTTCAAATATATATTATGTGACTTGGAAAAAAATGTTTCGCATATGTTGATGGCTGTGGGCAATGTACACCCACTGTGGCATCAACACAGTAATGAATGAAACCACACATATGATAAAGCAATCCACATCCCTTCTTCTGGGATGGACTTATTCTTTGGACATCAGACTACTGTACAGCATTGCTTACATTTCCTAAAGCAGCCCTATTACAATGGGTCTTGTAAATGTTATACTTCATGGGTTAATAAAAAGGGGCATGCCATCATGTGCTCCAAGACAGAGCCTAACAGAAAAGAATATCTGCAGTAAAATCTGATTTGTTTATGCATAATTTACTAATCTGAATGTGTACAATCATGTATCCCCATACGTTGGCTACTCACCACATCCCCATATCTTCAACATCATGTAGTCAAGCATCACCAGAATTATTTGCGTAATTATGTTTTGCTATTATAATCATGTATTTAACTAATATAACTAAATAATCAAGCATTTGTCTAATTGTGTAATCATGTTTTGCCAAGTAATCATGTAATTTTGAGATCTTCTTGTAATTTTCTAGTTATTTTTGTAAAAAATCCTTTCAATTGTTCTCCCTATCTTTTATCATGTACCCAACACTTATGGCATTACATTGGGTGGGGGACAAGCTGAACCCCCCCCCTTTAGGGTTCCACCCTAGGACTGCCCAAATCACATCTGTGTCTTATGAATTATGTGTGTCTTTGATGAAAAAATAATGTCTACTATTTATATCCATCAGCTTGATAAAGGGCTTCCACCAAAGAGCTCGAAACGTTGCACTGATGAATATATTGCACTGAAATGAGCTTTTTTACCACTGCTGTTGAAAAACAAGAATTTAATAAAAATGCAATGATATGAATTCTATGGTGTGCTGTCTCCTACTACTGTATATACGACATAATAGTAGGAAGGAAGACAAATATTTGGTAACTGTATGAAAAAGTAGGAAATCTTTAGATCTTTGGAAAATGTGTCCACCAAAATTGACCAACTTTTTTGTTGAGTAGGCGCTGATCATAACAATATACAGTAACTGCACATCTTACCACTGCAGTGATAACATTTCCTTTCTTAGTAAGGCAATGCAAAATATTTCAGATCTTGAAAGACCGGAAGGAAGGAAAGACCAGCTGCAATTTAAACTCACCAAGTATAAATGTCCTGTTAATGTATCTGAAGTCTCAGGTGTTGTCAGGTCAGCTCCCTTGTAAGATAATACAAGACACCTGCTATATCACTACACAGTTTTAATTTGTCTAATAGGGTTACCTAAGGGTACTAGAACATGTGTGTGGCTAAGCCGCGTAATGGCTTTGGGGTTACCACTAATCGCTGGCTCTGGTATCCACTGGTATGCACCGCTGAAGGTGCATGTGTAATAGCACCCTGAACAGATTTAACAACCAAGGCTCAGTTAGCATAGACATGACTGCTCTAAAGTGTTAATGGACTTGTATGAAAACTGACAATCACTTTAATGGGAGCTGAGCTGCAGTAACCCGGTATGACCACTACACTTTAAATGGAGCCATGCTTTTAGTTCCTGTTTCGGTGCCCATGGCTGCAAGTAACAGCTGATCTGTGGGGGTGTCAGGTCTTAGACCCCCACAATCTGATACCTGTCCTGAATATAGGTCATAAATATTGTTAGCAAAAAAAAAAATATGTACTTAAGAAAAACAAAAAGTAGATTAGTTACCCATTACCCCTCTCTTCTATTCAGAATACATGTATCCCCATCCAAGTCAAACATAAAAGATTAGAAATAGGGGTGAGCGAATCGCATTTCGGATCCAAGATCTGAAGTTGATTTGTTCTGCAACTTCGTTTTAATGCTGTACGGAGACCTGTCTCTGTACAGCATTAAAATGTATGGGCTTCGCAGAGGCAAACTTCGTTAAGTCCAAAGTTGCGCAATACCTAAGTGAAGAACTTCAGCCTTCGATTCTACAACTTTAAAATTATTTTAAAACAGCAATCCAAAGTTGGCTTTGGACTTAACGAAGTTTGCCTCCGCAAAGCCCATACAGTTTAATACTGTACAGAAACAGGTGTCCGTTGGGGCATTAAAACGAAGTTAGGGAATGAATCGACTTCGGATCTTGGATCCGAACCGTTATTCACTCACCCCTAATTGGGAAGAACAGCTGTCGAACATTCTAAAACTTTGGCAGATCTCCCACTGCTTCCACCCTGCTGTCTCACAGGCACGCCTCCACCCTGTTGTCTCACGGGCACTCTGCCACCCTCGCCCCCTGATGATGACGATGCCCCTCCTTCACCCGACTCCCACGTGCAATCGGCTACATTATCATCTACATCTGTTTGGTCATCAGTTGTGTCATCCTCCCCTGTCCCTTGCACACATCACTAACCTCTTGCAACATGTGCTTGTACCCGGCATCATTGGTAGAGGAGTCCGGAGCTGACCTCTCCTCTAAGTCTGTGTTGGCCTGTAACTGCTGACTGTCCTCAAAGCTCATCCTCACCGAAAAGCGGAGCAGAGCCAGTGGCTATCATTACTTGACTAGCAGAAGGAGTAGCAAAAGCAAGAGGCAGGTTCAGGACAGGTGAGGGCACAGAGGCAGTTCCTGGGCCATGGCAACTAGCGCGGTGTCAGAGAAACCCACCGATTCCTGGCTGTATCTGATGTCACTTGAGAAGGTGTTAAAGAGCGAGTCAACCATTCTAGTACAGCTGGATTGTTGGTGAAAACATGACTAGAGTTGAGCGAACCCGAACTGCTTCGGGACCGTACCAAAATTTTCATCAAAATTTCGGTGTTTGGGCATTTAATAAAACTTGTTCAAACAATCAACAAGTTTTTAAGCTATGGGCACTTAGAAGCCATCACAGCCATGCCTAGTAATGGCATGGCTGTGATTGGCCGGTGCATCATGTGACCCAGCCTCTATACAAGCTGGATCACACGTAGCACCGCCCATCTGCTCTGAGTAGTGCAGGGACAGGAAGCAGGCAGGTGAAGTGAGGGAGAGTGTTAGGAATTTCATCTGGCTATTTGTTCTGTGGGTGACCTATAGTGATTTATTTGTGGGTGCAATACACCAGCTTTGCACACCTGGCACAGAAATATAATAATTAATCTGGCTGTTAATTCTGTGGGTGACCTATAGCGATCTTTTGTGGGTGCAATGCACATTCTTTGTACCCCTGACACAAAAATATAATAGTTAATCTGTCTGTTAGTTCGGCCGGTGACATATACCCATTTTTGGTGTGAGGTACACCTGCACTGCATACGAGACAAGGAAATGAATATAGTTAATCTGTCTGTTAGTTCGGTGGGTGACACATTCCCATTTTTGGTGTGTGGTACACACAGGTGCCACTGTATCTCCAGAGGGGAAGGAAGAGGCTGAGACTGCAGCAGAAGAGGGAGCAGGAGGAGCCTGAGATATTTCACGGTTTTTGAGGTGTTTACTCCAATGCAGCTCGTGCTTTGCATTTAGATGCCTGGCCATGCAGGTGGTGCTCAGGTTTAAAACATTTATGCCTCGCTTCAGGCCCTGATTGCACAGCGTGCAAACCACTCGCGTCTTGTTGTCAGCACATTGTCTGAAGAACTGCCACACTGGGGAACTCCTTGGAGCTGGCTTTGGTGTGCTCAGTCCCTGGGTGAAGTGGGCAGTAGCAGGCTTACTGGCTAGGGGATTCCCACCTGCCAGTACAGGTGTACCTCCTGCAAAAAATGGGTATATGTCACCCACCGAACTAACAGATGGATTAACTACAGGGTGGGCCATTTATATGGATACACCTTAATAAAATGGGAATGGTTGGTGATATTAACTTCCTGTTTGTGGCACATTAGTATATGTCAGGGGGGAAACTTTTCAAGATGGGTGGTGACCATGGCGGCCATTTTGAAGTCGGACATTTTGAATCCAACTTTTGTTTTTTCAATAGAAAGAGGGTCATTTGACACATCAAACTTATTGGGAATTTCACAAGAAAAACAATGGTGTGCTTGGATTTAACGTAACTTTATTCTTTCATGAGTTATTTACAAGTTTCTGACCACTTACAAAATTTGTTCAATGTGCTGCCCATTGTGTTGGATTGTCAATGCAACCCTTTTCTCCCACTCTTCACACACTGATAGCAACACCACAGGAGAAATGCTAGCACAGGCTTCCAGTATCCGTAGTTTCAGGTGCTGCAGATCTCGTATCATCTGAAGGCAATCGTCTATGCTGTGAAGATACGAGATGTGCAGCACCTGAAACTACGGATACTGGAAGCCTGTGCTAGCATTTCTCCTGCGGTGTTGCTATCAGTGTGTGAAGAGTGGGAGAAGAGGGTTGCATTGACAATCCAACACAATGGGCAGCACATTGAACACATTTTATAGGTGGTCAGAAACTGGTAAATAACTCATGAAAGAATAAAGTTACGTTAAAACCAAGCACACCATTGTTTCCCAATAAGTTTGATGTGTCACATGACCCTCTTCCTATTGAAAAAACAAAAGTTGGATTCAAAATGGCCGACTTCAAAATGGCCGCCATGGTCACCACCTATCTTGAAAAGTTTCCCCCCTCACATATACTAATGTGCCACAAACAGGAAGTTAATATCACCAACCATTCCCATTTTATTAAGGTGTATCCATATAAATGGCCCACCCTGTAGTTAATCCATCTGTTAGTTCGGTGGGTGACATATACCCATTTTTTGCGGGAGGTACACCTGTACTGGCAGGTGGGAATCCCCTAGCCAGTAAGCCTGCTACTGCCCACTGCACCCAGGGACTGAGCACACCAAAGCCAGCTCCAAGGAGTTCCCCGGTGTGGCAGTTCTTCAGACAATGTGCTGACAACAAGACACGAGTGGTTTGCACTCTGTGCAATCAGGGCCTGAAGCGAGGCATAAATATTTTAAGCCTGAGCACCACCTGCATGGCCAGGCATCTAAATGCAAAGCACGAGCTGCATTGGAGTAAACACCTCAAAAAACTTGAAATATCTCAGGCTCCTCCTGCTCCCTCTTCTTCTGCAGTCTCAGCCTCTTCCTTCCCCTCTGGAGAGACAGTGGCACCTGCCACCCCGCAAACAGAGGATGTGGCAGCAACACCACCACCTCCACTACCGTCACTGTCCCCAAGCATCTCCACACTGTCCCATGGAAGCGTTCAGCTGTCCACCCCCCAAACACTGGAGAGAAAGAGGAAGTACCCCCCTACCCACCAGCGATCCCTGGCCCTGAATGCCTGCATTTAAAATTCCTGGCCTTTGAAATGCTGTCATTCCGTCTGGTGGAGACAGAGACTTTTAAAAACCTTATGGCGGTGGCTGTCCCACAGTACGTGGTTCCCAGCCGCCACCACTTTTCCAGGCGAGCCATCCCTGCCTTGCCCAACCAAGTGGCGGACAAAATCAGGTGTGCACTGTGCAACGCCATCTGTGGCAAGGTCCACATAACCACCGATACGTGGACCAGTAAGCACGGGCAGGGACGTTATATCTCCCTAAGAGCACACTGGGTAAATACAGTGGCGGCTGGGCCTGAGGTGGATAGTAGTTTGGCGCATGTCCCTTCGCTACCGAGGATTGCAGGAAGTTTCTCGTTGCCTCCTGCTGCCTCCTCATCCTACTCTGCTTCCTCTTCTACCGCCTCCTCATCCGGTCACCATAACACCTGCAGCATCAACTTCAGCACAGCCAGGGGGAAATGACAGCAGGCTGTTTTAAAACTCATCTGTTTGGAGGAAGAACCCCACACCGTGCAGGAGCTGTGGACGGGCATGGAACAACAGACCGATGAGTGGTTGTTACCACTGAGCCTCAAGCCCGGCCTGGTGGTGTGCGATAATGGTCGAAATCTTGTAGCAGCTCTGGGCCTAGCCGGTTTGACGCACATCCCTTGCCTGGCGCATGTGCTGAATTTGGTGGTGCAGAGGTTCCTGAAAAATTACCCCGATATGTCAGAGCTGCTGCAAAAAGTGCGGGCCGTCTGTGAGCGCTTTCAGCATTCTCACCCTGCTGCTACTCACCTGTCTTCGCTGCAGCGCAACTTCGGCCTTCCCGCTCACCGCCTCATATGCGACATACCCACAAGGTGGAACTCCGCCTTGCACATGCTGGAGAGACTGTGCGAGCAGCAGCAGGCGATAGTGGAGTTTCAGCTGCAGCACGCACGAGTGAGTCGCTCTGCGGAACAGCACCACTTCGGCACCAATGAGTGGGCCTCCATGCGGGACGTGTGTTCCGTGTTGTGCTGTTTCGAGTGCTCCACCAACATGACACCGTCCTCAGCGTTACTATCCCACTTCTATGTCACCTTGAAAAAACGCTTTGGGCGATGATGGAAGAGGGATAATTTCCATGGTTATAAGGCCAGTCATTCACAAGTGGCTCAGAGGGTGGGTTCCTGCACCAAAAGAGGCCAGGTACACAACTGTCCAGCCAGGACACCGTTCAATAGGATGATGAGGAGGAGGATGATGAAGAGAAACCGTGTTCACAGCAGGGTGGCACCCAAAGCAGCTTATGGGCATCAATGGAACGTGGCTGGGGGGATACAGAGGACACAGATGATACACCTCCCACAAAGGACAGCATTGCCTCTGGGCAGCCTGGCACACATGAGCGACTACATGCTGCAGTGCTTGCGCAACGACCGCAGAGTTGCCCACATTCTAACCATTGCTGATTACTGGGTGGCCACCCTGGTGGATACACGCTACAAGAACAACATGCTGTCCTTAATTCCGTCACTGGAGCGTGATCTGAAGATGCGCTGCTGATGGCATTCCCACCTGACAGCGGGGGATCAGTGGAAGCACAAGGCGAAGGCAGAGGTGAAGGAAGAAGTTGCCAACGCATCTGGGGCACCGCCAGGACCTCAGAAGGCAGGGTTAGCATGGCCGAAATGTGGAAAAGCTTTGTCAGCACGCCACAACAACCAGCACCACCAGCTGATACGGAACGTCTTAGCAGGAAGCAGCATTTCAGCAACATGGTGGAACAGTATGTGTGCACACTCCTACACGTACTGACTGATGGGTCTGCCCCATTCAACTTCTGGGTCTCCAAATTGGGCACATGACCTGAGCTTGCCCTTTACGCCTTGGAGGTGCTGGCCTTCCCTGGGGCCAGTGTATTGTCCGAACGTGTGTTTAGCACGGCAGGGGGGGTGATCACAGACAAGCGCAGCCGCCTGTCCACAGCCAATGTGGACAAGCTCACGTTCATTAAAATGAACCAGGCATGGATCCCACAGGTCTTGTCCATACCTTGTGCTGAATAGACAAGTATACCGGCCGCACCCAGCCATTGTTATACTCCAGCACATTTTCTCTTTGCGTTCTCTTCTCCATTTCCCAATATTTTGGGGCCTTCCCAAATTTATAAAAAAATATTTAAAAAAATAAAGGAAAAAAGAAACCAGAAACAGTCTTCGCTATCTCCTCCTCCTTCCCCGCAGCTTCCACCTACACCGCCACGTCTACCGCCTCCTCAACCTCCTACTCCACTTTGACCTCCACCTCCTAGTTCAAGATTATTATTTTTTATTTTTATTTCTATTTTATGATATTCCCTATCCACATTTGTTTGCAGGGCAATTGTCCTGCTCTCACCCCCATTTTGCTTCCTTTTGCAGCCCTCTAGCCCTTACTATGACTATTTACAGCCATTTTAGTGCACCAAAGTTTGGGTCCCCATTGACTTCAATGGAGTTCGGGTTCGGGTCCCGAACCTGAACTTTTACACAAAGTTTGGCCGAACCCGGCGAAACCGAACATCCACGGGTCTGCTCATCCCTAAACATGACCACTGGATGAAAGTGGCAGCTTTGGCCTGTTGCTGTAGCTGCTAGCTACACCCCTTGTTCTGCTGCTACTTGTGCTGGCTTGAGACGTTCCTTTGGAGGGCTCAGGCAACGGTCTGTTGGCCATAGTATACAGTAATGTATAGTGTATCAGTAATGTAATGGATTAACTAAGAATGTGGCAGCAGATGAACAAGATAAATGTGGTGATATATTAGACCGCCCTTTAATACTGAGGCACAGTAATTCTATGTATAAACTAACAAATTAACAGGGACTGTTGCAGCAGTTGAAGAAGATGCACACAGTGATATATTAGACCACCCTTTAAAACTGAGGCACAATAATTCTATGTATAAATTAACAAATTAACTGGGAAGGTGGCAGCAGTTCAACAATATGCACACAGCGATATATTACACCGCCCTTTAATACTGAGGCACAGTAAGTCTATGTATAAACTAACAAATTAACTGGAAATGTGGCAGCAGTTCAACAAGATGCACACAGCAATTACACTCAACCTGCATTGCCCCTGCTGTCTCCCTATGCTCTCCAGACAGTCTCTAAAAACTCTCCCTACAATCTCCCTACACTGTCTCGGCACTCTCCCTATCCAATATTTTTCTATTAGCAGTTTCAGCAACACCGTCCCTAGCGCAAAAGTGCTTGTTATGTCTTTCCCTAAGCTCAGCTCAAAGTGAAATGGCAACTGTGCGGGATAAAGCTTTTATAGGGTTGCGACATCAAATGGGATGGCTAACTGCGGATTGACTGGCTGCATATTGAATTCCCGGGCTTCTTACATTGACTTTGTAACACGTGCAGCAGCCATTTAGAAAAAAATTGATTTGTTATTACTAAGTGTGAGGAAATTCAGATTCGTGGCAAATCAAATTTTTCCTAAACTTCGGATAGAATTCCACTTCGGATGCTTCAATTTGCTCAACACTAGTGCTCAGATTGCCTTAAAAAAGTTGCGTATGATGCTGAATGGTCTCCTAGGACTGTGTTCAGCCCCGTAGTAATGTCAAAGTGACAGTGACATATATGGCTATGGGTAAACGGATGGTAGCCAGTGGTAAAAATAAACAGCCTGTTTAATAACACACTGCACTGTGTAAGTTTATTTTAAATTAAAATATGGTCCACAGATTATCCCTCTTTGGTGGCAGATGCCTTCTTCTCTGTCTTCTGATCTATAAAGAGGTGGTCACTATTTTTAACCTTTAGGATACCGGAGGTTTTTTTGTTTTTGCGTTTTCATTTTTCTTCCCTATTTTCCATGAGCCATAACTTTTTTATATTTATGGTTACATAGCTGTATAAGGCCTTTTTTTTTTTGCATGACAGGTTGTACTTTCTAATGCCACCATTAATTATGGCATAAAATGTAGTGGGAAGCAGTAAAAAAAATTCCAAATGGGGTGGAATTGGAAAAAAAACACAATTCCTCCACCATTTTACGGATTTTTGTTCCACTGAGTTTTGTTTACGGCAAAACTGATCCATGCCCTTCATTCTCTTGGTCCGTACGATTGCAACGATACCCCATATGTATAGGTCTAAATAGTGTAAAAATAAATTTAAACTTTGATAAAAATATTTTGTTTTCTTTTACAGCACCATATTCTGACCCCCATAACATTTTTATACTTTGTCTACTGAGCTGTGTAGGGGCTCATTTTTTGCGGAACAATCTGTAGTTTGTACGGATACCATTTTGGAGTGTGCGTGACTTTTTTAATCACATTTTATTACATTTTTTTGGGTAAGAGAAGCAATGAAAAAATAGCAAATCGGACATTTTGACCCTTTTTCTGTTACGCCATTCGCTGTATCTGAATTTTCTATTTTAATAGTATGGGCGTTTTCTGTCACAGTGATACCCATGATGTTTATATTTATTGTTATTATATATTTTTTTTATTATACGGAAAGGGGGTGATTTAAAATTTTATATTTCTTTAAATATATTTTTTTAATTAATTTTTTTATTTTTGTGATGATTTTGTGGGTCATATATGAGCCTATAACTTATGTTTTTTAGTTTTTAATTATATACTATCAGAGATTTTTTAAATGGGGTTTGGATTGGAAATTGCTCATTTCTTATCCTGGCCTGCCATCTGGTGGCCAAAATAAGAATTGCAGCATGAACACTTTCAGCCTAATCAGCGAGGCTGAAAGTGTTCAGCGCAACTACCGATGCCCCATTTGCGCATTTAGATGCTGTGATCTCACTTGGTCACGGCATCTAAAGCATTTAATTACCACAATTGGCATTATTGCCAGTCACGGTAATTAGCCGCAGGTCAAACTGTTTCAAACAGCAGAGATCTGCCGGCCATGGTGCCTGCTGCACGTGCGAGCTGGCGCCATGTTTACACATTGCTCCAGCGCCGCGCTGGTAGCAAAGGGATTAAGAGATTCGTCCAAGTTGAAACGCAAAAGATTCAGATTTGGCAAGAATTAGAATGTATTGGAAATTCGCATCAAATTTGATTTATTCAAAATCGATTTGCTCATCTTTAGCATGTGCCTATGTAATCGCTTCACTCCTTTGCTGAGCTGAGTTCCATTAAAGACCACAACCTAGAGGATATTGTGAGGGTCTGTTTGGCTGGATTACAGAGTGGTCTGGTACCGCAGAAGAAGGTAGCAGTGACAGCCTGGCCTTCAAGCAGATAAGAAAAGGTGTTATCCCATGAAAAATATTCACCAGTTTTCAAAGCAGCAGCTGGGTCTGGATACTTTTGTAATTGCATGTACACTGATGAGCATAAGGGTAACAATGTTTTGACCTTTCGACTTTCAGGCTCCATATCTCACCATCCACTACAGCTTTCAATGTGAGACTACCACCATTTTATAGACAATCATCATGACTATCTCATGCATAAATTGGACTTGAAACTATTTATCATATGATTAGTTATGCTGATTATTGTCATGTAATCTTTTGCTCCGAAGATTATGCATTAAAATTTTTATTATTTTGTTAGTATTTTGTAAATCCACCTTTGGCTTTCAACCCTGCCTTAATCCTTCTGGGCATGCTCTTGATCAGATTCAAGCATGTCTCAACCGAAATCTGTTCATTGATCATCGATCCTGGTCAAGTATCCAACGCCTTTGGCTGTGAAACAACCCCATATTTTCAGGCTTCCTCCACCAAATTTGACAGTTCCTTCAATTTCTCAATCTGTTAGCCCCCTTTTCGCTTGTTTC
Organism: Bufo bufo; assembly: GCF_905171765.1. Classification (NCBI taxonomy): domain Eukaryota; kingdom Metazoa; phylum Chordata; class Amphibia; order Anura; family Bufonidae; genus Bufo; species Bufo bufo. The sequence continues at coordinate 180,406,974 of NC_053389.1, forward strand.
TTCCAGACCCATTTGCACCCATAATAGCCCAGTCTATTGCCTTTCGTCTCATCGCTCCAAATCACCCGTTTCCAATCTTCTACTTTTTTTGCAAACTCAAGCCGACGCTCCTTATGACGATATTGAAGTCCAGGCTTCTTCACCTTTTTTCGGGCCACCATTCCAGACTTGTGGCTTATCACATCGCATGGTGCTTGCATGGATGCACCGTGCACTATTATAAAGCACACAAGCCACCTCCACTGCTGTGTTTGTTGTGTCAGAACTGATAGATCTTGTGATAAGCTGACTTGTTGACTCCGATATTTTGCCTGGAAGTCCACCTCTTGGCTTTGGAATGGATGATCAGACTTCATTTTGTATTCTTCCAACTATCGTGGCATTCAGATGATGCAGTTTGTCAATTTTCTTGGCCGAGATACTGCTATCGATGCTGTTTCTCTTTGGCTGCTCATTGAATCGAACCAGTGACCTTTCACTTGGGAATCGACCTAATAACACTGAGCTATTAGGGAATGTAAGAACAAAATTGAATTTGTAGTATGCAAGAAGATTGTTCCACCACCAGGAGCAAAACAGTAACAATGCAATTACGTGACAAGAATCTGTATAACTAATCATATGCTAAACAGTTGCAAGTCCAATTTATGTATGAGATAGCGAAGATGATTGTCTATAAAATAATGGTGGTCTCACGTTCGAAGCTGAGTGAATGGTGACATATGGAGCCTGAAAGTCAAAAGTTCAAAACATTGTTACCCCTTTGCTCATCAGAGTAATTCAAAATGTTGTATAGCCACTGAGTTATTCAATAAAATGTATCTGTATAACGCCACCTGCTTATTCTGTCCACCTTACTGAAGTGGAGGCACATGGTCAGTTTCATCCTTAAACTGCCTCCTGAACTGTGATAGGGAGACAGTTTAGGCTAAAAAGGAAATTCTTCTGAGATAGGAGATGCCACTCTGAGCTGCCAGGTTAATATAAATCCATTAGAGCAATTAAAGCAATCAATGGGGAGATCTCTGGATCCATGTGAGGTCCAGGGCTGGTTCTAGCTTTGTTAGAAAATGATTGTCATACACTATATGATGTCTATTGTACCAGGTAGAACACCACCGGGCCAGTACACACACTTAGCTGGACCACGACTGCACAGCAGAAGGGCCGAAGTAGGTTTACAATGTATATATACATATTGGGCCAGATTTATCATTCCTCTGACAGCTCACTCCACTTTAACATATGGCTAAAGTCAGTTTTAGCCAAGTCAGATTTATGATCGGCCCTTTAAGACTGTAATAAATGTGGTTTGATGGTAGCAGTTTATCCTTCAGTAAGCAGCTTTACAAAAAGTCGCACATCTTTACGAAAAAGTTGCACGTTTTTATGAAAAAGTCGCATGTTCTATTAAAAAGTCTCATAAGATAAGCATGGTCCTCACTGGAGTGAAATTGGGACTTTTTTGCGACTTTTTTGCGACTTTTTTAAATAGTCCCAATAGTAAATCTGTCTAGAGATTCATTTACATAAGAAAACACGCCCACTTTCAGAAAACTGGCGAGCATAGTGCAGAGCAGAAAAAAGTCGCAAATTTGTGCGCAGTTTTAGCGTTTGGGACTTTTTTGGGACTTTTTCACTCCATTATTCTGACCTGAGCTAATGATAAATCTGGCCCATAAACTTTGCAATTGATTGTTATTAGTGTGCTAACACAATAGTGACGATGAATGCAACATTATTTATATTGTATCCCATTCATGGAAAGGATGCAGATAAAGCAATAGCTACTCTAACACATACATAATTGTGCAGACGAACACCAAATTACTACAAAGTGTTGGATGGCTACAGCAGCTGACAATAACAGCGATTAGGTTGTATTCATGGTTATTTTTCATTGTATAATGTGTGATGACCACT